>NC_067198.1:45859360-46219360 GCF_000699445.3 Schistosoma haematobium | reverse complement strand
CGGGTATACTGCGAAGCAGTTCGTTCTCTTCCACTCTACGGCTGAGAAACGTGGCCATTAAGAGTAGAAGATACTCGTAAGCTACTAGTATTTGATCACAGATGCCTTAGAAATATTGCTGGCGTCTGCTGGGAACACCAGGTATGTAATATTGAGGTTAGATGCAGGGTATTAGGTAATGATGGTAAATCAGTTGATGAGGTTGTAAATCTTCATCGACTGAGATGGTTGAGTCACGTGTTGCGTATGCTTGAACACCGATTATCACGAAGCTCAATGCTGACTAGTGTTTGAGATGGATGGAAGAAGTTAGGGGCGTCATCAGTGCTTGAAGTCACTAAAGTCTGGTCTTAGCCATGTTGGTAGATGCACACTACTAGATTTGGGTCCGCGTGACTATCATAACCAATGGTTGAACACTGTGTGTGATATGGGTCAGAATCGATCACAATGGCGTCGGTGTATACACTCTCGTTCTTCCCTTAAACTATGAGACAAAAATTACTTTATATCTTTCTTTCTACGAAGTAATTCTTTCTTCTTGTATTATATTCTTATATGCAATCTTTCTTTTATACATAACCATCATTGAAGTGACTACTTCTATGAATTTGATATTCATGTTGTCGTGTTAATGAGGTGTGGCAACTTGGACTGATGCATATATGTGCCCGGTCTTACGTTGCAGTTGACTAAGTGACTAAATTCCAACAAATATAAAACTAACATTCAGTTATCTAATTAAAATAATCCAGAAAAGAATGATTTCTTTTCGATTCATTCAAGTGTAAAGGAACTTACTGTATGATTTGCATATTTTAAATCTCCTTCGATTTGTCATAACACTTCATTACTATTAAGATGATCGTCGGTGAGTTACTATTTCACTGTACAACTTCACATAATGAATATGATCATAGTATTCCATTACAAGTCTGATGAATTTATTCATTATAAATATATACCATTCGGTGGAATAGATCAGTGAAGATAAGACAATGTCTTAAACTGATTAATATTTATTTTTCTTGTGGTGTATGCTACTTATGTCTATCGACATCAGTAGTTTGTAACACCAATTGGAAGTGGAAAATCTAGCAACAGAAGGCTAAGAAGATCGAGTTAAATGGAATAGAATGAAAAGTAGAAAAGAATTGTGAACTAGTAGAGTCGTACAGAATATGAAAGACGAATGATAGAAGATTTGTAAATGAAATTGTCGGTGTATGGTAATAACAACTCACGTACAATCAATTTCGATTATGGTTCATTTTTGTTAAGCGCTTTTATCAATTTACTTAACAATGTTATTCGAAAAGTAACAATTCGTCTATCTTTTTGTAGAAACTGTGTACACTTGATCATATGTGATAGCCTTCGTGTATATCTCTCAAGCTTAAATGTTGATAGTTTAAATATCGCTCTTCCCCATGTATATATATGTACGCGAATCCTATTAATAGCATTTGTCTTACCTAGCTGAGCCTTGATTCGATTTGATCACAAATTCATCTCTGTATTTGCTTGCACACATACACATTCACCGTTCTGCTTCAAACTCGCTCGATATATTTGTACTTTTATGATCTGTGCTATCCGCTAATCAACTGTAATCACCGCATCTTATTACCTTCTGAATTCAAACACCGTTAGGAATTTCTATAATCATGATTATCAAGGTGATTGAGTAACAAAGCGAAGCCCCTACGTTGGTCCTCATATTTTTGTATTAAAAACACAACAGGTTGCCCCCACCTGTGCTCTTATTCATTACCTTATCACCAATAATGATCTAATAAATATTTGCTATGAATGATATATGATACATATTATAGTTCACAATTGATTAATCACTGTGTGGTGATCAATATCATGTGTGTCAAGTCCTTCTTAATGCAGATCGAATGCTATCGACCAAGTTCCAATGTAGCCACTAGTCTAAGTGACTCGACACTGAGTGCACTATGTTGAGATAAGATAGTGGTTGAAGGTAGTCAACAGGATTTCCTGTTTTTTTTCATACCATATTGTAATACAATTTACCTTAATCCCATTACTCAAAATTAATCGAGTAATTCATCTTTTACATACTTCTCATTATTTAATTGTTTATTCTCATTAAGAAATAATAAAATTTCCCTTCTCCCCCCCCCTCCTCAAAATGAATATTAAACAATCGATTTATTTTTTTTTTATGTAAACATATTGTGTTATTGTTTTCTTCTTTTGTTTCTCAACTCTTCATTAAAACGATTCAATACAATAGAAGAATACAATCATATGTGAATATATAATATGGTTTTGCTAAATGTTTCAAAATAATACAAAGATTATAATGAGAAAGTAGAGTTTAATTACTTACTTATTTACTTACTTACGTCTGTTACCCCTCCTCGTGGAGTATAGGTTGACCACTAGCATTCTCTATTCAACCATGTACTGAGCAATCCTTTCCAGTCGTTTTCAGTTGCTATTCATTCGTTTCATGTCTGTTTCCAATTCCGAAAGTAATGTGTTCTTTGGCCTTCCACTTTTTCGCTTCCCTTCAGGATTCCAAGTTACCGCTTGCCTAGTGATGCAGTTTGATGATCTCTATCCAAATCCAGAGTCATTTCCTAATTTCCTCTTCATTTAGAAGTTGGTTTGTCCTCTCCCACAGTAAGGAGAGTTTAAATAGCGAAACACATAAAATAATAAATTCACTTGATATTCTTTACTTATATCTTCGTATTGTTGTTAAGGCCTACAATTGATCAGTCCCTTATTGGTATATGTGCATACTGTGCGTATTGTCTCGATATAGCCTTAATTCACATGTATTATATACGAAGATGGATGGTGGCTAGCAGTGGAATCCAGTTTGGCTAGCGTTTCGTCCTAGTCGGGACTCGTCAGCTGGAAGTACCTACATCTTAAAGTTGATGTTCACCCTAGGACTCGAACTCAACTCTAGAATGCGGGCACATCCAACTGATGAGTCTTAAACGGGACGAAACGCTTATTCCTGGATTCCACTACTATCCACTATCCATCTTTACTTACAAAATAATATGATAAATGTTTTCATTAAATATTTACACATGAAAAAACAAAATTTTCGCTGAGGATTTTTCATCTCAAGCTTTACTGTTAACTTTTTTCCCCTACTGCTATCCAACAAATTAAGATACGTTACAGGAGTATGTTCATTGAAGATGGAAGACTGAACTGCTATCTATAGTAAACAGATTAGTGAATTTTTTTAATTGGTATCATAATCATGTAAAACTAATTGAATGTTTCATTTGTATATAAAGATAAACTTCTGTTGATGATTTTTAATCAGAAATTCACAGATGATGTTGTAACAATAACTAGATCATATGATACCCTGTAGTTCAACTATATTGTGTATGGCATTGCTAGGTTTGAAGCTATCATCAGTTCACTTAATTTGCGAACGAGAACAAAGACTCTGTGACCAAAAACCAGTAAGCTAGTTATTGATGCGTCTCAGCTTCGCTAACTCCAGGGAGAAGTTCAAGCTTGGAATGAAAAGTATATCCTGCAAAACAGTCGGAAACGAGCGATCACAACAAACACAATTCAAAACGTATATATATACAGTCAAAAACCGTCCTTAGGAAGAGTTACCAAATAACATACTAAAAGACGCAACGGGCCAGTAGAATTTAAGATATTTCCCAGTGGGAAATACGACATGAAGGTGAAAAGAGCGCGTTTGGCGTGGAAATAAAGAAATTCAAATTTTCTAAATAAAATTACAAAATTAGGTTCTGTCCCAAGTGAGTTCTGGGGACCTAACATCCCGAACAGAGATAGTTATCACTTATAATTAAGGATGATAGTGGTGTTAGTTTGCGAATCAATAAACATTGAAATTATGGATCATTTATTCCAGTTTAATGATCCGTGGAAATTATTTTAAAAGTCATGAATTAAGTCATTAGTAGTTTTGTGGATGTTCTTTTTTGAAGGAAACCATTCAAAGACATAATTATTTATGATATCGCAGTTAAATATTGAGCCGTGGAAAAAATCCCTTCACGTAAAAGTCAATATCACAATCGACTTAGATAAATAACTACTGAATGATTTTATCTTTTAAATCAGTCCGACTGTTGAACTGATATGTCCATACGCTGAAATGCTAGAGTTACTCAAAATTATCTGATTATTTGTCAATAAAAGACAGTCTCTAGGTGTAAGGATAAACGTATCGACATATGTCCAATTCATCTTTCCACTATGACCTATTATTTGATTGATGCTTCACAGCTTTAGATTGTTAAATTTATTGTGTCTCAGGGTCATCTTTTCCGGTATGTATATACAATGGACAGCTTAGAAACAATAAAGCGATTTAGACTTCTCAGATGATCTAGCCCTCCTATAGCATACACACGAACAAATGCACATGAAGACAACTAGTGTAGCAGCAGCCTCTTCTTCAGTAGATCTCAACCTACAAAAAGGAAAATCAAGATCCCTAATTACAGCACGTTGAACACCGACACGATCACACTTGGTGGAGAAGCTCTGGAAGATTTAGAATCCTTCACATACCTGGGAAGCATCATCGAAGAACAAGGAAGATCAGATGCAGGCGTAAAATCAACGATTGCCAAAGCAAAAGCTGCATTCCTTCAATTGAAGAATATATGAAACTCAAAACAACTCTCTGTCAACCAATATCAGAGTCACAATCTTCAAGACGAACGTCAGTACAGTTCTTCAATATGAAGATGAAACTTCGAGAACTACTACAACCATCATCAAGAAGGTACAAGTATTTATAAATAGTTGTCCACACAAGGTACTTAACATCAGCAACAGCCTTCTGTGGGACAGAACAAACCAGTTTCCATCTGAAGAGGGAATTAGGAACTGACGTTGGAAGTGGATAGGACATACATTACACAAATCATCAAACTGAATCACGAAGCAAGTCTCAATTTAGAATCCTGAAGTGAAGCGGAAAAGAGGAAGGCCAAACAACACATTACGTCGGGAAATAGAAGCAGATATGAAAAGAATGAATAACAACTGGAAAGAGCTGGAAGGGATGGACCAGGACAGGGTTGGATCGAGAGTGCTGGTAGGTGGCCAATGCTCCTTCACGAGGAGTAGCAGGTGTAAGTATGTATATATATATATATATATATATATATATATATATATATATATAGTTGTTCCATTTTAAGTTGTTCTTCCTAAATATCGAGTTAATCTAAAATCCTGACTTGCCTCTGTCACATTAAAATACTGTCGAAGTTTTGTTTATTAATCGTTTTTAGTTTCTTACTAAATGTGTATTCCAATCGTTATTAAGTAGGTCATTGGTTTGATCTCTGGTGTAGTTGTAGATGAGCACTATTGGGGAATCCTGTAATAGGATAAAACAGTTATCTTATCTTTCCTCATTTCCATTGGCTTTACAATTTAAGTTAGTTTATGATCATAATAACATTCAACCATCTCCACAAACTCTCTGTCCTGTGCACAATCAATCATTATCTGATGAATCATAAAATAACAAATAAATAATTCTCATGATCTAAAACATTTGTGGAGACGACTAAGTATCATAGTTGACACTATGCAATAAATGATCAAATAAAACACTTTTCTAGTTCTTCTTGGTTTTCAGTATTTGCATAAATGAGGTTAGTTCACGATGTAAAATGCTATTTCATATCGAATGTAAGTCACAGAAGTAATTAAGAGATTCCTACACAATGATCTAGATGTACTGCATACTGCGGCGATCTACTTGAATATCTAGGCTACTTGTTCTCACCATCTGGTTATTTCAACAAGTTATCTGTTTTATTGTTTGTTTTAACAAATCATTATGCCTATCAATTGCATAACTTATTCAAATACGTTTGTAAAAAGATTTAAAACCATTCACTGTACAAGTTACAAAAGAGCCCAATCAGAGATATCCTGATGGCTGGTAATATGCATTGAAGAGAATCAATATATATTCAGATATCGATTCCTAAACTGTTAACATCTAACTAGTGATCAATCAGGATCGATCAACAAATATGAAGAGGATACTCGCTTCTAAAGAGTTCCCATAACTAATCTCTTTGGTTTTTATTTCCCAGTTCATAAAAATTATTCATTCATTAATATCAATAATATGATTCATAGAGGAAATAGTAAACAAATGATTGGATGGTATTAATGATTATCTAAAAGATGTGCATAGTTTAACTTTACTATTTCGGTCTTTCTTTTTCTTTTTCTCCTTTTTTTTCCGAAAAAAAAGAAAAAATATCTTTTTTACTTCACCTTTTCACTCTTAATTCCCCCCTCTCTCTCTCTCTTTCAATCTACTTCACATTTTACGTTAACAAAGAAACCAAAAATAAAATATAAATCAGTAATTTTCTATATGTAATTCATCATGTCAAATACTTAACGTTAATAATTTGTTTCCATGGTAAAGTTCCTCATTGAATAGAATATATATATATATATATATATATATATATATATATATATATATATATATATATATATATATATGCACAAATAAGACAGTACGGTTGAAATTGATCTTTTTGTGTGCAATTTACAGACTACTAGTGTACATTACATATATATATGTATATGCATATATCTATTGAGGTTTGATTCCCGCCATTGAAAGGTTTGAATCAAATATCAATATTGCTTATTAGACTAGTTGACCTTTGATATTGAAATAAAAAGAAGAATGATTATAACAAATGTTGTCTACATATTTCTTATAAAAAGAAAGAAAGAAAAAATTAAAAACTGCGCTAAAAATATTAACAAAATGTTATTTATTTATACATTTGATTTTATGTTAAATATTAAGTAGTATATATTTGTGTTTATATAAATCATTCATTCTTTTAAACTGTAATATAATGTTAGGCGGAAATTCAAAATTAACCGGTTAGACTCTAATTTATGGAAGAGCCAATCAGAAGCGTTTTAGAGATGTCAAGGTTACGGAGCCAAATTCAGTGCTTAATGCTAACGTATGATCGGTCCATAGGGAATTTTGTCGAAAACGTGATAATTGAGCGGCTATAACAAATGAAACGGCGGGACCATAATTTGTGGACGAATCAATCAGCTATAAGATAATAGATCTCGGATTTTAACAAGAAAGCCTTTCATCCATTTGGTTAAATAGATTTCAGGCATTATAGGTGATGTCAGTTCGTAATGAAAAACCTATATATAATTCCTAACTAAGGCAAATTATGACAATTATTGCGAACTGGATAATAAAAGAAGCCAGGTACTACAATATATTCGGATGATTGGAGAGCGTACAGACTACTACATAGGCTTGGTTATGTACATCGTCTCATTATCCACAAGTGGCATTTTGTGCACTCAACAACCGGAGTGCACATAAACAATATTGAAGCTATGTGGTGGAGACTGAAATAGTTTTTGAGACTTTATCATCGATCCAGATGCCGACTATTCTGTAGCCGTATGGATGATCTCCTCTACTGCATGCATTACGATTTTAGAACCTCTGAACCTCTTTCTAACCTTGACAAGTTTTTGAACCATGTATAAGAAGTGTATCCACCTTATTTCTTTGGTTTTGTATAACATCTTTTCACTCTATACTTCCTGTTTGCTGATTGGCTAATATTTCTCAAGATCAATTGAGACACGTTCAAAGGTCGTCCATAAATTAGAGTCTCACCAATTAACCAACAAGAATTATTAAGACTAATAATATTAGGTCTCTCTTTTTGTTTTAATTCCCCTCTCAACCGCACTCCAACCCAACCCCGCAGCTCTGAAAAAAATTATCTTCCTACTATTATATTAATAATGTTAAATTAATGAGAATATGATATTATTATATATATAAAACAATCAAGACAAATTGTATACTGATAGTAATGTCAAGATAAAGATTATTTCGGAAACTATTCAATATCAGAAAAGGTTTTGTGGAGATTGTAGTAATTTTCATAGTTGAATTCATGAGTCGATTGAAGCTAGACCATCATGGAAAACCTGGAAGCACTGGTCGGCCGTTTTTTCCTAATGTAAGACCCTTCAGTAGTGCGTAACGCCGATATATTAGTTAGAGTGAGTACAGGCAAAAGTGTAACCGTCAACGTGTGTCATTCCATAGCATACGATTAACTGATGCCTGTTGGTTGTCTTTGACCTTGATGGAAGTCGATGAACTGTTCGATATTCAGTGATCCAGTGATTTGCCTAGAGCTTAGTGACATTTCACTGGCCCTACAGTATAGTATAAATTTGGTAATTATCACTCTTATAAATTCATATATAATGGAAAACTAGTCTCTTGTTTCAACTATTAAAACAAGTATTATGTCACCGGATCAGTAAAATGGAATTCTAGGTGTGTGCTACTCGTGTTGGTAGATATAAGTAGTATGTATCATCAGTACATAGTGAAATGTCTGGCGGCAGAAGGTTAAGAAGGTCGAATAAAATAGAATGAGAAGAGAAAGTGATTGGTACGGAAACGAAAGAACAATGAAGTCTGAGACAGTTTATTAAAATTTTGCAATACTTGAAAGAAAGCTAATACAGAGGCGAATTAAGAGTCGAATATATGAATTCGTCTTCTTTCACCTATTGACTTTTCTTCTCAGGTTTGCTTGGTATATTTGTAGCTTTGGGATCTACTCTATCCAATAATAAACTGTAGTCGGTGCTTGATGTTGACTTCTGAATTCATACACCGTTGAAATTTATTTAAAAACGGTTATCAGGGTGATTGAGAAACGAGGCTTAAAGGATTATCTCGAAGCCAAGCCACTACAATCATATTCATAAAAAATAATGTATTTTTATCATTCAGATGAGTAGAAAAATTAAATTTTCTGAAGTGTCGTGACTCAGTGTAAGCCATTTCTTCAGAGAATAGATAAAAGCTTCGCCATACTGAGAAAAATCATGTTCTTGCTAACGAACAGCTTCAAGATGTAACTCCTAGGGAGAAGCCGTAATTAGCGGAGTCTCAATAGTGTCAGGTGTGAGATAGTTATCAACCGCAGAAAATGGCCAAAGGGTAGCGTAGGATAATGAACTGATATTAATACCATCGAATCCCGACTCAATAGTCCGGAGTTTAGGCGTTCACGCGAAACTGATGACAATGGGTTCGAGTTTTGCGTGCGGCGTAGTATGAAAGAACAATGTAAAAATGTTCAGTACGGCCAGTCAAAAAACAGGTCTGATCAAGTCATTGTCAATTCACTGAGATCGATATGATTTTTTTGAGGCTTCTGTGTATCTGTGTTTGTTATTGTATAAAAAATATGACATTTGTAGTGTGCCCAAGATGTGTAGCGAAACCTGGCGTCGTAGATGCATGGTTTCAGTTCACTTAAAGCATGAGGTTGGTAGGACATTAGGAGACCAGAAGAGAAGGTTGTTCAGATGGCAGAATACACCGAAAGATCCTTTTATTTATTTATTTATTTTAACACATAGATATTGTACAATGAGGCACCAAATACATATGCGCCACACAGATCTCGTTTGATATACGTGAGGGCTGTGATACTGTCCGGGTGCCCAAACCGGAGCAGGTGGTTTTATTAGGGGACCACACCCGGAGCCTTCGACCTGAAGGTCTGATCCACAAGGCAGTGGAGCATCGTAAGGAGATGCAATCCCATGGTAGCCGGTGACCAACGATTGGTTCATACGCCATTTGTTCCCGCAGGATACTGGAGCCCATGTGCACCGTTGGTTTGGGATCCGGTTAAAGCGCCGGACATTCGCTTTTCGTCCTCTCATTTTCGTAAACAACACGGCCGCTACGAGAAGGCAGTGAGTAGGACTTCCCTGTCAGAGGCTATATACGCGTGGCCATGTGAGAGCATTTCGAGAGGGAGAGCGGACTCTCCCCACTCTCGGCTGTACCAGGGCATTTGGGGGCCCAAAAGATCCTAATGGACGATTGACGGCTATGCATATGTATTATGTAAATAAATATACATTCTTTTTGTCTATTGACTTGCTTTACAGTAGTAGCAGTAGTAATAAAACAATTTTAGTCAGATTTATTCACTATCGAATTGACTGGCTGCACAGGTCACAAATTCTCAATTTATACAATCTCTTATGATGAGTCTCATCACTGATGTCATTTATTTGTGTATTTTCACTAATCACTAATGCCAACTGGAAAACCCTCTGAAAAATCCACTGAGAAATCATAAACTATTGAACATCAGTTCTGTCTCTGTATGGAATTCCATGTTTACACAGAGATGATGGATGTAGATAGAATCCATTCCTGATCAAACGTAAAAATAGCTATTCAACTCATTGATTCTTGTGTAAAGATACAATTGAATTCTATGAATTGATCACTCATAAATTTATAAGAAATCTATTCGTATTATTATTGACTGGTGAATTATATAATACTAATTTAAATCTCTAGTAAAGCATTGCTTTATACTAGTAAGAACAAAATAGAAACATTACGACATGTTTAACAATTAAATAAGGAACGTGGTACTATATGATTAGGCTATAGTATCTCAAATAAATTTAAGTCTGTATACGCCCCCAAATGCCGTGGAGTGGCCGAGAGTGAGGAGAACCAGCTCACCCTCTCCAAAATGCTGTCATATGGACAAATGTATACGACCACAACCAGCGAAGTCCTATTCACTACCTTCTCGCACTAGTGGTATTGTTTACGAATTGAGAGAATAGAAAACGAATATCCAACACTTTATCCGACTCGGTGGATACTGAGGATACATCTACGGGAGTTGGAAAACCCTCATTACAAACCAATGGAGCACATGGGCTCCAGGATCCTGACGGAACAAATGATGTATGGACCTATTGTTGGTCAACGGATACCATAGGAATACATTTCCTAATGTTGCTCCACTGCCTTGTGGATTAGATCTTTAAGTGGACGGCTCCGTGTGTGGCCCTCTAAGAAAACCACCTGTTTCGGTTTAGGCACCCGGACAGTATCCCAACCCTCACACAAATCGAATGATTTGCGTTTATCTGTTTGGTGCCTCCTTGTACCAATGTTTGTGTGTTTAAATAAATAAATAAATACATAATGTTGTCAAGCCTTTCAATTGAGTTATTTGACATTGTACTATTGGAACAGTAACAATTTGTCTATATTTTTATATTTTCATTATCATGCCTGTGTGAACAAGTATACATAATCAAGTGTTACAGCTTACGTATTAGTTGTTTAAATCGCCCAATAACTCGTTCGCTACATTATATTTTATCAATTCATTAGACCCCTTAATTTGCTTTTTCATTCATCTTGGTATTCTCTCGTGTGCATTTGTATTTCTACTTGAATTTACTTTATGTGCTTGAGGCTTAATGATCTGCTCTATACAATAATAAACTATAATCAACGCTTTGTATTATCTTCTGAAATTTATACACCGTTTGAGATGATCTGGTAACGGTTGCGAGGACGAGTATAGTGTCGGTTAATATGTTAAGTCCATATAACTTATTCTAGCTTCTGGACAGGCTAATTTGTCTATTCTTTTTGAATCACGTTTTGATCTTGTTAATTATTTACTTATCAACCCCTGACTGTTTTTATATGACATTTTTGTATTAGTCATGACGTCAAAATTTCCTGCTCTAAGTACTGAGTAACTCTTAATTAAATTTATTTGGCTCACCTACCTTCTCCGATCCATTTCGCTTCACTCTCTTTTCTTCCCATCCTTCGCTGTGTTTCTCTGATTGTCTTTTTCCATCAACGATTGTGTGAAATATACGTATTCAAACTCTATTTTCGTATTCGACTTATTTCATTCTGTTACTCACTAACGTGATTCAAGTCAATGAAATATACAAGGATAACCGATATGTGTGTTTCGATGACAATCAGCATACAATCCAACTGGAGTCATATACAGAGCCATTAAAAGTGATGAGCTCTACCACGAATTTAATTCAGCAAACTAGATCGATGAAGAACTTTTTTGCATTCCATACTTTTGACGAACGAACTCAACGTAGCTTATTCAATCCGATTGTAGTGCAGTGCAATTGTCGAACCATATAAAAAAACTGAAGTCTGAAAACCTTCAGGAATGTTTCCAACAACAGCATTAACGATGGAACAAATTTATTATCATAGATGAAGAGATATTTTAGAGGGGAAAAGATAGAAGTATTTTAAAAATTGGAAAATATACTTCAACGTAGCTTAATGTTAGAAGTGGACGGTTGATTAAGGAGTTTTTTAAGTAAAGATAATAATATATTACTAATTATCAATTATTGAATGATTATTGTATTTGATCAAATCCTACTGAAGGTTAATCTGAGCCTAAATATTTTAATTGGTAATAACTTTAAACAAAGTGTTTAGATATGGCTTTCTAAATGTCATCAATGTAAGTTTTGTAGTGGACGAACACTCAGTAGGGGGAAACTAATTTATTGTTTAATACAAAATTACAATGTGCTTTCACAAAATATAAAAACCACACATTAAATACATGATTTACATATCTTCCATCAGTTGTCATTTACATGATTCATAATTCTTTCAATTCTGTTGTTATTGCAATTACTTCCTGTTTCTTTCAATTGAATCTTCTGAATCTTCTACAGTTATTCATTCAACTTGTGATTATTGCTATATACTACTTATATCTGTCAATATAAATAGCGTACGCCACAATTGTCTCCCCTTTAAACGAATGTTACCCCTATGGTTTTTCCATTTATCATGACACTTCCTACTTTGCCACAGTCTGTGTCACACTCTCTGTCGGAATGTCGTGTCTGCTGGCATGCTGACCTCCGTAGTAATGTTGGCCAGCCGGGTCATCTAAATTTGATGTCCACCCAATACCCATGGACTCCAAAGCCTGCCCCCCAGCGACTCGCCGAGCCATCTATACCCGATGTCCGCTCAGTAACCGAACTCATCACTCCGTCTCTCTTCTGACAATAACTGCCACAGCAGACACCACCCTGCCAGAACATTCCTCTCCACGTCACCATCCTACAGTTTTGTCATGGTTGAACATGCACGCTACTGAATAATGTCAACTAAAATGATATGATTTTAACCCAACAGTCGAAAATTATGTCTATTCTTCTCGTATAAAATTAAAATTTAGTCATTTTTTTCATGAAGTTAGACATCTGTCCATATCTCCATTCGAAACAGACTAAGATCAAACAACTTGCAAGCTAATAGTTCAGCAAAGTAATATATATTTCAATAGTAGATGGTTTAGTGAAATTGATAGAAGCCTATGTTTGATTTAGGCTTCTTGTTAATCAAAATTAGTCATCAAAAAGCATATTAAATCATATATGAACTGACATGCCTTGTTGAAATTCAGAACTTACATTTCATGCTCTTTACGAACCATCGATTAGATATTACCATTATTTCATTTATTAATGTTCATATCTAAATCAAAATCCAATTTTATTTTATTTAAACACATAAACATTGGTACAAGGAGGCACCGAACAGATAAACGCCACATAAGTCATTCGATTTGTGTGAGGGTTGGGATACTGTTCGGGTGCCCAAACCTAAAGAGGTGGTTTTCTTAGAGGGCCAAACACGGATCCTTCGATATAAAAGTCTGATCCACAACGCAGTGGAGCAGCGTTAGGAGATGTAGTTTCATGATATCCGGTGACTAACAATAGGTTCATACACCATTTATTCCTTCAGAATCTTGGAGCCCATGTGCTCCATTGGTTTGGAATGAGGGTTTTCCAACTCCCCTAGATGGATCCTCCGTATTCACTAAGCCGGTTAAAGTGTTGGATATTCGTTTTGTATTCTCTCAATTTCGTAAACAACACCACTAGTACGAGAAGGTAGCGAGCAGGACTTCCTTCTTTGTGGTTATGTGCACGTGGCCATGTGAGAGCATTTTGAAAAGGACAGTTGACTCCTCCTATTCTCAACCGTACCAGGGGCATTTAGGGGTGAAATAAAGTCCTATACTTATCTCCATTTCCTTAACAACGTAAAATTGTTCATATAATACTATTAAGATCATCGTTTTTTTTTGTTTCTTCTTAATTGATTAAACATTTCCCATTTTGTTTAAAAACTAATTTTCTTTATAGATACTATAGCACAGCATGAAATTTCAAACAATAATGTATGGTTCTATATCATTTTAATCATCATCATATATACTTTCTAGTTATTTCGAACTGTTTTATATTCTATAATAGTTATTATTATGATTATGATTACTGCCATATGTTAATTGAATTCAAGTATTCCCATGAAATGATGAACATAATGAAGATTATAATAAACAATGAATTTCATAATGATTATATAGGTAAAATAGTACGTTTTATTGTTTAAAATAGACGTAGAAACTAATCATTATATAATTATAATTCAATTTAAACAAATTAAAAAGTTAAAATTGTCCATTAATGAGATGTTGTTGTTGTTGTGGTGGTGGTTGTTGTTGCTGTGTATTGTTGTTTTGGTGGGGGGGTGAGGGTAGTTGTTAGGGGGTGCAAGGGTGTACCATTTTTTTTTGTATTCAGTAAGGGTGAGATTAATTTATTTCTTTTTAATGATTATTCAATAGAAAAAAGAATTTTCTTTTTTTTTCTTTTTTCATATTACACATAATCAAACACCATTTTCAACGTTTAATGATGATCTCATTTTAAATCTCTTGTGGAAAAATTAGGTTATTTCAAAGATCGTAACTGTTTTTAGTTTGTTTTCTTTTTTTTTTGTTTTGTTACTGTGATCCTCATATTTTACATTAATTGTTTTTCAAGTTGTTGATTTTTCTTCTCTTTTTTTTGTGACTGAAATACATTTGAACACTATAGGGAATGTCAAAAAATGGAACACTTTGGGAAACAGTAGGTAATCTTTATTTGATAAATGTATAGAAACTTTCACGTACTTGGATAATAATATTATCGATAAACAAGGGGGATTGGATGGGAACGTAAAGGTGATTATTGACAAAGCAAAGATAGCATTCCTATAATTGAATATATATAAAAGAACTCAAAACGATTTTCAGCAAGCCGACATCAAAGTCAGAATATTTTGGTGGAGTTTTGTTCTCTGAGCTGGATGGTTTGGTCGTGGAGCTTTCATTGTTCTTCTGAATGACATCATCAGCACAAACTTCAGATAGAAGTGAAGTGTTTGAATTTCTCCATATGTGTCTTAAAGCTTGTTCTGTGCACCTCGACGTTGATTGGTTCTTATTGACCCTAAATTCGTCATTGTTTACTTCTTTGTTTTGGTTGTGTCTCCCATTGTTTTGATTTTTGTTCTTATGTTTGTGCATGATTTTTCTGATTGGTTGATAAATTGGATTGATTTCAATATGCTTGTTGATTGCTGATTGACCTGAGTGCCAGGCTTCTAAAAATTCTCTGGTGTTTTTGGAGTTTCCTCTGTCTAAGATTTCCACATTTTTCCAATCGAATGAGTGTCCGCAGTTGCCCACGTGTATTGATATAATACATCATTCAGAAGAACGATGAAAGCTCCACGACCGAACCATCCAGCTCAGAGAACAAAACTCCACCAAAATCACCCACCTGAGCTACAAATCTTCTCCACCATCTCAAAGTTAGAATATTCAATACGATTATCAAGATAGTTAATTGTATTGTACGAAGATGAAACGTAGAGAACTACCACAATCATCATCAGAAAGGTACAAATATTTATTTTTAAGAGAAATTGTCTACGTACGATACTTTAAAATCAACTAATCATCTTTAATCACATATATCAGTTCATAAATTAAATCGTAGGTTCAAAACTTAAGTACTCGTTAAGAGGTCCTAGATCGAATCCCTGATGTAACTTCATATTGGAACGAAAAAACTATTCAGTATTTCCTGATTGTCACTATACACATATATACAAATAAAGAAATTCTGTAGTATGGGTTGCTTATATCCATATAAGTAGTAAGTAACGATGGTCAGGCATAGAATGTATTTCAACAGAAGATCGATAGGGAAAGAACGGGAACGGAACGTAATTGGTATGAAAATACATGAACAATGAAATCTGAGACGATGGATTGATATTTTGCAAATTAACTATTTGCTATATCAATAGTTGAAATCACCAGTCAATTGAAGCTAAACCATCATGGAATACCTGATAGGACTGGACGGCCGTTTCATCCCAGTATGGGACTTCTCAACAGTGCTCATTCACAATCCCACCTCCTGCGAGATTGAAACCCAAGACCACTGAGCTGGAATTCACTGGTTTTAATGTCTAACTTCAACCAATCCACTGAAAAAAATGGTGTACGGTGGTTCAATTTCGTGTCAAATAAATTCTATTGTCTCCACTCGTGTTCTTGTTCACTATAATTTTATGATATGGAATGATTAGAAACTATTTTAATCATAATTTCATTAGAATAATGACAATCTTCTTTCTGTTTTTCTCTTTTTTTTCTTTTTTAAATTTACTTTAAAACCAACATGATTTCAATCAGTTATGTAGTACAATCTACCGATAGTCAATTATCTTTTAATGTACTAAACTCCTGGTGTTAGTTAAATTCAAGGTGAACAATTAGCTAATAAACTTTTAAAAAAGAAAATGACCAAAAACTTTGATTGAATAGAACGGGAAATTACATTATTATTATTATTATTATTATTATTATTAGTATTATTATTATTATTATTATTATTATTATTGGTAGTAGTAGTAGTAGTAGTAGTAGTAGTAGTAGTAGTAGTAGTAGTAGTAGTAGTAGTAGTAGTAGTAGTAGTAGTAGTAGTAGTAGTAGTAGTAGTAGTAGTAGTAGTAGTAGTAGTAGTAGTAGTAGTAGTAGTAGTAGTAGTAGTAGTAGTAGTAGTAGTAGTAGTAGTAGTAGTAGTAGTAGTAGTAGTAGTAGTAGTAGTAGTAGTAGTAGTAGTAGTAGTAGTAGTAGTAGTAGTAGTAGTAGTAGTAGTAGTAGTAGTAGTAGTAGTGTAATAACTAAAAATGAGGTTGCGAAATTGGAAAACAGTATGATTAATGAACTAACATGATTGAAGTTGAATACTTAATTGTCTTGGTAACTAATGGTGATAACCGGAAAAATTTAGTTGTTTGTTTGTTGCTTTGATTGATTGACAAAGATTTTGTCAAATGTGTTCAAAGGTAAAAATATTTTTCTAAACTTTAAATATCAATTTGGTCAGTAATATAAAGTGGAAATTTTTGTTGATGAAGATAGGAGATTTGTGAAGATTGTAGTAATTTTTAATTGTTGAATCCACGAGTTGATCTAAGGTAGATCATCATTGAAAACGTGGAAGTACTGGATAGTCATTTTGTATTAATATGGATTTTCTCAACAGTGTGCATCGATGATACTGCATGCAGGACTCGAACCCGTAACTATCGGTCTCGTTCGTGAACACTTAACCTCTAGATCACTGAACGGGCACGTAATGTCATTCATGTCTAACTTTAATCGATTCGTGATCTTGCACAATACTTACTGTATTATCTGAAGCAGATAACTGTTTCCACTCGACACGGATTATACTCAAATGCTCACGGCTTCTCATTAGAACACCAGGAAATTGTTTAGTTTTTATTGAGATTTTAAATTAATCAATGTTAGACCAACATTGAAAACCTGGAGATACTCGATTGCAATTTTGTTCTAGTATAGAACTTTTCAAACAAAAAATCATATTCATATTATCCCAAACAATACTCGAACTCAAACACCTTCAAGTTTCTCGTGTAAACATATAACCTCTAGACTATTAAGCCAATAACCAACAGTATTCATGTCTAACTTCATTATCTCACCAGTAATACAAATAAACTATTTAGGTTCTCATAACCATATTAACAAAGGAATAACCCATGTCTACAAAAAAAAACAAAAAAAAAAAAGAAAAGAGAAAAACATTTCTCTCTCATTATTGATAATCAATTTATTATTGCATATTAGATAAAACGTAAAGTGATGTCCATTGTAGTAGTTGTAAAGCTTAATTATTCAATCAAATATAAACAATAATAGGACTAAACAAAACACATTCATTTACTTTAGTGGCTTATAATAATAATAATCGTATGAATATCAGTTATGAAAGTCCATTAATTTCTATTTGTATATTACTGTATGTTTTTAAATGATTGACATTTATAGTAAAGAATAATAGATGATGATTATTATTATTATGATTGATTGATTGATTGAAATCCTCAACTGATTCATGTTAGACTATCATTGAGAACCTAGAAGAACTAGACGAACATTTCGTTGTATTGTGAAACTCCTCAGCAGTGTACATCCACGTTCCCACCTCGAGAGATTCGAAGCCAGGACCTATACATACATATACATATATGGTTATATCTAGAGGTTAGATTCTTGATATACCGCGTACAACTTAAGCATTTGAACGCTAGAACCCTTTCACGTCACAAATGAGAAGACAGAAGATATGTAAGAAGGAATGTAATTCCAAATATGGTACAAAACTCTCAAATATTTATAGTTTTTAGAAGAAGCGAAATTATCATTATAGTCATACAATTCACATACAGTAATTTTTTAGAATTCATCCAATAGGGAAGCTGCTGTTTACTCTCTCCCTTCCTCTTTCTTCTGGTGGTCGACTGGATTATGAAGACCTCGACATCTGAAGGAAAACACGGAATACAATGGACAGCTCAGAAACAATTAGACGATCTGGACTTCGCAGATGACCTAGCCCTACTATCGCGTACACACGAACAGATGCAGATAAAGACAGCCAGTGTAGCAGCAGTATCTGTATCAGTAGGCCTCAGTATACACAAAGAGAAAACCAAGGTCCTCAAATTCAAAGCGGAAAACAGCAATCCAATCACTCTTGATGGCGAAACTCTGGAAGATGTAGAGTCCTTCACATACCTAGGAAGCATCATCGATGAACAAGGAGGTTCAGATGCAGACGTAAAGGCGAGGATTAGCAAAGCAAGGACAGCATTCCTACAGTTGAAGGACATAAGGAACTCAAAACAACTTTCAACCAATATCAAAGTCAGAATCTTCAATAACAACGTCAAGGCAGTTCTACTGCACGGAGATGAAAAATGGAGAACTACGACAACCACAATCAAGAAAGTACAAGTATTTATAAATAGCTGTCTACGCAAGATACTCAACATCCATTGGCCGGATACCATCAGCAACAGTCTTTTGTGGGAGAGAACAAACCAGCTTCCAGCTGAAGAGTAAGTTTGGAAAAGACGATGGAAATGGATATGAAATACATTGCGCAAATCTTCAAACTACATCACGAGACAAGCCCTAACTTGGAATCGTGAAGGGAAGCGTAAAAGAGGGAGGCGAAAGAACACATTACGTTGGGAAATGGAAGCAGATATGAAAAGGATGAGTAACATCCTGAAGGAGCTGGAAAGGATTGGCCAGGACAGGGTTGGATGGAGAATGCAGGTGAGCGGCCTATGCTCCTTCACAAGGAGTAACAGGCGTAAGTAAGTATTAGGGAAGCTACACGTCGAGATTCTGGAATGTTCTTCCAAAGGGTGATTGGGTAGAATGCCATCGGTTCTTTCAAACCTTCTTAGAGCTTCCTTGAGTTCACCCTGAGGGCCGTCCATATATATATATTCAATCTAATCAATACAAACAAAATATTATTTTTTTATTCAAAATTCAGTTAATCACTTCAACTTATTAACTCACCTCTCTTTGATTGAGGTAAATAGTTCTTGTCATCTCATTTATACCTACATCTAAGTATTCACTAGATTCCATAAAATGATGTATATTTAAATTAGACAATATTCCATTCCAACACGTTTCAGAGGGAGAGTGACAAAGAGAAAGAGTAAGAGTAAAACACACCAATGATGAATCTCTCGTTCTCCCTGTTAATCTCTCTCTCTTTCTCCTTCTCTAGCTTTAACTACCTAATTAAACATGGTTGTTCAACCTAATTCATATATTATATCGGGTTATGAACTTATTTTCATGAACATAATTATCATCTATAACAATCTCTATAATTTTGACTACTCATCAAATGAAATCTAAAATTTGAATCTCGCGAGGTAGGATCTTGGATGTACACTGCTGAGAAGTCCCATACTAGGATGAAATGGCCTTCCAGTGCTTTCATGTCTTCCATGGTGGTCTAGCTTTAATCGACTCATGAATTCAATTATTAAATTACTACAATCTCTACAAAACTCTTCTCTGATGGATAGTGGCTAGCAGTGGAATCTAGGATGAGGCTATTGTCCTATTTCGCACTTGCGAATCGGATTTACCTACATTCCAGAGTTGATATTCATTCCAAACTCAAACCCAGTACCCTTCGCTTGAAACGCTATCATGTTAATAACTTCGTTAATGAGTCCAGATAGCAACTAGTATGTGCTTATAATACTTGTGAATTAAGGCAATATTGAGGCCATACTCACACTATCCATATATGTCAATAAGAGACTGATCACTTAAAATCCTAAACATCAATAGGGACATTCAAATAAACAATTCAAACTTGAACTCAATACACAAGCAAGTGTCTATGAGGACTCAGTTGGTGAATAGATAAAACGATGGCATTTGAAGCAAACGGTACTGGGTTCGAGTCCCAGGGTGAATATCAACTCTGAGATGCAGGTACATCCATCTGATGAGTTCCAAATAAGACGAAACTGCTAGCTATTATCCATCTTTGTATACGATTCTTGTGAATGAAAGCGATATCCATTCAATACACACAGTATACACATATGCCAATAACAGACTGATCAGTTACAATCTTAAACATCAATGGAAAGAAGATTCAAGTAAACAATACCATGTAAATGTAATCTGTATTATTATTTCTTATAATGAATATTATATTTACTTTTGTATATGTAAATCCACTATGAATAACAGGTGGATAAATGGAACAACAATTGCCTATGTTGTTTATATAAATGTTAATGGAAAAATGTAATTTAATTATAAAATAATGAAACATAAACAATTTAACATATTCATAATCATGGTAATAAACATTTCACTTATGAAATATAAAGTGTTTGGAAGTAAACAAAACAATCTAAATGCCTTGATACAATCGAGGATGGAGAGAATCAGCTCACTCTCTCTAAATGCACTCACATGGCCATGCGTATACAGCATCTATTAGGGAGGTCTTACTTATTGCTTACTCGTAGTATTACTGTTGATTATGAAATTGAAAGGATAAAAACGAATATCAGGCACTTTAACTGGGTTGGTGAATATAGAGGATTCATTTACGGGCGTTGGAAGACTCTGATTCCAATCCAATGGTTCACATGGGCTCCTGGATCCTGAGGGAACAAATGATGTATGAACCTATTATTATTCACAGGACACCATTGGACTGCATTTCCTAAAATTACTCTACTACGTTGTGCATTAGACCTTTAGGCACGCTGTAGTGTCGAAGAAGCTTCCATAGTGTTGTTCTGTCCACGCTGTCAAATGCTTTCTCGTGGTCAATGAAGTTGATGTAGAGTGATGAATTCCATTCAATTGATTGTTCCACAATGATCCGTAGAGTTGCGATTTGGTCTGTACACGATCTATCCTTACGGAATCCTGCCTGTTGGTCACGAAGTTAGGCGTCTACGCAGTCCTTCATCATGCTTAACAATACCCTGTTGAAGACTTTTCCGGGTATTGATTTCTTCAATTGTTTGCGGGCCAACATCGACCGGGAGGTCCGTGAGTGCTGCTTCGATATTGGGTGGGTTCAATGGGGCTGGACGAATCAAGAGTTCTTTGAAGTGTTCTACCCACCTGTTTCGTTGCTCTTCAATGTTAGTGATTACCTCGCCTTCCTTACTTTTCACTGGTCGTTCTGGTTTGCAACGATTTCCAGAGAGTTTCTTTGTCGTGTCACACAATTGTTTCATGTTTTTTCCTCTTGCAGCCTTTTCCGCCGTCATTGATTAATCTTCCACATATTTACGTTTGTTTGTTCTGATGCTACTCTTCACCTGCTTGTTTACTTCTGTGTATTCAGCTTGTGCCTTGGCTTTTTCTGCTCTTGTCTGGCTGGTATTGATTGCTGCCTTCTTGTTTCTCCTTTCTTGAATCTTATCCAGTGTATCAACAGTGATCCATTCCTTGTGATGGTGCTTCTTGTGACCCAGGACCTCATGATATGTTGAAGTGATTGCCTCTTTGATCCCCTTCCAGTTGCTCTCCACAGTAGTTCCTTCTCCATTGAGTAGAACATGAAAGGCCTGGAACTTGTTGCTGAGGACTATCTTGAATTTGTTGAGTTTCTTAGTATCCTGAAGAAAGACCTATTGATCATTTGTGATATTGTCCAGTGCTTCTTGAGCTTCAACTTCATCTTGGCGACCAGCAAATAATGATCTGATGCTATATCAGCTTCTCTCTTGGTTCGCACGTCCTCCATCGTCCTCCTGAACTTTTTTTTGATGCAGATATGGTCGATTTGGCTTTGCGTAGTGTGATCCGGTAAAGTCCATATGGTTTTGTGAATGCGTTTATGTGGGAATATGGTGCCGCCTATGACCAGTTTATTGAAGGCACATAGATTTGCAAATCTCTCACCATTTTCGTTTCTTTCTCCCAGTCCTTGTCGTCACATGATGTCTTCATATCCAGTGTTGTCCGTTCCAACCTTGGCGTTGAAATCTCCCATCACAATAGTCAGGTCCTTTTTTTGGCACTTCTCTACGATTGACTGCAGCCTGTTGTAGAATTGATCTTTAGCTTCTTCATTGTAGTCGTTGGTAGGCGCATAGCATTGGATGATGTTAATCGAAATACCCTCTTTCTTTGTTTTGAAGGGAGATTTGATGATCCTTGGTCCATGAGATTCCCATCCTATAAGTGCATTTTGTGCTTGTTTGGACAGCATCAATGCAACTCCTTGTGTATGTGGAGCATTTTCTTTTTCATGGCCGAAGTATAACAGAAGCTCTCCTGAAGTTAGTCGTCGTTGTCCAACTTGCGTCCATTGTGTTTCACTGATCCCAAGCACCTCCAGGTTGTATCTCCTTATTTCTGCAGCAATTTGGAAGGCTCTCCCGGTGTCCCACATTGTACGAACATTCCATGTACCTAAATAAATGGTCGCTCTGGTTGTCAGGAGAGGCATCGGCCTCGTGAATTCCGAAGGAATTCGGCCTTCATCATGAGGTGTCATAGTTCTTCTAAATGAAGACCTTCTTACTCCCAGGGCAGAGTTTAAAAGATTTGAATAATTTTTTTCTGGCTGGCGTTTTTAGCGAGTTAGTTTTCTACGGGATGGGGTCGCTAACCCCATGCCCAACCCTCCTCTTATATCCGGGCTTGGGAACGGCAGTCGTCCCCGGAGGGACTCCAGGCGGGGTTATTATTTAAATTGTGCTTTTCAATAATTTATTACTTATGTATTGTATGAACAACTCACTGTGGGAAAGAACAAACCAGATTCCAGTGAAGGAAGAAATCAGGAAGAAGTGCTGGAAATGGATAGGAAACAGATTGAGGAATGTACCCAACTGCGTCATAAGACAAGCCATTACATGGAATCCTCAAGGCCAAACCAGACGCGGAAAACCAAGGAACACATTACGCCGAGAAACGGAGACAGACAGACATGAGAAGAATGAACGAAAATTGGATAGAACTAGAAAGGAAGGAGGAGGAAAGAGTGTGTTGGCGAATGCTGATCAGCAATCTATGTTCCATTGAGAGTAACAGGTGTAAGCAAGTAATGCAAGTAAGTAAGTAATATAAACTCTGAACTAATGTCAGTACTATGAATGTCATAACTGGATTTTTTCCAAGTTCCATAGTAATACTTGAAGTTTCTGAATCAGTTTACTTTGTGTATACAATTTATTTGCAAACACAAAACGGCTAGATACAATCTTAGGACAGTTGAAGAGTGAATGGGGATTGTTTACAACATGTAAGCCGCGTGACTATCATAACCAATGGTTGGAGACTCTTGGTGACATAACTCAGAATCGATCACAATGGCGTCGGTGTATACACTCTCTGTCTTCCCTTAAACTAAGAGATTAAAATCGCTTCATATCTTTCTTTCTACGAAGTAATTCTTTCTTCTTGTATTATATTCTTATATGTAGTCTTTCTTTTATACATAACCATCATTGAAGTGACTATTTCTATGAATTTGATATTCATGTTGTTGTGTTAATGAGGTATGGCAACTTGGACCGATGCATATATGTGCCTGGTCTTACGTTGTATCTGACTAACTGACTGACAACAAGTAAGACATTTACAACTTTATTCTGTTATATGTTATTCTAATTAAGTATTGAATTTGATTCACATCATGAAGTTTAACTGTTTGTTTCATGATTGGTTTGTTTTCGCCTTCTTTCTTTTACAAAGTTGCATTGATTAAGCTGGAATGTTATCCATAAGTTTTATGATATTCAGTTTATGATTTCTATTGACTAATTACAATGCTAAAACCTTTCTAATATTCAAGTCTAGACCAATGAACAACATAATGGATTAATGGATATGAAAAATTATATGAATAATGTACAAGTTAACGATAAACGTGTTAATTACTGACCATGTGCAGATTTATTCATCTGATGGATTATTTATACATAGATATATAACCGTTGAATTCATCAGTCGATCAAAACTAGACCACCATGGAAAACCTGGCAGCATTAGACAGCCATTTCGTCCTGGGATGAGACTCCTCAGCAGTGCGCATTCATGATCCCGCCTGCTGAATTCGGACCCAGAACCTATATGTAATAATTACAAGTTGTTTTAAGTTTTTGGGGAAGAACGTAATACAAGTGAAGGACACTCAACGCGTCGGATCTTTTGTAAGCTTGATGAAAGATTACACTGTTTTACACCATAAATCTTTCTAGTACTCACCTGAATATACTGTCAGTGAAGTTACTTATATATATACGATCTAACTTTCTCGTGAAACCCGTAAACTGATGTAGTAATTTCGTTTATCATGCCTTTGAATAAATATTTGTTGCTTGATTATTGTTTCACATTACTGGTTATTATTTACTTTCGAAACAGTACGAACCTCTACAGAAATTTATGTAATTATCAATCAGAGTAAATGGTTACTTACTAACTAACTTACTTACGCCTGTTTCTCCTCGTGAAAGAGCATAGGCCGCCCAACAGCACTCTCCATCCAACGCTGTCCTGGGCAATCCTTTCCGGCTCTTTCCAGTTCTTATTCATCCTTTTCATATCTGCTTCCATTTGATGTAGAAATATAAGTCTACAAGTCATCAAGTTAAAAAGATGACCACAAAGGATTTCTTATAGTCAACAGGATTCCTGACACATCATGACACTTATATTCCGAGCCATGTTTTATACGCAACAACAAATGCAGGAGAAGACGACCAATGTAACAGTAGCCTCAGCAGCAGTAGGTTTCAATATACACAAAGGGAAGTGCAAGATTCTCCGATACAACACAATATGCACCAATCCAATCATACTTGACGGACAAGACTTGGAAGATGTAAAAACCTTTACATATTTGGGCAGCATCATTGATGAACACGGTGGATCTGATGCAGATGTGAAGGCGCGGATCGGCAAAGCAAGAGCAGTGTATCTATAATTGAAGAACATCTGGAAATCAAAACAACTGACTGTCAACCAACACCAAGGTCAGAATTTTCAATAGAAATGTGAAGACAGTTCTACTGCATGGAGTGGAAACTATTACTATTACTTACTTACTTACACCTGTTACTCCCAATGGAACATAGGTCGCAGACCAGCACTCTACAACACACTCTGTCCTCAGCCTTCCGTTCTAGTTCCATCCAATTCTTGTTCATTCTTCTCACGTCTTTCTGTCTCTATTTCTCGACTTAATGTCTCCTTCGATATTCCACTTCTCCTCATCCGGCCTTGAGGATTCCAAGTGAGGGCTTACCTTGTGACGCAGTTTGGTGCTTTCCTCAATGTGTGTCCCATCCACTTCCAGCACTTCTTCCTGATTTCTTTCTCCGGTGGAATCTGATTTGTTCTCTCCCATAGTAGGTTATTATTGATAGTGACTGGCCAACGGATCCGAAGTATTTCGCGTAGACAACTGTTGATAAACACTTGTATTTTCTGGATGATGGAGATCATAGTTATAAAAGTTTCCATCCTATACAGTAGAACTGTCTTCACATTTGTACTGAAAATTCTGACCTTGGTGTTGATTGAAAAATAGTTGTTTTGATTTCCAGATAATCTTCAATTGTAAATATCCTGCTCTTGCTTTTCCGATCCTCACCTTCACATTTGTATCAGTTTCCCCGTGCTCATCTATGATGCTGCCACTATTATCATTACTCTTATTATTATTATTATGATGATGATGAAGAACATTTTCCATGTTTATCAAGAATGTTGTACAACTTTATCATAAGAATATTCACATCAATTTTCTTTCTTTACACTATCATAATCAGTGAAGTCAAAGAGAAAGAAAAAAGAGAGAAGAAGAAGAAAGCTGTTGTTGACTACAAACAGACTTACAGGAATATAATGAAATTTCTATATAAAATTCTATGATAGATCTATCCATCTATGAATACAATTCAGACGGAATAGATACACAAGAATTTCGCATTCATATATATATATAAAATACAAAAATTACAAGTACATCCCATGTCGTATTAACGATTCACTTGGATACATAGATAGGCATTGAATAGAGTGTGTGTGTGTGTGTGTATCTATGTGCAATATGAAGTGAGAAAATAAAAACCCATGTGTGAAATGAACAACATATGTCTATCTATATACAGGGTTTATTCAAAGGTAATATGTTTATCTATATACAGAGTGTGCTTGTGTGTATGTGAACAAAATGAAAATGGGAGAGGTTTTCTTCTCGTGAATGTATCCATTGTATGTGCTGATGGACTTGGCCAATGTTAAAAAAACGAGCAAATAAACATTTAAGTGTGATTATTGAAAACATTCAAACTATGATTAGTTGGTTAGTTAGTTAAACTTGATGAAAGAAATCATTTTCACATACTTATTATACCTTCAAATGTCCTGGTACGGCAGAGAGTGGGGAGAGTTAGTTCACCCTCTCGAAATAGTCTCAAGTGGCCACTGCTAACGAGGTCCTGTTCACGAAATCAAATATCCGGCACTTTAACCGGGTTGGTAGATACGGAGGATTCACCTAGGGGAATTGGAAAACATTGATTTCAAACCAATAGTGCACATGGGCTCCAGGATCCTGAGAAAATAAATGGCTTATGAAACAATCATGAGCCACTGGATACCATGTGACTGCATCTCCTGATGTCGGTCCACTGCCTTATGGATTAGACCTTTATATCGAAGGCTCTGGGTGTAGCCCCCTAAGAAAACCACCTGTTTTTGGTCTGGGCACCCAGGCTATATCATAGCCCAAACACAAATCAAGTGGTGTCTCCTTGTACTAATGTTTATGTGTTTAAATAAGTAAATAAATACAAACACGAAAGTACACAAACAAACATGTATAAGCGCAATCTGACAAAACAATCGATCGTACGAATCTAATGATTTCCAAGTGTAGCTTTTCGTAGATACAAATATATAACAAATTATAATGAAAATGAGGAAACTTTCATTAATCTCAATTCTATCTGAGAATTTCGCTAGACAATCCATGTTGATGATAATAATTCTTAACATTGTCAGTTAAAATTCATTTATGATCAGAATGAGATTTGAGGAGATTGTAGTAATCTTAATAGTTGAATTCATGAGTCGATGGAAGTTAGACTCTAACACCGTTGGATACCGGCTCACAGATCTAGAGGTTAGGTGTTCAAGCACGAGACCAAAGGTCCTGGGTTCGAATTTCATGTATGGGATCGCGGATGCGCACTTCTGAAGAGTCCCATACTAAGATGAAAAGGCCATTCAGTGCTTTCAGGTTTTCAACGGTAGTCTAGGTTACATCGATTCATGAATTCATTTAATCACATAATATTTATATAAGTAATTAATTATGAAATTGAATTGCTTTTTAACTGTTATAAACTAGATAATATTCATAAATCTATACTTCATTAAGTTCTTTTACATCTAACTAGTTGCTAAAATATTTTGGTTTTGAGAAGCGAAAGCTGTCATCATCAAATAGCTTTGTTCAATCTCTTGTTAGTTGACTGTAAGCACTTAGTAAGAGGAGTTGGAACTATGTTTCAAACCAGTTGGTACTTATCAGAAGGGGTTTTGTGAAGATTTTACAAATTTCATTGATTGAAATCATGAGTCAATTGAAGCTAGACCAACTGGCGCGGGACTGATAGGTCCTGGGTTCGAATCTCGCGGGGTGCGGGATCGTGGATACGCATTGCTGAGGAGTCCCATACCAGGACGAAACGGCCGTCCAGTGCTTCCAGGTTTTCCATAGTTGGTACTTGTCAACAAAGTATGATACATGGAATTCTGAACCAACTTGTTAAAACGAGGATAATGAAGAAAAATAAATTGTATAACCTACTTTTCAGCACATTATAACCTTTACATTTTAATGTGTAACAATTCACAGTTTCAGAAGGAATTTTGTGGATATTATAGTAATTTTAATGGTTGAGATCATAAGTCAATTGGTGCTAGACCACCATGGAAAACCTAGAAGCACGGGATGTTCATTTCGTCCTATTGTAGGACTCCTCAGTAGTGCGCTGTTTATCTTATTCTCTTACTATCAAATTTTCGTCTGATTTATGAACTGTTGTTATATAGTATTCGATTCCTAAGTTATTCTGGTTTAGATATGAGCCTAGCAATCCAATTTTTGCTAAAAGTGCCTAAATTTTGCTACACCTTGTATTTTCTAAATCACTATACGCTGTGCTTTACATATCTACGTATTAGTCGAATCTTCAACCATGAAGGTTTGTACCGCTACCTTCTTCTTCTTCTCATCTTCTTTCTATCGGTTTAAGAAATAGAAAGAATCCGAACACTCGGTCAATATCAATATTATAGAATATTTAATCAGCTATTAGGATAGACGTCCAGCAAAAGTTGGCCATAATCAAATCTATGCATTCTGTCATAAAATTATATTATAGAGCATAGTAGAACAAAGAAATCAAATCTTAAGTACTTCTAATTGGTACCGACGAGCCTTCAAATTGATTATGTGACCGAAGCTGATAGTATGAATTGAATTCCCGCATCATCCAGAGTCATAGTCTAACATGCCATTACTAGGTTAGTCTGACTGCAACTAAGTTTGTATAATGTTTAGAGTGAAAGGATCTAATTTTGGGTCATAACAAAGAGATTATCACTAATGAAACATAATCTAACAGAATAGCTTAGAATATGATAAAATACATGTCTTATCTTCGACTTCTATACTAAAACAATATATACCAATGTGTTTCTTCACATTTCAAAGTGATAAGGTTAGTGAGTAATTAACTCAGCTATACCGTGATAGTTTAGAGCTCTCCAGTATTATCTATCAATGATCTTACTTACTTACGCCTGTTACCCTTCATGGAGGAGCATAGGCCAACCACCAGCGTCCTCCATCCAACCCTGTCCTAAACAATCCTTTACAGTTATTTCCAGTTGAGATTCATCTTTTTTCATGTCTGATTCCAATTTGCGACAAAATCTGATACTTGGTCTTCCTCTTTTCATTTAGCCTTGAGGACTCCAAGTTAGCGTTTGCCTTGTGATGCAGTTCGATGATTTTTTTTAAATGTCCGTCCTGTCTACTTTCAATGTGCTTTCCTAATTTCCTCCTTATTTGGAACCTGACTTGTTCTCTTCCACAGTAGACTGTCGTTGATGGTATCCGATCAACGGATACTGTGTATCTTGCATAGACAATTGTTTATAAATACTTGTACATTTTTAATGATACCTGAGGCAATCTTTCAGGTTTCAGATTCATACAGTAGAACTGTGTTGACACTCGTATTGAAGATTGTGACTTTGATATTGGTTGATAGATAGTTGTTTTGAGTTCCATATATTCTTCAATTGTCGGAATGTTGACTTTACTTTGTCAATCGGTGATTTTACGCCTGCATCGGATCCTCCTTGTTTAACTCAATATTATTAGTATAAACATGTTCAGAATACTTTCCAAAGACGTAAAAGAAGACCTTGTATTGACTATTTTAATGTTATTATAACCATTGGTTGTATAAATATCATCTATGGAATATATTTGATCACTGGATTGTATGTAATTCAAGTAAACTGGCTATTTCAGTGAACTTCTAAATTTGTTATGATACGTAAACTTCTTTGAAGCTGTACCTGCATCCCAAAGTTGATATTCACTCGAACGCAGTATCGTTCATTTCAAACGCCATCACATTATTCACTTAGCTACTGAGTTCTGATAATCACTTACAGTCCTAAACAATAATAGGGAGATATAAGCAAACAACACCAAGTGAATTCTTTGACAATGATTTGAAAGAATGTTCACTAAAAAGAGATAAAGACTTATTATAGGATACTACTTATATATCCATTTGATTGTTAAAATTTAGATTTCGATAATGTAATTAGAAGACGAAGATTATCAAGACTATGTGATATATTAGCGCAATACATTTCGAACAATCTGATCACACATTACATACTTGTTAAGAGCATTTATATATAAAAATAAAAGGTCAACTAGACTGGAAATGGGGTAAGAGGAGATAAGGATAATGATAAGAGTAATAATGTGAACACAAAGCGAAACCTAATCACTCTGGCTAATAAGTCCATATTACCAGGGTAGGTTTAAGGTAAGAACAAACTGTTTTTGAACACATAAAGGGGGTTTGAATTTTCGTATGGCTAAGGCTTCAATAAACCTTAGTATACGCCCTTTTACACTTTTATACAGCACTACAAAAGCTGAATTTAGATCGATCTTATCATCTGTTTCAATTATATGTTTAGCAATAGAGGATGATGGATGTTTATCCTCTGCTCTTATTGGGTCACTTGATTGTATTTGTTTCTGAAGCCATTTGGGTACATGTTCACTCATCCTAATATTGAGATCACAATTACTCCTCCCTATCTATGTGTGACCACACACACATTTAAATTGGTAAACTCAGTGGGATGTGACACAGTCGTTTCCATGTACTTTAGGTTTTGAATGAAGCATGCACCTTGTTCTTTCTTTGATGATGACCTTTGCTGCGCAATACGTTTTATTGATTACTGATTTAAGTCGTTGTTTCAATAAAAGGCTATTTGAATCACCTCTGAACGGTAAGGTGATGTAGACAGGCTTTTTCTCTACCGAGGCTGCAGTAGGTCTCGCTGTACCATGGACTTTCCATCTATTTATGAATTTCAGAGGATAGCCATTTTCTATTAACGTTTTATTTAACAACTTAACATCATCATCAATGGCGTCATTGGTACAAATACGGTCGAGTCTGTTGAAAAGACATCTTATCAAACCACGTTTGTATTGCACAGGGCAATAACTATAATAACTAAGACATTGACCTGTCCACGTTGGTTTTATAAAAATAGATCGCTTGACTGAACCATCTTCTCGTCTACTCAGAAGTATATCTAGGAAGGGAAGCTGATCGTTTTTCTCCTCCTCACATGAGAGACTAATATGGTTTTGGAGAGTGTTAAGTTTATTTAATAAACTGTACATATCCTCTTTTCTCTCACAAACAACTAAGATATCGTCCACATACCTCTTATAAAGTGACATGTTTTCGATTAGGTCATCAGTTAAAATTTAGGTTTTTATTTTTAAATCGGCGAGACTCTAATTTATGGAAGAGCCAATCACAAGAGTTTTAGAGATTTCAGGGTCACAGCGCCAACTTCAATGCCTAAGGCTAACGTACGATCGGTTCACAGGCAATTTTGTACAAAACGTGATAATTGAGTGGCTATAACAACTGAAACAGCGAGACTATAATTTGTGGACGAATCAATCAGGTATAAGATAATAGATCTCGGATTTGGGTGCGAAAGCGTTTCATCTATTTGGCGAAATAAATCCCTGGAATTATAGCTGATGTCAGTTCATGATGAAAACCCCATATATAATTCCTAACTAAGGCAAATTACGACAATTAAGGCGAACTGGATAATAAAAGCATCCAGGTACTACAATATATTCGGATGTTTGGAGAGTGTACAGACTGCTACATAGGCTTGGTTATGTACATCGTATCGTTAGCCACAAGTATCATTTTGTGTATTCAACAGCCGAAGTACATACAAACAACATTGGATCTATGTAGCCGTGGTTGAAAGAGTTTTTGAGACTTTATCATGACTCCAGAGGTCGACTATTCTGTAGCCGTATGGATGATTTCCTCTACCGTATGCATTACGATTTTACAACTTCTGAACCTCTTTCTAATCACGTATAAGAAGTGTATCCATTTTATTTCTTTGGTTTTGTATAACACCTTTTTACTCTATACTTCCTGTTTGCTGATTGACTAATATTTCTCAAGGTCACTTAAGATTCGTTCGAAGGTCGTCCATAAATTAGAGTCTCGTCCTGTTTTCTATTTTAGAAACAATTTCATTTTATACAAATGAGTAACTTGTTGATTGAACCATACCATTACAACCTTTTATGAAATGTAATCAAAGTAATGAATATTTCATAAATTTAACTAATCAAATTGAATAACAATCCATCAATTAATCTGACTTCATAATGTACATGTTTTTCTCTCAATAGAAATGGAAGAATTTGAAGATGAATTTAATTTAGGGACTTACTACTTATGCCTGTTACTACAAGTGAAAGAGAATAGGCCAATCACAAGTATTCTCTATCTAACACTGTCCTAAGCAATCTTTTTCCCAGTTGTTTCCAATTGTCATTTATCATTTTCATGTCTGCTTCCAATTTCCGATGTAGTATGTTCTTCAACCTTCTTTGTTTTCCGCTCGCGCTCCGGATGTGACTCGATAAGAAAACCACCAGTTTCGGTTTGGACATCCATGAAGTATCTCAACCTTCACATAAATCGAATGATTTATGTGGTAAATGTGTATTTGGCGCCTTTTTGTGCCAATATTTATGTGTTTAAATAAATAAATAGTGACAAGCAGAGGAATTCATAAGACATGGTATATCATACTTGGAATTTGTCACTTGGATGTTCTTGTCATCTGGTGTTTATTTTAACACTGAGATTCAAACTCGTTACCTATTTTTGTTCTCAAAATTCAGTCATTACATTTAATAACTTGTTTATATTATTATTTATAAGAGTTCATGTTTTACTGTCATTGATATTAAAGACCCATTTTCATCATCTCAATCATTGTATACATGTACTTCTTCGTCGGATACTTAATTATTGAATATATTTACAAATTTTTATTATATTCTTCAACAGTATCTAGTAGAGGAATTCAACATAGTTGTTCAGTTCGATTAACCCCATGCCCAACCCTCCTCCTTTATCTGGGCTTGAGACCAGCAGTAGCCCCTGGAGTGACTCCAAGCGGAGCATTTGATAGCGTAGACAGAACAACACTATCGAAGCTCCTTCGACACTACAGCGTGCCTCAGAAGATAGTCAATATCATACAGAATTCCTGTGATGGATTAAACTGTAAAATCGTGCATGGGGAACAGTTGAAAAACCTGTTCGCAGTAAAGACCGGCGTCAGGCAACGTTGCTCACTCTCACCCTCGTTCTCCTGGTGATCGACCATATCATGAAGACGTCAACATCTGAAGGGAAGCGTGGGATACAGTGGACATCTAAGATGCAGTTGGACGATCTAGACTTCGCAGATGTTCCGGCTCTCCCACCGCACACGCAACAACAAATACAGGAGAAGACGACCAGTGTAGCAGAAGTCTCAGAAGCAGTAGGTTTCAATATACACAAAGGGAAATGCAAGATTCTCCGATACAACACAGCATGCACCAATCCAATCACACTTGACGGACAAGACTTGGAAGATGTTAAAACCTTTACATATTTGGGCAGCATCATTGATGAACATGGTTAATCTTATGCAGATGTGAAGGCGAGAATCAGAAAATTAAGAGAAGCATATTCACAATTGATGTATATCTGGAAATCAAAACAACTATTTGTCAATCAAAACCAAGGTCAGAATTTTCAATACAAATGTCAAAACAGCCCTACTGCATAGGATGGAAACTTTTAGAACTACGAAATTAATCATCCAAAAAACACAAGTGTTTATTAACAGCTGACTACGCAAAATACTTCGGATCCGTAGGCCGGACACTATTAGCAACAACCAACTGTGGGAGAGAACAAACCAGACCCCAGTGGAGAACGAAATCAGGAAGAAGTGCTGGAAGTGGATAGGAAACAGATCGAGGAATGTACCCAACTGTGTCACAAGGTAAGCCCTCACTTGGAATCCTCAAGGCCGGATGAGGAGGAGTGGAAGATCGAAGGAGACATTACGTCGAGAAATTGAGACAGACAGACATAAGAAGAATGAGCAAGAATTGGATGGGACTAGAACGGAAGGCTGAGGACAGAGTGGGTTGTACAATGCTGGTCTGCGACCTATGTTCCATTAGGAGTAACAGGCTTTTAAGTAAGTTAAGTGTTCAGTTCTATTGTGTTGTGGGTTACTCATATCCATATAAGTAGTATATAACGATGGTCAGGCATAGAATGTATTCTAGCAGAAGATCGATAAGGAAAGAACGGAAACGGAACGCAGTTCATATGAAAATGCAGGAAGAATGAAATCTGAGACAATGGACTGATATTTGTAGTCAAGTTTGAGTTGATGGATTGATATTTTGCAAATTAACAATTTACTACATGCTTCTCAGATTTCAGTGAGACGCTTTGTAATTTCGTGTCTAATAATTTACTACACTATTAGTGACTCATCAGGGCAGTGTTTGAGGTCGATCTCACATATCAGAAATCAGGAAATGTTGACCACTACAAATAGTAAAACTTTCGACTTAATGTCTCAATATTTACCTAGATTCACTTCATTCATCCGCGGTAATTAATAGAAATATAGATCACTAACGTAGATCATCTACATTAAATGACTGGGGGCCTACTCGAATTAGACGGGGATGGTGTGACCAGCAGCTAATTTCGAACTCATACCTCTCGGTCAGTATCTAACGTGGATTACCTCTTCGACGTATCAAAGAACTATGGCTATTTTGAAAACCGTGGAATAAAAAGAAAGTTATTACGGAAACGTATTAGTAAAAATGAGAATAAGCGAAAGTGCGATCACCACCGCACGGGCCAGGTCATGGCGTATGATTAACTGATGCGTGTTGGTTATCCTTGACTATGATAGGGATGGATGATCTGTCCGATATTCAGTGATCCAACTGCCGGATGACTTATCTAGGGCTCAGCGACATTTCACTGGCCCTACAACAACATTATTAAGGAGTCGACCTTCTCCATTAGGAACGAAACTGTTTGTTTTTATTCATGAAGGAGACAAGAATTAATCTGCATAGTAAAATTTCGTTTCCTGATCAGCATATTCTTAACTTTTATATATCCATTCCTTTCTCAATGACTAAACATATTAAACTCTTAAATTACGATGAACCGTTTTTTCGACCAATTTTTCTGCTTTGATGTTTAAAATAAAAATTTTAAGTGGATTTATGATATGAAAAGGATGAATAACGACTGAAAAGAACTGGAACCGATTGCCTAGGACAGGGTTGAATGGAGAGTACTGGTGGGTGCCTATGCTCCTCTACGAGGAGTAACAGGTGTAGTTAAGTAATGATTCCTGTCAACAAACATGAAGATATTCTTATAATCCCAGTGTTTCGAAGTAGATAACATTTTTATATTCACCTTCAAATGGATATAACATTGTGGTTATAGTCTAGTTTCTATGTCACCAAAAAATCGCCTTGGAATCGTCAGATTTATGATATGACTAAAAGAAAACTGTTTTTGTTTACAAAATACTCAACGACAATCACAATTTCTAAGCTTCTCTCAACTTCAGAACTTTTTAACATATAGAAGTAATGGGTAGTAATTCCATCCTTCTGAAATTATCTTTTCAGTTGAATTGTTTTAGTTCACTGAAAATAAACGCTGATAAAAACTGTCCGACAAAATTCATCTCATCAGAGTAGAGGTTTGTGAAGATTGTATTAATTCTAGTAGTTGAATTCATGAGTCGGTCTAAGCCAGATCACCATTGAAAACTTGGGAGCATTCAATGGGTGTCTTGTCTTAGTGTGGGATTCCCCATAAATGAGCATCCACGATACCGTATATGAGATTCGAACTCAGGACCTTCGGTCTCACACGTGAACGCTTCACCTCTAAACCACTGAGTCGGTTTTAATGTCTAACTCCAAACAATCCACGTTTTTGCGCCACCGTCCATCATTGTCTTCAGTGAGTAACGGCCTCACAACAGACACGGTTGAACTTCACTGGTCATGGCTTCTTACTATATTAATAGAATGGAGATTTGTGGAGATTGTAGTAATATTAATAGTTGAATTCCTGAGTCGATTTAAGCTAGACCACCATTGAAAACCTAGATCACTGCTGGTAAATTCAAAAATGTACTAGATATCACTTGAGAATAAGGTGTCATTAACTAAAGTTGATCAAAACGTTGTTTCTAATCTTGCACATATATCCCATTTCAGTCAGTTAACAAAGTCTTAAAATTAATCTTTGTTCTCACTATTCAGAAATTTAATTTATTACTTTGAGCTACTAAACATTTGTAAGTAGTATAATTATTACCGAACATTCTGTAGTGACGATGAAACAGAACACTATCGTTGATGTTGAGCTCATCACCAAGATATTTTCCAAATTGCTTCAATATGCTTCTTAACAGTTATTCTTTGATTTTTGTTACAGATCAAAATGTTACTGGCCTATTTTACAAACAAAAGAAGTGGTTAAGATAACTCCTTGCCTAAAATATAGTCTCATGATTACTAAAATAACTATTCAGTAAAAGATCTTAAATTATGAGACTTAAATGGTATGCCATTTGATTTCTGTGATAACATTTGCATGCCTACAAAATCAATAATGAGTCATGTCTCGTGTTCTACTTGAATAACTAGATCTAACGGCAAGACTCTAATTTATGGAAGAGCCAATCACAAGAGTTTTAGAGATTTAAAGGTTACGGAGCCAACTTCAGTGCCTAAGACTAACGTACGATTGGTCCACAGGGAATTTTGTACAAAACGTGATAATTGAGCGGCTATAATAAATGAAACAGCGAGACTATAATTTGTGGACGAATCAATCAGGTATAAGATAATAGATCTCGGATTTTAATGCGAAAACCTTTCATCCTTTTGGTTAAATAAACTCTTGACATTATAGCTGATGTCAGTTCGTGATGAAAACCGCATATATAATTTCCAACTAAGGTAAATTATGACAATGATTGTGAACTGGATAATAAAAGCACCAGTAACACTGGCTACAGCCGGGTACTACAATATATACGGATGTTTGGAGAGCGTACAGACTCCTACATAGACTTGGTTATGTGCATCGTGTCGTTAGCCACAAGTATCATTTTGTGTATTCAACAGCCGAAGTACATACAAACAACATTGGATCTATGTAGTCGAGGTTGAAAGAGTTTTTGAGACTTTATCATGGCTCCAGAGGTCGACTATTCTGTAGCCGTATGGATGATTTCCTCTACCGTATGCATTACGATTTTACAACCTCTGAACCTCTTTCTAATCTTGATAAGTTTCTGAACCACGTATAAGAAGTGTATCCATTTTATTTCTTTGGTTTTGTATTATATATTTTCACTCAATACTGACTGTTTACTGATTGACTAATATTTCCGAAGGTCACTTAAGATTCGTTCGAAGGTCGTCCATAAATTAGAGTCTCGCCGATCTAACTTCCACTGTGTTAAAAATAATGAAATAGCAAACACATGCACATCTTCCTATTACTATACCTTCACTATGTTATGTAATATTCCTTTAATAATATCTAATATCCAAATCTTTGTTTTATTATTGACTTTCCTTCAAAGTTTCAGATATAATGAACTAAATAATATGCAACTAACACATTCTCCCGCTCTTAAATAGCCATCTCCTTAAAAATTTGCAATGCTTCTTAATTGGTACTTATGGAACATGGCTAATAAGTAAAGTATCATCGTTAACTTCCTCTATGTATAGAAATAAACTATTTCACTCATTCTTCTTAAATACTAGTGGCAAAATATCACAGGGTACAGTTAAAAAAGACATTGGTTGAATAAACAATGTGACGATTCTATGCATTTATCATATGATATAACTAAGAATTATATATGTATGGCAGTGAAACATGGCCGGTAAGAGTAGAGGATATTTGTAGGTTACTAGTATTTGATCATAGGTGTCTTCGAAATATTCCTCGTATATCCTGGGACCATCGAGTAAGTAACACAGTTGTTAGGAAAGGGGTACTAGGTAAGGATGGCAAATCAATTGATGAAGTAGTGAAACTTCATCAGTTGAGATGGCTGGGACACGTGTTACGTATGCCCAACGACCGACTACCTCAATGTGCGATGTTTTACGCTTTAGAAGTAGGTTGGAAGAAAGATAGGGGCGGCCAGACCAAAACATGGCACAAGTCCATGAAGTCACTGAGAAGTGAACTGAGTCATGTTGGTAGGTGTAGACTACCTGGTTGGGGACCGCGAGATGATAGCAACCGATGGTTAGAGACCCTGAATGACATGGCTCAAAATCGTTTGCAATGGCGCAGATGCATCCACTCTTCATGTTCTCCCAAATTCTAATCTCCTGATTCCTCCTTGTCTTTTTCTTTTTCCAAATTTATTTCACTAAATTATACTCTTTAAGTAACATCCCCAAACACTAATCTTCCTGATTACTGCTTATACTCTTATTACCTCTATCAATACGGGATTTGAATCGGCCACTGCATCTCTGTGCTAATGTGGTGTGGCAACTCGAACTGATGTACGTACGTACGAAGTTCTAGGTTGTTACTGACTGACTGACTGGCTAAAGAATTATATGGATTTATTTTATATTGTTTGTTTGAATCTTCCGATTGCTGTTTGAGACTGCAAGTGATCAGTCTGTTATTGGGATATGTGCATTATGTGAGAAATGACTAGGTATTACCTCAAGTCACAAGGATTATAAGCAAAGATAGATGGTAGCTAGGAGTAGAATCCTGGACACAAGTTTCGTCCTACATATATAATACAAACCGGAGTGATGTACACATTAAGCTTCAAGATAACCATGAATGATTTTGTATCTGATATACCCTCAATTATCTTGCCTTTCCAGAACAACTAATTAAAATAGGCATAAAAAAGAAATTCACAAGTTGCAAACCAACGACTGATTGCTGACCTCTTCATCGACTTATCAAATTATATATCACTGTCATTAGATAACTCCTTCTGATGACGTATTCAAGAGAAGTTTGTATAAACTCTATGATCCCATCATCTAGTACTAACTCAAGTATTCCACTTTTTATATTCATCAAACGAAACTGACAATATACTAATAGTCAGTAAATTAACATCAGTTCCTTATGAAACCATTTCACGTCGTTTATTTCTTTAAAGAACAAACTGTAAATGTCAACTACTCACTATCAATGATTAATAGTGTAAAATACTCATTTTGGAAGTGAAGTTTATTTTTATACCATTACATATGTGACTACTGATATTTAGTTTTTGATGAAATGATTAAACTCTAGCATCCATAGCAACATGATGTGGCCTACCCTAGATAATAATGTTTACTATGCAATATACTTGATTAGTCAATGAGAAACTATGATTACGCAACCATATTTATTTATTTGTTTATTTGAACACAAATATTCGTACAAAGGGGCACCGAATACCTATGCACCACATAAATAGCTTAATTTGTGTGTAGGCTGTGATACTGCCCGGATGCCCAGACCGAAGCAAGCGATTTTCATAGGAGGTCACACCCAAAGTCTTCGACCTAAAGGTCTGATCCACAAGGCGGTTGAACAACGTAAAGAGATGCAGTCCTATGGTAGCGGATGATCAACAAGAGGTTCATACGACATTTTTCCCCCAGGTTTCTGGAGCCCATGTGTACTATTTGGTTTGAAATCAGGTTTTTCCGACTCCCCTATATGGATCCTGAATATTCACCAATCCAATTAAACTGTCGGATATTCACTTTTCATTTTCTCAATTTCTTAAACATTAGCCCCATCACGAGAAAGCAATGAATAGGATTTCCTTGTCAGTAACTATATACATGTGATCATTTGAGAGCATTCGGAAAGGAAAAGCAGACTCTTCCCACTCTCAACCGTACCAGGACATTTAGAGGAAACGATATCTAACTATGAAATATAGCAATACTACAATAATAATTATAATATACCTGTTATATCCGAGCGAAGATTAAATCACGAGTAACTTCTGAGACCTATTAATGGACTAATATCATCTATACATTCTTATGGTATAACTATTTAATAATTAGGTTATGTTTATTTATATTCCCCTTACTGTAAGCTTTATTTTGACCTATAAACTATTATGATATGATTTAATGTTCTTAAGTTATGTTCAGTTTATTGACTACTGCCTCTCACGTTCACAGCCATTTTTTGGCTTTATTGCGTACGAATGTTATTTCCTATTTTATGGTGCGTTGCGGTCTGTTTGTTTGATCTATAAACCCAGTATGTTTGAAATAAATGATTCGATTCGATTCGCATATTGGAAGCTGGTATTAGTGTTCTGGACTCAAGTGGACGGATTAAGCAGATATAAGACCAAATATGACGCTAGGCTGCTCATACCGGTCAAACGTCATTGGTTTGGCATAGTGCCAAGATTGTATAAGTTGTATTTTGATTGATAGATAAATCATGTGATAATTAGCCGAACACAAAAGTCATAACAATACCATTTTTATTCATGAATAAAACAGACAGTGATAGAATGATTTTGTATTACAATTGAGTAGAATATAACTAAGTTAGTAACTAAATAAATAATCTTCGCCTTCATCATTTCTTAATCATATGTCCATTAGATTCTGGTGGATATTTATTAATATCATATTGGGTTAAACGTTCAATTACATGATGAATTTCTTTTTTAGTTAATTTTTTCATTATTGGTCTAATTTGACTTTTTAATGAACAACCATAATCATAACGATTAAAATCAAGATATTTTCTAGCTAATGTTGATTCTATAGGAAGTTTAGATAGATTATCACTTGTTAAATGTTCAATGATTTCTTGTAATTTATTGGCGTTACATTTCATATATGAAATAGAATTTGTAAAGGAGTTAGTACTTGGCAGGTTTGGTAATTTTTCATTAGTTAATCTTTCAATTAAATTATCTATCTAATAAACAAAAGAATAGACTGGTAGATAGATATTTATAAAGAGATGAAAAATACCAACATATCAATCGGAGGGGGGGGGTCTAACATTAATCGGTTTATGATCTCAATCAAAAACTTAATTATCTCCATAACCTTTTGCTAGAGTTGAAGCTATCACGAGTTTACTTAATCTGCGAACGAGAAAACAAGACTCGGTGACCACAGACCAGTAAGCTAGTTATTGATGCGTCTCAGCCTCGCTAAATAGATGGAGAAGTCCAAGCTTAAAATGGGGAAGTATATTCTGCAAACAGCCAGAAACGAGCGATTACAACAAACACAATTCAAAACGTATATATATACAGTAAAAAACCGTCCTTAGGAAGAGTTACCAAATAACATACTAAAAGACGCAACGGGCCAGTAGCATTTAGGATATTTCTCAGTGGGAAATACGACATGAAGGTGACAAGAGCGTCTTTGGCGCAAAAACAAAGAAATTCAAATTTTCTAAATAAAATTACAAAATTAGGTCTTGTCCCAAGTGAGTTCTGGGGATCTAACGTCCCCAATACCCCTATACCGATAACATTGATTACTATTTGTCTAAATGATTCCAGTGCGAAACTATAATTTGTGAATAAACCAATCAGATTTAGAATACCAAGTATTGGAATTTGAAGCGAACTTCATTCACTTATTTGTCTAAATAAAGTTTTAGCATTTTAGCTTATATCAGTTCATGATTTAAAAAAACCCATAACATGGTGGAGAAGATTTATAGCTCAGGTGGATGATTTTGATGGAGTTTTGTTCTCTAAACTGGATGGTTTGATCGTGAAGCTTTCATCATTCTTCTGAACGAAATCATCAGCACAAACTTCAGATAGAAGTGAAGTGTTCGAATTTCTCCACATGTAGTTCACAATTTGTCCTGTACACCTCAATGTTGATTGGTTGTTGTTGACCTTGTTTAAAGTCGATTATTTCATTACAAATTAATAAGTGTAATTCTATGTCAATCTAAGATACCATATTACTAAAACAATGTTATTAGCTGAAATTCGTAAAATCAATAGTAAGTTTATCGAACTAATACTAATATCAATGATAATCAGAAAGATTAGACATTGTTAGAACATTGTTCAAATTCAATGAAAATATTAACCGATTTCGAAAGAGAGTTTAGGTTGTTATATCTCGACGAGAATATTGAATGGTAACTGTAAGGATCCATTTATGGACTAATACTATACATATATTCGATACTACGGCGTCCCTCAGAAGATAAACAATATCATACGGAATTCCTATGATGGATTAAACTGCAAAATTGTGCATCGAGGACAGTTGACAGACTCGTTCGAGATAAGGACCGGTGTCAGACAAGATTACTTACTCTCACCCTTTCTCTTTCTCCTAATGATCGACTGGATCATGAAGACGTCAACATATGAAGGGAAACACGGGATACAGTGGACATCTAGAATACAGCTGGACGATCTAGACTTCGCAGATCATCAGGTTCTTCTATCGCAAACGCAACAACAAATACAGGAGAAGACGACCAATGTAGCAGCAGTCTCAGCAGCAGTAGGTCTCAACATACACAAAGAGAAAAACAAGATTCTCCGATACAACACAGAATGCACCAATCCAATCACAATTGACGGAGAAGATTTGGAAGATGTAAAAGCGTTCACATATTTGGGCAGCGTCATTGATGAACACGGTGGATCTGATGCAGATGTGAAGGCGCGGATCGTCAAAGCAAGAGCAGCATATTTACAATTGAAGAATATCTGGAAATCAAAATAACTATTTGTCAATCAACACCAAAGTCAGAATTTTCAATACAAATGTCAAGACAGTTCTTCTGTATGGGGCAGAAACCTGAAGAACTACGAAATTAATCATCCAGAAAATACAGGTGTTTAATAACAGTTGTCTACACAAAATACTTCGGATCCGTTGGCCGGACACTATTAGCAACAACCTACTGTGGGAAAGTACAAACCAGATCCCAGCGGAGGAAGAAATCAAGAAGAAGTGCTGGAAGTGGATAGGACACACATTGAGGAAAGTACCCAACTGCGTCACAAGACAAGCCCTCACATGGAATCCTCAAGGCCAAAGGAGAAGAGGAAGGCCAAAGAACACATTACGCCGGGAAATGGAAATAGACATGAGAAAAATGAACAAGAATTGAATGGAATTAGAAAAGAAGTCCCAGGACAGAGTGGGTTGTACAATACTGGTCGGCGGCCTATGCTCCATTGGGAGTAACGGGCGTAAGTAAATAAGTAAGTAAACGATCCAATCAGACAGCATTACAGAGTCTTAGGTTTATTTGTATGGAGAAAAGAAAACCTAATGTTAATTGAGAAGATTCTAAATAATAACCATAAGGCAACCATCTACATTAACTAAATCTAACATCTGATCAACAATATGGTTCTAGTTCAAATTCTTTGATTAGATAACCCCCTTCCCCGAGCTCAAAATTATGAACCACCCTAAAAATTTCTTCTCCTCCCCTAGCAATTTTGTTTTAGTATTATTTCTGCATTACAGAAAAAGAAAATAATATTCCCAATGAGCTTACCTCTGTTCTAGTTAAATGTTTAAATACTTTATTTATATTTTTTCTATGTGGATATTCATATCTTCCATAACCTAAATAGATTTTTGCATTATTTGATTCAGGCGGTCCAATTGTTTTATCATATTTCGTTAAACGTTCAATAATTTTATTAATTTCTTTTTGGGATAATTTTGGCTTATTTGATAATGATGATAATGATGATTGAAGAGAATCATAAGACTTTTGTGATACTTTGATAGAGTTGTTCATTGTACTGGGTTGATGAGAAACATTTGATGAATATTCTTTCTAAATTATGAAAATGAATATGGATAATCTACTAATATTTAATATGTGGAAATGTTGGAAATCGACCTATTATGGGACTCCTGAGCCGTGCGCATCCATGACCACGCCTCACGGAACTCGAACCCGCGACCTATCGGTTGAAATTACTACAATCCCCGCAAAACCCCTTCTGATATTAATCAACATATGCTCACTAGTGATTGGCTTCAGGAGATATATCCTGGAGTTCTAGTGAGAAGTAGTGACCAGTGGAGCTCAAGCGGGTCAGTTGTGAGGCAGTAACTTACTGATGACAATGGTGAATGTGTCGCTCAATTTCGTGGATTAGTTGAAGTTAGACATTAACACAGTCGGACGACGGCTCAGTGGTCTACTTGGCTAAGCACGTAGCATGAGGCTGATAGGTCCTGGATTTGAATCCCGCGAGGTGGGGTCAAGGATGCTAGCTGCTGGGGGGTCCCGTGGCAGGGTAGGGGTTTCCGTCCAGTGGTTCAAGGTTTCCCACGGTTGTCTAGCCTCAATTGACTCGTGATCTCAACTGTTGGGACTATACTTTATGGTTAAATTCAATCCTTTAGTTTCGTAGTAAAGTACTTACCATATCATAGAGAGATAAAGTTATGATTACTTACTTACGCCTGTTACTACTCGTGGAGGAGCATAGGCCGAACACAAGCATTCTTCATCCAACACTGTCCTGAGCAATCTTTTCCAGTTGTTTCCAGTTGCTATACATCCTTTCTATGTCCGCTTCCATTTCCCGACGTTATGTGTTGTTTGGCCTTCCACTTTTCCGCTTTCCTTCAGGACTTAAAGTTAGGGCTTGCCTCGTTGTGCAGTTTGACGATATCCTATTCACTTCCAACATCTTTTCCTAATTTCCTCTTCAGCTGGGAGCTGGTTTTTCTCTCACACACAAGGCTGTTGCTGATGATATCCGGTCAATGGATGTAGATTATCTTGCATGGACAACTATTTATAAATACTTGTACTGTTTTGATGATGGTTGTAGTAGTTCACGAAGTTCCAGCTCTGTATAGTAGAAATGTCTTGACGTTCTTACTGAAGACTGTGACTTTGATATTGGTTGACAGACATTTGTTTTGAGTTCCATATGTTTTTCAATTGTAGGAATGTTGTCGTTTCCTTGCCAATCTTCGTCTTTACGTCTGCATCCGATCCTCCTTGTTCATCGACTAAGCTTCCCAGGTACGTGTAGCTTCCCTATTGAACAAATTCTAAAAACCACTGTATGTGGATTTTATGACTATAATGATGATTTCGCTTTTACTAAAAACCATAAATACCTGAGAGTTTTATACCATACTTAATACTGTTTGGGTTTTGGAATAGCATTCCTTCTCACTCGTCTTCTCTCTTCTTTTTTGTGACGTGGAGTGTTCTAATGTTCGAGTTCTCAAGTTGTACGCGGTATATCGAGTATCTAAGCCCTAGATATAACAGGCAGTTTATGAGTTACTGATAACAGTGAAATAGATCATATAAATAAACATAATAAGTAGAAGCTACAAATTGATTATGTGATGACAAAGGAATGAAAAACTTGACAAAGGAATAATTTTTTATGGGAATAATAAAGGCTCGGATCCATGTTTCATAATGGGGATTAGTTTGGTGGTTTGAAAAAACATAAATGCTGAAATAACCTTCATAAAACTATAAGATTGTGTAATAAGAAGCGTTCAGATAATTGGACAATGAAGCACATATTTGGGAAAAATAGATGGGAGGGGGTAAAGAAAACAGAGTATGGAAAATAATAATTTAAAAAATCATTTATTAAGGTCAAGGAAGAGATAAATTTGTTGAAAATCTCTTATGAATACGAAGACTTGGATTGTTGGCTTGAATTCCTATAGCTTCTGCAATGTGTAAGATGCGAGGTCGAACCGCATGTGGTAAACTAGTAGAAATACAATAAGTTACTTTAAATGAACTATTTCTGTCTAATACATGACCGCTATCGATCAGGCGTGATAGGACAGATCTGCGTATTGTCTTGACGGTACCCTTTCCTAACCATGAAGGGAGGTGTCCACTAACTTGTTAGCTCAGCTGTCTGGCAGTGCGCCCAATCTAGTTTTCTCCACAGGAGTGGTTGAATTAGTAGATATTCATCTATGTGGAAGTACCAGGCAACTTATCCTTTAGTTGAAAAATCGCTATAGATCAGGCCGAAAAAGCTAGAAAGAGGTTATCTGCATGAGACTTCCTCTCCACTGCTCTAGTCAGTCTATCCTGTAGCACATACAAGATATAGCTCCGTTAAATTGCAGCTACAGGAAGAGGTTTCTTACTAGTCACTGATGTAACTACTTTCCTGTTTGTTATATGCAAGTGTCTCTTCAGGTTAGTGTTTGTATAATCATGATCGATTGGCTGCCTGTAACGGACTTGATCAGTATCATAGTTGATTTCAATTCTGTACCATGTCACAAAAATTGACTGAATGAATTAACTGTTTTTCACTTAGTTCTTCGTGTCTCCTGTTTTTTTTCGTTAACGGAATATTTTACTTACTACAATTAAGTAGTTTGAGTTATATTTAACAATTTCCTCAGTGATGTAGATAGGCGCTATTTACCTTTTGTAGTTTTGAGCTACCATTTTACTTACTACATTTTATTCTACAAATTTGATCCTTCCATCTGTAAAATAATCCCTAATATTTGATCATTCTCGGAAAAAATAATGCTAACATAACTTCGGTATATTTACACATAATCTTGTTGATTTCATACGGAAGAGCTGAAGTTATAAAACAATCGGTATAATGTATGTTTGTGACAGCCTCCCTCTTGACTATTTGAGCATGTAGGGATAAATATCTGTATCTATATCCATATATATATATATTTACATGTCAGTCAATCAGTTAGAAACTCACAACTAAGAATCTGTATGTATGTACATCGGTTCAATTTTCCATACCCCATTAGCAGATGTAAATATACATGAAGGAGTTTTGAACATGGATGAAGCCCTTAATGAGACAGAGCACCTTCTCTTAAAAATGAACACTGTGAATAGGATAAACCTGAAATATCTATTTAAAAGAAAAGAGTTTCATGAAATATTAACAATGAGCAATTATGAAAAATATTTCTTCTGGTAACTGAGAAAGAAATAATATTACCTTCATTTTACATTTACATTTTTCTGGTTAGCGTTTTTTTAGCGAGTTAGTTTTCTACGGGATGGGGACGCTAACCCCATGCCCAACCCTCATCCTTTATCCGGGCTTGGGACAGGCAGTAGCTCCCAAAGAGACTCCAGACGGAGTACCAACAGACTGGAAAGAAGGACTTCTGATCAAAATACCGAAGAAAGGAGTAACAGGCGTAAGTAAGTAAGTAAGTAACACTTACATTCGTTTATATTATGTGTTTAAGACATTCTCAGCTAATGTTCGATATGTAACCAATACTATGAAGAACCTTCATCCAAGTAAACAAATAGCATGTTCACTGAAATGAAAGTTAGTGGAAGTACCAACAATTCCACAAAAAAATGTTTTTTATTTGAGTCAGCTAATACAATTTAATTATCAATCATAATTATATGGAACATTAACAACAAAAAACTATGCAAACAGTGACAGTAAGCACAAAAAAATCAATTAAATTAACACCAGTTACATCATACTGATATGTGTTGTGTTGATTGTGACCACCTAATTAACACCATACAAATTTTAAAACTCCCCACATTTTACTTGATAATTGTTGGAGTAATCATTTTAATTCAAAGATGATTTTCGTCGTGATTTTCACATCACTTAAGGTACTACAAAACAATCAAAATGTAAAGATGGGTTCAGGTCGCTCATAAGGGACCGTGGGTGCGCACCGTCAAGGAGTTTGATACTAGGATCAAACTGCCATCCAGTGCATCCAGATCTTCAACAATGATTTAACATTGATCGGTTCATGATCTCACCTGTAACTCAACAATCTCCACAAACCCTATACTAATCAAGATATAATATTTGTTTCGTTAGTGAATTAACACGAGAGGGTTTCCTTCACTTTAAATGATAAGTTGTAATTGATGGACTTATCCCATGTGCCGAGTGAGAAAACCGTCTTTGATGGTATTTGATGTCCATCAATTCATATCATGAGTTAGTTAAGGTTAAAATATTGACCGTAAGGTTCTAATTTAGTGGTCTAAAGATTAACCGCAACTCCCAGTGATCCAAGGTCTATTATTTCTTAGGATTATAGCTATTAATTGATTACAAATTTCATACTAGTAAGAAACATCTTTAATTGTGACATTTGACATTAAATCAATTATCTATATAGTATCAACTGAAGATGAATATCAGTCAGTCAGTCAGCTACAACGTAGGACTAGGCACATATATGCATCGGTCCAAGTTGCCATACCTCATTAACACAACAAGATGGACACCGGATTCATAATAGTAGTTAATTCAGAAGTGGTAATATATAAAAGAAAGATTGCAATAAGGATATAGTACAGGAAGAAAGAATTAGTTCGTAGGAAGAAAGATATGAAGCGACTTTAATCTCTTAGTTTAAGGGAAGATAGAGAGTGTATACACCGACGCCATTGTGATAGATTCTGAGCCATGTCACCAAGAGTCTCCAACCATTGGTTATGATAGTCACGCGGACCCCAACCAAGTAGTTTGCACCTACCAACATGGCTCAGACTAGAAGTTAGTGGCTTCAAGGAATGATGCCACGTTTTGGTTTGGGCGCTTAGTTATTATCTTGAATTGATATAAATAGTTAAACTTATTGAACAACAACAATCCTATCATCATGTATGTTTATAGTTTAGAACAGTTTACTTTTAAAAGTATATTTTAGTAATAAACTCGCCTAACTCTTAGCTGTTTTATTAATTTGTACTTATACTTGAAACAGTATTTATCTGAGTATGTCAGTTACTCAATCATATGATCAATGAATCTTTCATATATGATGATTATTTCAATAAGTAATAGGAGAAAGTACAAATTTAAACCATTTGTCACATGAATTGCACAACTATATTAACATAAACAATATTCAAGTATTCAATGGTAACAAAATGAATTTAATGAAGTAATTTTCATATTCATTGTATTTCATATGAAAGGGAAAGAAAGAGAAAGATAGAATAAACTAGGGAATGTATATAGAACAATGTAGTGTGAAGTGAATAACCTCACCTGGAGTCCCTCCAGGGGCTACTGCCGGTCCCAAGCCCGGATATAGGAGGAGGATTGGGCATGGGGTTAGCGACACCATCCCGTAGAAAACTAACTCACTAAAAAAACGCTAACCAGACAAAATTATTTAAGCCATTTAAACTCCACCCTGAAAGTCAGATCTTCATTTAGAAGAGTTATGACGCCTCATGATGAAAACCGAGTTCCTTCGGAAGTCACGAGGCCGATGCTCCTTCTGACAATCAGAGAAACCATTTATTTAGGTCCATGGAATGCTCGTACAATGTAGGAGACTAGGAGAGTCTTCCAAATTCCTGCAGTTTGAAGTGAATAGAAGTGAATGATGGTTGATTCAGTATTGAATGTTTGTTGTTCAATCAATTTGATATGGTTAGTAGTGACTGAATGCTTGACATTTCATTTGTTTCATGTTTTTTTTTAAAAATAATACCCATCTTATTCTGAATCGATATAGCATTATCAATGTGTGAAATTGTGTTACAATGAACCGATTGAATATGAAACAACTTTGTTGTTACTGTATATTAATGAAAGTAAGCATCATTTATTTCTCAATGAAATAGTAACAGTGTACATTTAATGAAAATGTACTTTTAAGATAAATCGTTAAATTAGTCGATGTGTATATTGACACTTTGTACATAATGAAGAAGTTAAAAACAACAAATAAACAAACAAACAAACAAATAATAAAGAGAGCAAGAACAAAGATTGATTCAGAATAATAAATGGATTCATTTTATTTCAGCTACTTACAACCTAAAAGATTTGAAAGTCAGCGTTATTACAGATATTGACATATTTATACATAAGAAGGTGATTAATCGGTGAATACATGTGTATTATAATGTAGCGAAGATTCCGATAGAGTTAATGAGGTCATAAAAGTTTGTCTCGAATAAATAAAGTTTGAGAGGGAAAGTTCCGGAACATTCAAATAGTGATTAGAACTCATGAGTTCTTTGTTCTTGCTCTCTTTAAGATAATAAAGGGAACTATGTCTATGAAACAAATAATATTTTCACATGATGTTGGTTTATGTAGTTGATATTGTTGTTATCAGAAGGGGTTTGTGGAGATTTTAGAAATTTCACAGATTGAAATCATGAGTCAGTTGAAGCTAGACCACCATGGAAAACCTGGAAGCACTAGATGGCCGTTCCGTCCTAGTATGGGACTCCTCAACAGTGCGCATCCACGACCCGCCCCCGCGGGATTCAAACCCAGGACCTATCAGTCTCGCGTGTGGACGTTTAACCTCTAGACCACTGATTCGGCATCCAATGGTATTATTGTCTAACTTCAACCAATCTGCCACCGTACACCATTGTTTTCATTGAGTTCCTATCTCACAACAGACCTGGCTGAACTCCACTTGTAATGACTTCTCACTAGAACTCCAGGAGTATTTCCTAAGGAGTCCCACAATAGAACGAAACGGCCGTCCAGTGCTTCCAGGTTTTCCATGGTGGTCTAGCTTCAAATGACTCTTGATTTCAATCTGTGATATTGTTGTTGTCTTGGTTTACTGATTTATCTAATATTTGATGATAGGATTTCCTTTACCGGCTAATGTAAATAATGTGTTGTGTTGATTGTAACTGTGGTTGATTGTTTTTATTTGTGGTGGTGCTAGTGGTGGTGTTTCGAGTTCATTTCACTTATTATTGTGACTGCGTTTCAAGTTGTATGTGATTATTTTATTGGTTTTATATCAGTATGATGAAATAGGTGTTAATTTGATTGATTTACTGTACTGAGCTTAAGTGATTGTTATCGTCGACACTTCATATTATTATTATTATTATTATTATTATTATTATTATTATGGCAAGACTATAATTTATGAACGAACCAATCAGGTATAAGATAACAGGTCTCGGATTTTGGCGTGAAATTCATTCACCCATTTGGCTGAATAGAGTTTTGATATTGTAGCTGATTTCAGTTCGTGAAGAAAACCCTAAATCTAATTCCTAACCTTAACCATCAACTGTAAATCATAATTCTAATTTCTCAAATTGGTTTACAACCCCCATTTGGTCCTAGTTATTAGATGGACACTCTCAAGGTTAGTCTAGCATCGCTCAAAGGTCGTCCGTCAATTATAGTCTCACCCAAATATTTATTAGCGACAAATCTATCTTTTATTCGTCATGGATAGATCTCGTCTGGAATATTTTTTTGAAAAACAAATATTCGTTTCAGTTCAATGTGGCACTCTCCAACAGTTCATACCAACGACCTCGTCAGAAATTCAAAAGGGATCTTGTAGTTAAACACTGGGTTGGCAACTGATGTTACACACTACTTCAATTGATTGACGATATTGTAAAAGTATCACATATCACTTACTTTCTTTTATCCTGGTTAGCGTTTTTTTTCATAGCAAGGTTGTTTTATACGGGATGGGGTTGCTGACCTCACGCCCAACCCTCTTACTTCACTCGGTCTTGAGACTGGAAATAACCCTAGAGGAGCTACAGGAGGAGTTCGCACACATTACCGTTGACAATACTATTTGACACCTGATAAAATTATTCTTATGAAAACTGCTCCTCGAAATTAGCTATCAGTAACCATTTGATAATTTATAACATAGACTGTTGTAATTTTTGTAATTTTACACTATTTACTGACATTGAAACCCAATTAATCTAGAATCTCATACTTGGACAAATTAGATTCCTAATGTTTCTTAATTTTTATAAGTTATCTAACTAAAGTCAGTTAATGATGGAAATTTGCAAAATTCAACAATTTCCACGATCTCTAATAACATAATATTCTGATGATCTTATTTCATGAACCAAAGTACTATATTCATACTTCTGATCATCTTCGTCTTCTTATTCCATAGATTATGAGCCGATTAACCTTGAACTCTAAACGTTTAGTATCACGTATTTAATTGAAACCAAATAAGTAATTCAAAATTGTTTTTAAATATTATGTAAGTCAGTCAGTCAGTCATCTATAACGTAGGACCAGGCACATATATGCATCGATCCAAGTTGCCACACCTCATTAGCACAACAAGATAAACACCGGATTCATAGAAGTAGTCACTTCAATGGTAACCATCAATAAAAGAGAGATTGTGTATAAGGATATAGTACAGGAAGAAAGAATTAAAAAGAAACGTATAAAGTAATTTTAATCTCATGGTTTAAGGGAAGACAGTGTAGTGAATTTATTTATTTATGTAAACACATAAACATTGGTACTATGAAGCACCAAATAGGTATGCGCCACATAAATCATTCGATTTATATGAGAGCTGAAATACTCCCCGGATGCGCAAACCGAAACGGGTGGTTCTATTAGGGGACCACACCCGGAGCCTTCGACCTAAAGGTCTGATCCACAAGGCAGTAGAACAGCGTCAGGAGATGCAGTCCTATGATAGCCGGTGACTAACAATTGGTTCATAGGTTATTTGTTTCCTTAGGATACTGGATCTCATGTGCACCATTGGTTTGGAATGAGGGTTTTCCAACTCTCCTAGGTGGACTCTCTGTGTTCTTCAGCCCGGTTAAAGCTTCGAACATTCGCTTTTCATCCTCTCAATTTCGTAAACAGCATTCAGTAGGACTTCTCTGTCAGCGGCTGTATAGGTGTGAAAGCATTTGGAGAGAGAGAGAGAGAGAGAGAGCTGACTCTCTCTACTCTCGGCCGTCCCAGGGCATATGGGGGTAGATTATGATTAAGTTTAAGACAATGACAAGACATATTTCAATGAGACTATAATTTCAGAATTACTTTTAAGTGATACTAAAATAATCTAAAGAAATTTCAACTAATTATTAAGTTCAAAATATGGTCATCATTTACTGTAAGGAATTAGGATTCAGAACTGGAATTAGGCATTAGAACTTGTTATCATGAACTAGCATCAACTATAATACCAGATTTTTATTTAGCCTTATGAATGAATGAATTTACCGCCAAATATCCAAAAGGTGTTATCTCAAAATGTAGATGATTTGTTAAGTATACTATCATCTCACTTATATTTCATTTGTATATAAAGTTCAGAGTTCATTCAATCGATAGCTTGAATTTATGTTCTTGGAGAACTTTCAATTTTTGCATAGATTCTCTTTAAATCCTATACATTACATTCGACAGTAAAATTAGTCAGTTTAGTCTCATTCCATCTGAATGCTATTACTTAGAAGAAAAAGCACGCACATACACAGATATACAGATATACCTATAAACATTGGAACGTACCCATGTAACAAAGATGTTAAACAATTATTGAACATTTATATCTAAGAAATATGAAATAAGATCCCTTTTTTCAGAGAAACAAATATGTATATCTTAAAGAGAATTCAACTCCACCCGAAACCCCTCTAGGGCTATTGCCGGTCCCAAGCCCGGATAAAGGAGGAGGATTGGGCATGGGGTGACCGACCCCATCCTGTGGAAAACTAACTCGCCAGAGAAAACGCTAACCAGAAAAGAAATAACTAAAGAGAAGAAAGTTTTCTCTTCTCATCAAAATCATTTACTTAAGCTGTACATTCGTATTTATAGTTACATGGGAAATATATGTGTCTATAGAAAGATAGAGAATGATACACCATAGATTGATTGGAGACTCTTATTATCAATAATCAAGGAGTAAGAAAAGAAGATAAGGATGGAAATAATTTACGAGACTGAATTTATTCGCTTAACAGATATGAAGAAGAAGAAGAAGAAACACGCAAAACATAAAGGTCATAACAACAAAAACTGAAATAATAATCAAGAAAACTTGTTTAAGGGCAATAATAATAGCTGATTACAGTTTAAAATTACAAAACACTAATTTAGAAGAATCAATAATAATAATAAAAATGAAAAAAAGGAACATACTATAAAAAGGGATTAGGGCCAAGAGCGGATGAGAGGTTGGACGTATCGTTTTCTCACATTAAGTTCAGGCTTAAGTTGATGGATTACGAATACCTCAGCAATGCATAAGATTTTGATTCGATCTCTGATTATTTTAAAAGAAGACTCCTTTGGAGCAATATGTTCATAGTTGATTAAATGCTCCTGTATTGAACTAGTAATTGTTTTACATACTCCTTATAAAAGCTATGCCGGATAGTGTTCTGAGATGCGTTCAGAAAGTGATCTCTTTGTGCCCACAATATAGCCTGCCCCATATGAACAAATACATTTATAGATGCATAATGATGTGACCCAAAACGGAAGTTTATCCTTAACATACTTATAATACAATCTTTTCTATCTATTTACCACATAACTATAAATATCAATGTACAGCTTAAGTAAGTCATTTCGTCGAGAAGGGACAAACTTTCTCGCTCTTAATTCTCTTTATTGGTTGAAGTTAGACATTAACACCGTTGAATATCGGCTCAGTGGTCTACTTAGTTAAGCGCCTCGCGTGGGACTGATAAATCCTGGGTTCGAATCGCGCGCGGGGCGGGGTCGTGGATGCGCACTGTTGAGGAGTCCCATACTAAGACGAAACGGTCGTCCAGTGCTTCCAGGTTTGTCATGGTGGTCTAGCTTTAACTGACTCATGATTTCAACTAGTGAAACCTTATTTTTATGTTTATTCAATGACATAATAGATTATCTTACTTGCATAATTCAACTTGGATACAAGAATAAGGATGTAATTAAATATTATTTCAAATTTAAACAATGACTCATATTATATATACATTTCCTGATAGACATACAAACACTTATATAGGAAAACAGACACGCAACACAAGGTCATCTGATAAATAAATAAAAAAATTAAGTAGTTATAACTGATCAAGGTCGTTCAAGGTGAAAGGGGTGTTGTGATGATTAATTTATGTTTTAGATGTACTCACTGATGATTTATTTCAAGATAACTTGCCTGAAGTTCTAGTAGGAATTTATGATTGATAATTATTACACCGATCAGTTGAGTGGAACTTGTCACTATACATCAACTTCATTGATTATGAAAAAGCATTTGACAGTGTAGATAGGAGAATATTATGGAAACTTCTTCGATACTATGGAGTTCCTGAGAAGATTGTTAACATTATCTGGAACTCATACGATGGACTACAGTGCAAAGTCGTACATGGAGGCCAGCTGACAGATGCATTCCAAGTAAGGACCAGAGTCAAACATTCTTCCTCTTTACTGTTTGATATTGCGGATAACCAACAAATTGGTTAATCCTACCTGAGTTTTATTCACTACAGTTACATCTTTCAGTATTGTTTAGTATATGGATGCTTCAGTTGAAAACTGAAGCAAGGTTCAAGTATTTATAAATAGTTGTCTATGAAAGGTACTCAACATCCATTGGCCGGATACCATCAGCAACAGCCTTCTGTGGGACAGAACAAACCAGTTTCCATCTGAAGAGGGAATTAGGAAAAGATGATGGGAATGGATAGGACATGCATTACGGAAATCATCAAACTGCATTACGAGGCAAGCCCTAACTTTGAATCCTGTAGGTAAGCGAAAAAGTGGAAGGCCAAAGAAAATACTACGTTGGGAATTGGAAGCGGACATGGAAAAGATGAGTAATAACTGGAAGGAACTGGAAGGATTGCACAAGACAGGGTTGGATGGAGAAAGCTTGTGGTCGGCCTATGATCCTCCACGAGGAAAAACAGGCGTAATTTATTACCAATGGTATTGGTTGATCGTCTCTTTACACTGAGAAATGATTGTAGTTAGAAATTTGTGCTATTCGATGTCAACTAAGTAATTTGATGTTTAAAAGTATATTAACGAACTAGAAAATGCTGGGTTTGATTCGTAAAGTGATAGATATTGTGTAGAACTAACAAATTCCATAGTAGAACAAGGTAGTTGTCCAATACTTCATAGTTCTTATTTGTATCACAAATTAGGTCAATCAGTCCTGAATGCCACACTGGACTGATAGGTCCTGGGTTCGAGTCTCGTGAGGTGGGGTCGTGGACACGCACTGCTGAGGAGTCCCACAATAGGACGAAACGGCCGTTCACTGCTTCCAGTTTATCCATGGTGGTCTAGCTTCAATTGACTCATGATCTCAACCATTAAAAATTACTATAATATCCACAAAACCCCTTCTGATATATATAAATTTTTAATTGATTTGAAGCGTTTGATTACACGAAGCCAAATATCATCCAATAATCACTTATCTATAGAACAATTCTTTATTGAGGAATAAAAATAACTTGTTTACACACCCTAACTCATGAGGTGTCTGTGGAGCTTAGTGAGTATAAAGATTTCAAAGGAAAAAGGATTCCTTTAGTAATAATATAAAGATTAATTACGGTGAACAATAGTGAAAATGGTGGCTGATAGCTGTGTCCAACGTTGACAACAGTTAATCAACAAGCAAAATGGAACTAAAAGCTGAAAAATATGGAAGCCGTTGAGTTTAAACCAAGATTCAGGAACCATCTATAATTGAGAATAACTGTTATAGAGTTTGAAGGCAAATAGTTAAAATGTCAAACATAGAAACTTTATAAATGTATATACATAATTTAGAATATTATGCGAAAAATAAACTTGCGTTATAACATATGCGCAGAAACTGTCAAGAGTATTACTGTTTACTGAATACTGATAGGTAGTACAAAAATGCAAAAAATAACGGATTAATAAGAAGAGGATAAGGACAGAGAACATAAACGAACTACATATAACCAGACACCAACGGCTTATTGTATCAGAAAATAAACCAGCTTCCAGCTGAAGAGGAAATGGAGCAAAGACTCTGTATGTGGATAGGAGACACATTTCGGAAATCATCAAACTTCAAATCAAGGCTTGCCATAACTAGGAATCCTCAAGGTGAAAGGAAAAGAGACAGACCAAAGAATATATCCCACCGGCAATTGGAGGTAAACATCAAAAAGAACAAATAGCACTTGCCAACAAATATAAAAGAGACCTGAGGACGGAGTCGGTTTGGGAATCCTAGTTGGTGCCTAATACTCCACGAAAGTTAACAGGCATAAATAAGTAATTCAGAAAATAATTAAGAAATGAATAGGATAATAGACAAACAGTTATTACATAAATAGTAGATGGTATTGGCGAATTCTCTTGATTCTTTCGTAAGATCTTTCAGAGATCAAAACAAATAATTTAAGTAAGTATCAACATCTTGCTTGATCATTTCAAATAAATTAAGCATTGCATAGATTGTTAACACAATCCAGTCACAATTGACGGAGAAGATTTGGAAGATATAAAAACCTTTACATATTTGGGCAGCATAACTGATGAACATGGTAGGTTTGATGCAGATGTGAAAGCGAGGATCGGTAAAACAAGAGCAGCATATTTACAACTGAAGAACATTTGGAAATCAAAACAACTGTCAACCAACACCAAGGTCAGAATTTTCAATACAAATGCCAAGACAGCCCTACTGTATGGGGCAGAAACCTGGAGAACTACGAAAGCCATCATCCGGAAAATAAAGGTGTTTATTAACAGTCGTTCACGCAAACTACTTCAGATCCGTTGGCCAGACACTATTAGCAACAACCTACTGTGGGAAAGTACAAACCAGATCCCAGCGGAGGAAGAAATCAAGAAGAAGTGCTGGAAGTGGATAGGACACACATTGAGGAAAGTACCCAACTGCGTCACAAGACAAGCCCTCACATGGAATCCTCAATGCTAAGCAAAGGAAAAGAGGAAGACCAAAGAACACATTACGCCGGGAAATGGAAATAGACATGAGAAAAATGAACAAGAATTGGATGGAATTAGAAAAGAAGTCCCAGGACAGAGTGGGTTGTACAATACTGGTCGTCGGCCTATGCTCCATTAGGAGTAACAGGCGTAAGTAAGTAAAAGTTAAAGAATGTTAACAATAAAATAGTGAGATATTTACTATATCTTAATGAATAAACATTTAAATTTCTGATGTTTCGTGATTCTGTATAAGTTGCTTCTTCAGAGAATAAAAATAAATAAATAAATTTAATTAACACAAGTTTATGAAGTACAAATGAATGAAACAGAAATATTTAATAATAACAGCAAAATATCTCCGATCAACTCACTGTCATATCGCTTCGGTCAAGGTTACTTTTGTGACAGACGATTGTGTATCTGTGTTCATTTTAATTAGTATTAAAGAAAAAATGTAATAGTGTACAAGTTAGAATGGAATTTGCATTTGTGATAATGGTGTACAATGTGAATAGAATTAAAGATGTTACCTTTGATAAATGATCCAATTTGGATGAATGGTAAATATTCTTTTCTATTGAAGGTAATAGAATCTAGCAATAAACAAAATGTTTCAGCTACTCACGTATGCTTATAGCTAAACTGTTTATCCAAACAATCACATCTGACTCTTCATTTTCCACACAGAATTTTATATTATAAATCATACGTTTTTCATACCCACCATCATACACGTAAATAGATATAGTGATATGTCATACAGAACCACCTTGACCAAAGCAGGATATATTCAGATTTATTATGATTGTAACTGTATTGAATGTATTCTACTTTGTTTCCTTTGTACTATTTAATTTTGTTACGGTTATCTATATACCCTGAAGAAGTGGTTGAAATCAAGTCACGAAACGTCAGAAATACAATTTTCTACTCATTGGGATATCATAAAAATATATTTATTATTGTATCATAAGAAGATTAAATTATTGGTAACTTGAAGGAATTATTTATAAACTGTTATTATACATATATCCTCATTGTACAACTATTAAGTAACTATATTGTATGTATTATAAGCAAAGATGGATAGTGGCTAGCAGTGCTATACAGGATGAGCATTTCGTCTTATTTGGAACTCGTCAGATGGATGTAGCTGCATCTCAGAGTTGATGTTCACTCTGGAACATGAACTCATTACCGTTAGCTTCAAACGCTATCGCGTTATTCACTTAGCTACTGAGTCTTGACAGCCACATACTTGTGCAGTGGAGTGAAGTTTAAATCCATTTAGTATTGTTTACCTTTTATCGTAAGCTTTTGTGCGACCTATTGGCTACCATCATACAATTTATTATTCTTAATTTATTGCTAATCTATTAGTTACAGTCTCTCACACTCAAAGCCACTTTTGGCTTGATCTTGCATAATTTTTATTTTTCATTTTGTGGTGTGATGTGGTCTGGTCTGATTTTATATAAACTATGTACATCTGAAATATATTATTCAGACATTAAAGGCTGAGATTGTGTTCTAGATTAAACGGGTAGGGCTAGGCGACAAGCTACTATATTCATGACCAGTAAGGATTCAGTGTTGACTCAAAGCTACTAGTGCTGGCTGACGTGTCATGCATTTAGCTCATGGATAAAGTTCTAGAAATCGATATTCTGATAGAAGATATTGTTAAATGATGGTTGACGAGGACAAAAGTCATAATATTTATCACTACAGGATAATTAGATGATATTTTTGTGTACCTTTGATGTTCTTTAGATCGAGTCAAGGTTTCATGAGATAAGTCTTCAATATAAGCATCATAATCGACGCAGCCTAATTTGCAGAAACATTTCTGTGTTGACATCAAGAGAATATTATCGTTAATACGAACGAAAGCATTTTCAAGGGTGTTAATTCTTTCATAGTATGCTTTAAGATTCTTTAGAGTTTTGTTTTATCATGACGGTAAAATAGAACTATGGTAACAACCTATGATATTTGATTCGAGCTATTATTTAGTAGTGATTTGTCCCATTTCAGTACATTTATTTTTATACTCTGAAGAATTGGCTGACAACGAGTTACGAAACGTCAGAAAATTAGTTCTCTGCTTATTTATTTATTTAAATACACAAACATTAGTACAAGAAGGCACCAAATGTATATGCACCAGATAAATCATTCTATTTGTGTGAGGACTGGGATATTGTCCGGGTTCCCAAACAGAACCACATGGCTGTCATAGGGGACCACAACACTGTGGAGGAATGTCAGAAGATGCAGCCCCATGGTATCCCATGTGCACCACTGGTTTGGAATGAGGGTTTCCTAACTCTCCTAGGTTGACTCTCTGTGTTCTTCAACCCGGTTAAAGCGTCGAACGTTCGCTTTTCATCCTCTCAATTTCGTAAACAACAGTAATGCCGCGAGAAGCCATTGAGTAAGACTTCCCTGGTAGTCGTTGTATGCAGATAGCCATGTGAGAGCATACGGGGGCTGTTTATTGGGATTTTATGAATATATCATTATGTTTATGACTAAATAATTTATCTATTTTCATTTAGTAGTTAACTAGGAATTGTGAAAAGATTAGTTCGAATTAGACAAATTTTTTGATTACAGATCATAGACATTGGGTGAAGCATTTAAAAACTAGAGACCATTGGAAAGCTATCCTCTTTCAGTTTGATTATCTTTACCAATGCATTCTTACTAGTAACCAGCGTTGACCTGAAATTCTTGTAGTAAGTAGTTTGGACTTGTGAAGTTCAGTAGAAACATAGGAATGATACAATAAATTTCTGATGGTATTAGTCGAAGATCTCAGTCAGTCAGTAAGTCAACCAGTCATTCACAAGCAACGTAGAACCTGGGACATATATTCATCGAACCAAGTTGCCACATCATATCAATAGAAATCTCAGAGTAGTAGACATAGTTCTAGTATCAATGGTAATTGAAAATACACTTTGAGTAGAAAGAATGAATTCATAAAATAAAAATACTGAAAATCTAAGAGATCTAAGGGATGAATTCATCTGAATTCACTATTACAACTGATTACGACCCATACCACCACTTATCTCTAACAATCAGTTACGATGACCACGTGGATCTCAAGCTGGTAATTCGCATCTACCATCAAAACTAGATCCAACAGTAAATGTTATATCTTAAATTGGTCACTCCTAAATTTCTTTTAACCTACTCCCATTACAAAAACTTTTAATGTCTAACACTTCCTACTTTTCAATTCGTCAGGAGAATCCTCCTTCCCCTCGCCCCTTATAAAGCAAAGAAAATCTTTAAAATAGCATATAAAAATGATATATAAATATCTCACTGGTTGAAATCATGAGTCAATTGAAGCTAGACCACCATGGAAAACCTGGGAGTACTGAAAGGCCGTTTCGTCCCATCGTGGGACTCCTCAGCAGTGCGCATCCACGACCTCGCCCCCGGCGAGACTTGAATCCAGGACCTACTGTTTTCGCGCGCGAGCACTTAACCACTAGACCACTGATCCAGTATCCAACGGTGTTAATGTCTAACTTCAACCAATCCATGAAGTTGCTGCTCACCAGTGACTGACTTCAAGAGATACTCCTGGAGTTCTAGTGAGAAGCCGTTACCCGTGGAGTTCAATCAGGTCGGTTGTGAGACATCAACTCACTGAAGACAATGGTGTACGGTGGCGCAACTTCGTGGATTATTTGAAGTTAGACATTAACACCGCTGGATGCCGGCCAGCTCAGTGGCCTAATGGTTAAGCACTCGCGCGCGACTGATAGGTCCTGGGTTCGAAACTTGCGGGGTCGGGATCGTAAACGAACATTGCTGAGGAGCCCCACAATAGGACGAAACGGCCGTCCAGTGCTTCCAGGTTTTTCACGGTGGTCTAGCTTCAATTGACTCATACTTTCAACCAGTGAAATTACTAAAATCTCCACAAAACCCCTTCTGATATAAATATCTTTTTTTTTCTCAGTTTTATCACTAATTATGTGTATGAAATAACGTGTTATCATATGTTTATGTCATTTACTATGAAACAACAATGTTCAACTACACAAATGTACACATATCCATACATACATAGATACACATAAACGTACATATAAACAACGGAATAATAAACATAGTGACTTTGTTAAAATAGGGCGCCCTTTTAAAAAAAAATAAAACTTCAAAGAACATTCATATCAGATAGATATTTATTATTATATCAACACAATTAGCTACTCAAGGTTACTGCTTTCAACATTCAATCATCTACCTAACTACAAATCGATAATTAACTGGATTTGCTTTATATATCTTGTTACTAAGTTAAAGAGATTGTATATCATTGAATATATCTAGTGCAATGAATCTAATCATTTATTATTACAAATTTGATAAGTAGTCAATGATTGAGATTATGAACCGATTGATGTTACACAACCATTGAAAGCCTGGAAGCACTGGACAGCCGTGGGACTCCTCAGCGGTGAGCATCCACGATCCCGCCTCGCGAGATTTGAACCTAAGGCCTATTCGGTCTGGCACGCGGACGCCCAACCTATTAGACCACTGAGTTGGCCGGCATCGAACAGTGTTAATGTCTAACTTCAAACACTCCACGAAATTGCACGATCATCTTCCATTGTACTGAGGTAGATAGCTGTCTCTATCCGACACGGATTAGCTCCACTGGTCATGGCCAAAAGCCTATACTGATAAGTAGTCAATGACTGAGTTATTTTGTGAATATAAGAAAAAAAGTGAATCAAAAATAATAAAATGTATAGTCTAGAGATTTATATAAACAGGAAAAAGAAAGCAATACGGAAAAGTATAATAGTGAATTGTTTATCCCATATTAAAATTAGAGGAAGATAGTCTGTGTATATATGTGTGATATCTTGCATAAAGATCTCTTAAAATTGTCTAGCAATAGGATTATGCTTGCATCAATTGATACAGTATTTTAGATTGTTCATAGTTGTAAGGAGAAGAAGTAAGGACTGATCTAAATACTAACCTCTCAGTGACCAGTTCTGTGGAGACTGTCATAAGAATCACCAACGTAAACCTCTGTAGTATCATTACTTTAATGTGACCTGAAATAGATCTTGATCAAATAACACTTCGATTTTCCGTAAATAGATGGTAAAAAAAATCTGATTTATAAATGCTGATTCTCGTGTGATTTGTTCCTTATCCCCATAAACTGTTTCATTTTTATGTCTCAATACTGTTTGCAAGAAAAATGGATTCTTCTTCTGTAAAAAAAAGGTTGTAACAATATCATAAATTTGAAGATTGGACCATAGGCGAGACTCTAATTTATGGACGACATTTGAACGAATCTTAAGTGACCTTGAGAAATATTAGTCAATCAGCAAACAGGAAGTATAGAGTAAAAATATACTATACAAAACCATAGAGATAAAGTGGATACATTTCTTATACGTGATTCAAAAACCTCTCAAGATTAGAAAGAGGTTCAGACATTCTAAAATCGTAATGCATGCAGTAGAGGAGATCATCCATACGGCTACAGAATAGTCGGCATCTGGATCGATGATAAAGTCTCAAAAACTATTTCAGTCTCCACCACATAGCTTCAATATTGTTTATGTGCACTCCGGTTGTTGAGCGCACAAAATGCCACTTGTGGATAATGAGACGATGTACATAACCAAGCCTATGTAGTAGTCTGTACGCTCTCCAATCATCCGTATATATTGTAGTACCTGGCTGCTTTTATTATCCAGTTCGCAATAATTGTCATAATTTGCCTTAGTTAGGAATTATATATAGGTTTTTCATCACGAACTGACATCAGCTATAATGCCAGAAATTTATTTAGCCAAATGGATGAAAGGCTTTCGTGTTAAAATCCGAGATCTGTTATCTTATACCTAACTGATCTGTCGACAAATTATGGTCCCGCCGTTTTATTTGTTATAGCCGCTCAATTATCACGTTTTCGACAAAATTCCCTATGGACCGATCATACGTTAGCATTAAGCACTGAATTTGGCTTCGTAACCTTGAAATCTCTAAAGCTCTTCTGATTGGCTCGTCCATAAATTAGAGTCTCGCCGCATCGCGTAGAATTTGTGAATTTATGTGCAAGTATTTAACGTTCCTATCGAGTGAGAATTCAAATCATTTTTTACTGAGATATGAGAAGACAAGTTTGCTTGGTCTTATAGGAGTAGTCTGACACTTATCTAATTTATTTATGAGACCACTTTCCACTATCACTTTCTTTTGAGTTATTAACTTAACGATTGAAATGAAACTTGATTTAATTTGAAAAAGCTCTAATTTATATCAAAATTTGAATCAGATTAGAGACGATCGATTCAACAATGTGATACATTTATTATTACTAAAGAAAAACATTGTAATGTAGTTTATTTTAATAAGTTTGAACTTACTTAATTACGCCTGTTACTCCTCGTGAAGGAGCATAGGCTGCTCACCAACATTCTCCATCCAACCCTGTCCTGGGCAATCCTTTCTAGCTCCTTCCAGTTGTTATTCATCCTTCTCATATCTGCTTCTGTTTCCCAACGTAATGTGTTCTTTGGCCTTCCTCTTTTCCGTTTCCCTTCAGGATTCAAAGTTGGGGCTTGCCTTGTGATGTAGTTTAATGTTTTCTGTAATGTATGTCCTATCCACATTCAACGTCTTTTCCTAATTCCCTCCTCAGCTGGATGCTGGTTTGCTCTCTCCCAGAGAAGGCTGTTGCTGATGGTATCCGGCCAATGGATGTTGAGTATCTTGCATAGACAACCATTTATAAATACTTGTACCTTCTTGATGGTTGTTGTTGTAGTTCTCCAAGTTTCAGCTAAAGAAGAACTGGGCAACTGGACAAACAACACTACAAAGGTTCAATACAGCCTTCCTTCGAGATACTGACAAACTCAACGCATTCAAGATAGCTCTAAACAACAGGTTCAAACCTTACAGGATCTACTGAAGGAAAAAGAAACTACTATGGAGGACAACTGGAAAGGTATCAAAGAAGCACTAACTTTAACGTGTCAAGAGGTTTTAGGCCTAAAGAAGCATCATCATAAGGAATGGATCTCTATCGAAACACTGGACAGGATCAAAGAAATGAAGAACAAGAAGACAGCAATTAACAAAATTATGACGAACAGTATCAGATATAACTCCTATTCTAGATTGAAGTTTCAAAGATGGAAGATCAAAGTCTTTCTGATCAGTTTCTGTCTATGGAGTTCTACGGATTGATTTCATTAATCATTTTAAGTGCCGGAATAATTCAGTTACGTTTTTTTTGAAAAATTTATTTCTAAACTTAACATAAGCCTACCTTAGAAACCATATTGTATCATAGTATTCATGAGGAAAAATTTACACCTAATATAATCCATCTTAAATGTTTATTTGCAAAGATGGATAGCGGCTAGTAGTGGAATCCAGGATGTGAGTTTCGTCTTATTTGGGACTATGGTTTCGAGTCCCGGAGTGAACATCAACACAGATGCAGGTACATCCATCTGAGGAGTCATAAATAGGACGAAACGCTTATCAAACTGGATTCCACTGCTAGCCACTATCCATCTTTGCTTATAAAGCTTGTGACTTAAGGTAATATTGTTGCAGTCCGCATAGGATGCACATATGCCAATAACAGACTGATTACTTGCAGTCCTAAACAACAATGAGAAGATAAAAGCAAACATTATCAAATGAATTAAATGTTTATGTGTTGTAATATTAACGATTTACGGTTAACTATACAAAGTCAATAATGGGTGTAACAAATTGTTTTGATTTGATAAAGATTAAGATATTTTTCTATTAAGAGATGGAATCTAAGCAAATTAGATTAATCAAACGATACATGAACAATGTTTCAATGTTAATAATTCAGAATCGAATAAGAGAATGAAAACAAGGTGGTTCATGAGTGTTTTAGTATCTCCAAAAATACCAAACATATAGTACAACAGTTTTGTCTATAACATAATAAGTACATAAATAGAAGCATTTATTCATAAATTTAAATTAATCTAAGAAAGAATTCAGTCAGTATTGCATAGTTGAAATGTTTACGCGGGATTCTGTCAACTGTCATGTGTATTTGTTCCGTCTGAAGTTCTTGATGGGTTCACTTAATATTAAAGGATAAATGAAACAATCATAGAATTAATCTTGAATTGAAAAGGTCTGAAATCCTAGTAGAAATTCCTTCTTCAGAATTAAAATCTGAAGGTTTGATTTCTGAACAAATACCGACAAAATTGTTTATCTACATGATGGTAGAAAATTAGCGTAGTTGTTCAAACAGTAGGTTGAGTCTAGTTTCAAACGCTTTTTTTTTTAATGTTTCGGTCAATATAAAAAAGTACAATGATTCCCTAAAATAAGCCCAACAGTTATAATCACGCTTTTGCACTGATTGCATGGTATCCGATGTCAGTGCAAGACACAATACTTGTTTATTTATTTATTTTAACACATAGATATTGTACAATGAGGCACCAAATACATATACGCCACACAAATCTCATTCGATATGTGTGAGGGCTGTGACACTGCCCGGGTGCCCAAACGGAACCAGGTGGTTTTCCTTGGGGGACCACACCCGGAGCCTTTGACCTGAAGGTCTGATCCACAAGGCAGTGGAGCATCGTAAGGAGATGCAGTCTTAAAGTAGCCGGTGACCAACAATTGGTTCATACGCCATTTGTTCCTTCAGAATACTGGAGCCCATATGCATCATTGGTTTGGAATCCGGTTAAAGCGCCGGACATTCGCTTTTCGTCCTCTCATTTTCGTAAACAACGCGCCCGCTACGAGAGGGCAGTGAGTAGGACTTACCTGGCAGAGGTTGTGTGCGTGTGTTCATGTGAGAGCATATCGAGAGGGAGGGCTCACCCCACTCTCGGCCGTACTAGGGCATTTGGGGGCGCAAGATACAATATATCCATTTTTGGTCTAGAACTTATCATCACATCAATTAAAACAAAATGTATTCAACTTGACCCCCCCTCACTAGTACTTGTATAGAGAAAGAAACTTATAAACATACAAAAACATAGATATCAACCTCCTTTTATATTTAATCACTAACAGAACCGTCTTGAAGACAATCCAAAAAAAAACGGTATATCAATGATAAACATGACCTTCTATTAAATATTGATTATATATCTGTTATTCATTATCTAATTTTATCTGAGAATGAGTCACCTTCTTTAGAGCATAGTAACAAAGTAATAAAAATAGTAAGAAAAGAAAAAAAGATACTTTTATCAATGTTGAATGGTTTGAAGGTCATTTGACATTGGTAAATTGCACTTTAAAGAAAAAAAAGGTAACTATACAGACTTTGCTTAATATTAAATGGTATTACTTTCATTTAATCAATGATTTGATATGTTAAATTTATGAGATAAATTATACAATGATGGATGATGACTAGCAGTGGAATTCAGGACCCTCGTTTTATCTTATGTGTGACTCATCAGCTGGATGTACCTGCATCACAGAGTTGATATTCACTCCAGAGTTCAATAGCCAAATGGATAATATGATGGCGTTTGAAGCGAACAGTACTGGGTTCGAGTGCTGGAGTGGGCATCAACTCTGAGATGCAGGTACATCCATCTGACGAGTTCCATATAAGACGAAACGCTCATTCTGTATAACACTGCTAGCCACTATCCATCTTTGCTTATAAAGCTTTTGACTTAAGGTAATATCGATGCAGTCTGCACAGGATGAACATATGCCAATAAGGGACTGATCAATTACAACCGTAAATAACCATGGGAAGTTACAAGTAAACAACACCAAGTGGAATTATACAATGGTATGGGAAATTATCCACTGAAAGTAGGTAAGGAAAAGAACTTACTCATGATACCATCATACAAACTATTTGTAATTAAATCATTATGACTAAGCAACTCTAAGAATTGATTTTATTATTAACAGTAATCATAGTAATAATAGTATTGCCATTATGATTGTGGTTCATTTGTTTTAAGGGTAATAAAACTTAATAGAGATATGAAGCATAAATTTGAATGATTTTTGCCCCCGACTGCCCTGGTACAGCCGAGAGTGGGAAGAGTCCGCTCTCCTTCTCGAAATGCTCTCACATGGCCACGCTTATATAGCCTCTTCCGGGGATGTCCTACTCATTGCCTCCTCGTGGCGGGGGTGTTGTTTACGAGATTGAGAGGACAAAAAGAGAATGTCCGGCGCTTTAACCAGGTTGGTGGACATGGAGAGTCCACCTGGGGGAGTTGTAAAACCCTGATTTCAAACCAACGGTGCGCATGGGCTCCAGTATCCTGCGGGAACAAATGGTGTATGAACCAATTGTTGGTCACCGGCTACCACAAGACTGCATCTCCTTACGATGCTCCACTGTCTTGTGGATCAGACCTTCAGGTCGAAGGCCCCGGGTGTGGTCCCCTAATAAAACCACCTGGTTCGATTTGGGCACCCGGACAGTATCACAGCCCTCACACATATCAAATGAAATTTGTGTGGCCTATTTGTACCAATATCTATGTGTTGAAATAAATAAAAATAAAAACATGATGCCATTTTTCAGTATAGATAAGATAAAACAAAGACTCTGATTATGATCATGAATTTAATTCAGTTGAATTTTTATTTTAGAATAAAATTGTCTCATTATGTGTATGCTTACTTACTGACGCCTGTTACTCCCAATGGAGAATAGGCTGCTGAATAGCATTCTCTAACCTACTCTTCTGTCCTGGGCCTTCCTTTCTAATTCTATCCAGTTGTTGTTCATTCTTTTCATTTCTGTTAACTCCCCCTGGAGCCCCTCTTGGGCTACTGCCGGTCCCAAGCCTGGGTAAAGGAGGAGGATTGGGTATAAGGTTAGCGATCCCATCCTGTAGGAAACTAGCTCGCTAAAAAAACGCTAACAATAAAAAAATAATTCTGTGTATGCAATTTACAGTAAAACGGAATATTAACTGTGAAGTTTAGGAATCATTTATCATATTGTTTAGAACTCATAAGTTGGAAATGCTTTTACCGCATTATTGATCTTTGTAATAGAGATGGGATAATTTAATATATATATATATATTGTTAATGTACTAGTTCTGTTGTGGTGAGAGCTACTTATATCCACACAAGTAGTATATAACGATAGTCAAAAATAGAATGTATTTCAGTAGAAGATCGAGAAGAAAACAAGGGGAACGGAAAGCAATTGGTATTAAAATGCACGAACAGTGAAATTTGAAACAATGGACTAAGATTTGTTAAAGGAACAATCAAGTATGAGACAATAGATTGTTATTTTGCAAATGAAGTATTTGCTGTATGGTTTTCAGATTTTAGTGGGATATTCTGTAAATTCGCGTTCGTGTACATCCAATTGTCCATTTGCTCGCTAAATTGTGAGGGAATGAATACAGGGAATAACCAAGATCGTTACAGTTACCTAGACTCTAATTATTATTATTATTATTGCATTTCTCCAATTACCTATGTCTAATATTCTCATTATTTTATTCATAATTAGAAAAGGGTTTTGTGGATATTATAGTAATTTAATAGTTGAATTCATGAGTTGATCCAAGCTAGACCTCCTGAGGGACCTGGAAGCACTGGACAACCATTTCACCCTAGTATGGGACTCCTAAACAATGAGCATCCACGATCCCGCCCACGGGACTCGAACCCACGACCTGCCGGACTCGTGTGCGAACGCTGAAGCTCCAGACCATTGAGCCGGCATCCAACGCTGCTGACGTCTAACTTCAACCAAAACACAAAATTGAGCCACCATTGTCTTCAGTGAGTTACTATCTCACAACAGACCCGGGATCGTGGATGAGCACTGTTGAGAAGCCCCATACTACGACGAAACAACCGTTCAGTGTTCCCAAGTTTTCATGGTGGTCTACCTTTAATTGACTCATAAATTCAACTATTAACTTATTCATAATTGCTCATGATATCACTATTTATTTTTTACACTTCTACAACCTTTGTTTCATATCAGATAAATATGAAAAAGTGAAAAGAATCTAATTCATTGATACTTTTACATTTCTTGTATAAATATCATTCCTATAGAAGGATTTGTTATTGTATATTTATTTATCATGGAAGATTACTTGCTTACTTACTTAATTACGACTGTTATTCCCAATGGAGCATAGGCCACCGACCAACATTCTCCAACCCACTCTGTCCTGGGCCTTCTTTTCTAGTTCTGTCCAATTATTGTTCATTCTTTTCATATCTGTATCCATTTCTCAGCATAATGTGTTCTTTGGTCTTCCTCTTCTCTTTAGGCCATGAGGATTACAAATGAGAATGGGATCGGTAACCTCATGCCCAATCCTCCTCCTTTATCTGGGCTTTGGACCAGCAGAGGGGTTCCAGGTGGAGTTATCATGGAGGATACAGTAAACAATTTCGAACTTAAGCTAAATCTATTATGTTATAGTTAAGTTGTGGATTGTAATGAAATTTAGAATGTGCAGTTAATTTAATTTAAGATTCATCTTCTGGATCTATCTGTATTCTGTATGATTGATATGTACACCTAGTATTGAACCTAGTATCCGCTACTTCAAATATTATTGTACTTTCTAAAGACTTTAGATAGTTATAAGCTTGTTAAAAACAAGTATAAATCACAGTTATGTAGCCGGAAGTTTGGGTTTTTTCTATAAGAATGCCAATAATCATATAATATCAAGGTAATTATTATTACAGGACATACATTACGCAAATCATCAAACTGCATCACGAGGCAAGCCCTGACCTGGAGTCCTGAAAAGAAAGGGAAAAGAGGAAGGCCAAAGAACACATTATGTTGGGAAATAGAAGCAGATATGAAAAGGATGAATAACAACTGGAAAAAGCTAGAAAGGATTGCCCAGGACAGGGTTGGATGGAGAATGCCAGTGAGCAGCCTATGCTCTTTCATGAGGAGAAGTCATACTAAAACAGTTCTCAAACTTTCTTAAGTTAAACCATTCAATTTAGCTATTAGATTAGGTGAAATTGAAGAGATCTTTCTGTAAATTGACTTTTGTTTTAATGTATTTATATTTTATCTTTAACAAATGATAATTTGATTCATTTTCATTGAATATTAAGACTGGTACCCGTTAAGAAATAACAACTATATTCATAGAAAGGATAGTACCAGACAAATAATATGTTGTTGTAGGACTAGACAAATCATATTTGATCTTGAGAATCAATGATAAGACGTACATGGACTTGAAATGAGTAAATTATTCACCTGGTCCAGGTTAACAACTATGCGCTTTTGTTTGAATTATTCTAGTGTTCCTTGTATAAACGCATGACTATTTGTTTTTGCATTCTTTATAGCTAATTGAGTAAGAGTGAATTGCAAAGTAAGTTCAAACCATTGGTTTTCAGTAAAGACGTATTGTAAATAGATTGTTTGTAGTTTTAAAAATTGAATTACGGATTTCCGATTACTTGAGTAGACACATACTGCTTATTGCATGGTTTGAATGTTCTGGTTGACTGCAAATTAGTGTGAAAACTAAAGCGCTACAACAATTCGATGATCTATAAATATCCGGTGGTCAATCTGTTATGAAGACTATAATTCGGACACTCACTCCAATAAACATATTACCGACATCATTACTTAGTTTACACACAAACACAGACAGCTTTTATAGATGCTTGCAGTACGGTAATACAGATACATTATGAAAACTTTTAATACATTAAAACATGTAGAACTAGATTAGCTACATATCTATTACTTTAATAATCATACACCCAATTTCTAACAAGAAATTATGATCTATGAAAAAAGCAACTTCACAGTGCAAATAAATACGGACACATATGACTAGACAATATCACGTACAACATGACAATTATATGTAATGCAAACAGGACTCTCTTTCTCTCTCATTCAATAGTTGAGCCTTCTGTATCCATGCTGAGATTTCGTCACACACCAGACCAGTAGGGCTGATGAGAATCCCTAGATAAGGCCCCCAAATGACCTGGTATGGCCAAGAGTGGGGTGATCCCTCCATCTCGACATGCTCTCACATGAACACACGCACACAACCTCTGCCAGGGAAGTCCTACTCACTGCCTTCTCGTAGCGGGGGTGTAGTTTACGAAAATGAGAGGAAGAAGAGAGAATGTCCGGCGCTTTAACCGGCTCCCAAACCAACGGTGCACATGGGCTCCAGTATCCCGACGGAACAAATGGTGTATGAACCAACCGTTGGTCACCGGCTATCATAAGACTGCATCTCCTTACGATGCTCCACTGTCTTGTGGATCAGACTTTTAGGTCGAAGGCTCGGGGAGCGGCCCCCTAAGAAAACCACCTGGTTCCGTTTGGGCACCCGGGCAGTGTCACAGCCCTCACACATATCGAATGAGATTTGTGTGGCGCATATGTATTTGGTGCGTCATTGTACAATATCTATGTGTTAAAATAAATAAATAAAATAACATTCAGTAGTTGCCCTAAATACATCAAATTTACATTCGAATCAAAATTTCATTTCCTCGATGTTTCATTAAATAGAAGACAAGATGGTACATTACGGAAGGTCGATATAACGAAAACCAACTTGGAATGGATTATATACCAATAGTTACGGCTGGATCCCTTTAAATAGAAAGAGAAAACTAATTCAATCTTTATCATCAACGGTTAAGTGAAAATGCTCGGATAATATGATAGACGATAAACTAGCCAAACTCGACAAATATTTCTTAAGAACGGCTATCCATTCAGCTTTGTTGACCGGTACATCAGACCTAGATTACAATCTACAAGGTCACACACCGTTCCTGGGAAAACTCTCTCCATGAAAATCAAGTTCAAGGGAAACATTACTGTGGAAATTTTGATGAATCACCTACAGAAATCTCCGGGAAAGCTTTCCATACCACCAAGCTTCGAATTGTCTTTTCCAACCGTCCCATCATCCGTCGATGTGTCAAGGATAAATCCTCATATTGGGTCACGTCAATCCGTTTAGAAATTCACCTGCTCTTATGAAACAGGTTACATCGGCCACACAAAGCAAGCGCTCCCCACACCTATCTCCAAACATAATCCTGAGTAGCTTACGGAAGGTTAACGTAAAACAATCAACACTTCAATATTAAAACAATCTGTGAACTTCAGTCACATCGCCTTACTTGGTATGTTCTTTCAAATTATCTGAACTGCCAAAAGATTTGGCTCGATATCAGCGTTAATTATTAACATAAACACTGCAGAAGCACAAGCAATCCATCTTCTCGAAAGTGAAATCTGTGGGCAAAGGAGAAACACGAAATCCATCATTCTTTCATGCAGCTAACACTTTATTGTAACGAACGGCTATTTCATTTTATTACATCCTTCTAAAGTCTTTAATATTATTTTTAATGATTAGTTATTAAAACATGCACGTTTCTAAGTCACTCTTCCTATACTCGTCAACTGAAAAATCATTCCCCCTAAAATAAATTCCATCTTAACAACAACATCAACAAGGAGAAACACCAATCTGAAACACAACAACACACCAAATATTATTGTCTAGAAGTTTGGTTTGTGGACATCTAGAAAATCCCAGACGCTTGCACAAACGTCTTAATCAAATGTGTATACCGATACTGGACACTACAGTCACGTACAAGCATACCCTCAAACATTTCCCACGGCTTAGTACCAACAGTTTTGTCTAACGATGACAAACACCCAAATAAACAGCGATATTAAAACAATTTGAGAGAAAATCGTAGGATTTCAAATCCGCTACATTTTCAAACTTGGACACCATACTGTATCATTTAGATGAGGGGAAAACCCCACTATTCCAAAGAAAAAATAAATATATTTACTTACATAATTCAGGTACATAAACATATGCATTTAATTAATTACGCAAATAAGTGGCTGAATACATAAATAAAGAAGCTATACAAATCATAGTAAAATTAACAAAGATTATTGTTACCAGTCATACTGACACTGGCAAATTACATCATAAAGACAGTTTCACCACAACACAGAAATAAAACTCCAACATACACACATATACACGAATTGTTCATCATCATCAATCTACCAGATACACATTCAGTATACATATTAATATCCCACAAATACTGACGAGGACAAAGATAATGACAACAGAAAATCATTAAAAAATTAGTCAATCCATCAACACACAAAGTATGTACACAAACAAACAGTCACACACAAACACAAAGTCAATGTGATGAGGAGGATGAAGAAGTAGAATGTCAGTAGTTTGCCGGCTGTTTTTGTTGAGATGAGAAGGCAAAATCAAATCAAAGCTAAGAAAGGAGAAGTATGACAAAATGCATAAATGTCATCACTAAGAAAATGAAAACAACAAGTCCCCTTCATCATATCAATCATGAGTTGTTAGTCAGCGTAGTTGTCGTTGCTGATACCGTTGGGCTATTATTGACAGCGGTGTGTGTGTTGGTGTTGGTAGTAGGGGTGATGGGGATCGAAGTACTCGGTGTGGTTGACATTGTCGTCGCCGCCGCCACCGGTGCAGCTGTTGTTGTAGTAGTCGTTGTCGTTCGATGTACCGGATCATGAGCGAATAGTGGAAAATCATTAGGCACTGGGATTAGTGGAACATAATTAGCTGGAATGTCTTTGAATACATCCACAACACCAATACAATCGATATTCGACGCCAATGTTTCACGCGTTTTCATTTCCCAATCAAGTTTCTGCACCATCATTAGTGACTCAGCCTCATGAAGTTGTCGACAGAGTAATTTCTTCTAAATACAAAAATGTACAAACAAAAACACAGATGAGAATGAGCGGAGGACACCATGAACAGATATAAAATAACGCACTTAGTGTTGTTGTTACACTCTCTACAGTACACACGCACCGATCGATCCGCAACGTCTTCACATACACAACCAAGCTTCATCCGACATCTGTAACACCCCAGTCACAGAGTCGTAAAATTCTACCCCTAGACTCAGTTAACAGAGTGTAGAGATTTCATCCACAGGGTATTCTTACTGACTGAATTAACCTTTCATCTGCCAAGTGACATAGTGAGCCAATCAGAAGTGGCCAACCCAAAAGCTCATTCAATCATATTCAGAACTAATATGGAGGACTAGTATATATCACTCGTTAAGAAATGGATTGATTTTCTACGGGATATATAAAAGTGAGTATTTGTGCATATCATTCGGTAGGACAAAGTACTTTCCCGTCCAATCATGTATTTTCGCTTAAGTAAGCCCTAACTTGGAATCCTGAAGGGAGGCGGAAAAGAGGAAGGCCAAAGAACGCATTACGTCGGGAAATAAAAGCAGATATGGAAAGGATGAATAACAACTGGAAGGAGCTGGAAAGGATTGCACAGGACAGGGTTGGATGGAGAATGCTGGTGAGCGGCCTATGCCCCTTCACGAGGAGTAACAGGCGTTAGTAAGTAAGTAAGGGCAAAATACTTTCCCGTTCAATCATGTTTTTTCGCTTAAGTAGGCAGGTCGAGAGTTAGTATGTACCACGTCGTGTATCAAAATCAGATTTCCGACACTGTCCATCATTACAAGAAAACACCTTATTTACTTATAGGTTAACACTGTTTATATGGTAAATGCTCATTTACATAGTCTCATTTCATTGTCAAGATGCTTGACTTTGTCGTCTGTACCAATATTTCTATTCATCCATCGCACCTGACAAATTCCTTCATGTTCTTATTTCACCGCAAAACAACTTCAATCATATTAATCAATCAACCATCAGTTTGACTTCAAAACGTTCAGAATTATCAGGTAACTTCACAACCCCCAAATAAATGACTATCAAATGATGCTTCAGCTCACCTTTTCATTCTGAAATGTATCGATAATGTCTTGAAGCCAACCGATAAATGTACGAGGGGTGAAACGATCGCGTATATTCTCTTCTTCCTGTAAACACACCAAAACATACACACAAAATTAGAGAATATGTACATATATAAACAGATAATACAACAATGTAAAAAGGTACCTATGATGAATAGCAACTTACAATCATAAATACTATTTCATCTGCTTCAATTGCACACAACTGATAAAGCCCACAGTTCAAACAATCGACAAGAAAATTTCAAACAAATAAACAATGTTGCTTTTATGCAACATCCACACCACCACCACTACAAACATACAACTACAATAACACTGTAAATCACCAACTAAGTATGCACACTCATGCACGCTGTCTTCAGCCAAACCGTTGTTCATAATACGTAGGAGAATTAGCTCGTACAGTAGGTAGGTAATACTCTCTACCATCAGATGTCTCATACTGAACTACTACACTGAGTGAGCTGATCCCCATCTCAACAATCCAAAAGATTTAATCTCAACAAAACAACGTTCAACAAACCATCAGTATTCTTCTTCTCATTCACAACATGTACAATCGAATACAGTGAACAATTAACTTGCTCGGACAGCAGCAAAACAAAATTACGTTTAGAAAACCATAATACACAACAAAATCCAGTTGTGAAAATTACTCAATTCAACTAACTACATAGCCAAAGAACATCAACAACAGTCATACACAACAACACAACACACAGTTGACGATAAAATTCAAAACAAAACAACCACTCACAGCAACAAGTAGAAGTCACAAAGACAACACTATTCGCGGTTGTTCACATTGAAGCATACTTTGTAACTATTAATACGACTACTACTCATTAACAATTACACAATTTCACAAGAAACAAGATTAGTAAACAGAAAATTCAACCGGATAAACGAATCCGAATGTACTGCTCAAAAAATACACCATGATGGTTTTCAATTATCGATCAGCATCATCATGGTATCAAATTTTTCCTCCTCGAATGCTTCATAAAAATGTTTAATACGCTTTATGTAGCCCAATTTATGGCGCACTATTGTGCTTAGCTATTCCTTCTGTGGTGCTAATAATCATTATTACAATATAATAGTTAGAAAAATATATGATGCAATATCTTCCACATGAACAGTTTCTTACAACCAATCAAATATGGTACGAAACACTCGGGTATTCATAGTTCTTAGTAAAAAAGAAAATAATCACTAAAATCATCCAATCCGCATGCAGTGGTTTTTAGCATTTGTTCAGTCGGGAAGCCACACGTCGACATCCTAGAATGTTCTTCCAAAAGATGATTAGATGGAATGTCTTCGGCTTCCTTGAGTTCACCGAGAGCCATCTACGCATTGGGGAAGACTAATTTATTGTCTAATGTAAAATTACAGAGTTCTTTCGTGAAATGTGAAAACCATACATTTCTCCACCATATCAAATAGTTCATTTGCGAATACCTCATCAATCAGCCTCTACATCCTTCATGATTGTTCCACTTCCCAATTCCTTCATATTTCTCTTTCTCTTTTCTTCAGTTCAATCTTCCCTACCTTCTGCTATCAGACATTTCATATCTGACTGTTGTTACAACACACTAATTACGTCTGTCGACATAAGTAACATACACCACAAATGTACATATGAGTCGACAAACACAACATATGCGCCTACACATATTTTAAACAGTGGAGAGCAGCATTTCAACAAAATCGTTCTCCGTTTTGCAGTGGAATAAGGATCTTTATCTCATTAAAAGACCACAATCTCACAATACATTATGTCAACAGTAGTAACGATAACAACGAAGTTAAGAAACATACAGAAAACTCCAAAAACCAAGTGACATACGAACTCAGCTTTACAAAACAATACACGGAAAACTAAACAAACCTACTCAACACAAGTCGATCACTTTGAAAACATTCTTTACAAACTCCCAGCACCAACACATAAATCTTGGCTTCACAACACACACACACACACTGCATACATACAAAACTAACATAAACCATATCACGAACAGATGATAAATATAAAGGATTGACAACATCTCATCACCTTCCAATATTCATATTCACATTTCCGACTAATATGACAACACATCACTGATTCGTTTCATAAACTCGAATTACATAAACATAAACAAATAAAAAAAAGAGAAAACAAATATACTACTATTACTCACTCGATTCTCTAATTTCCCAACTGGTGGAATATACGTCAAATCATTATAGGATAATATTGAACAAAACGAATATGGTTTCGATTGATTGGCCACTGCTAAAGCACCACGTGTTTGAGCACGTAAAACAGCTTGTTCTGCGCCCAGTTGTAAGTGTTCCTTCAATCAATAATAAAAGGCTAGAAAAAGTCAGCTGAAATAAACATTCAGTGTATTTCATACAAACATTTGTCATTACCATAAGCATACAGATCTGAAATCAACTAACGATTATGAAAATTACAATTCAAATGAAAAAACGTTGGCAAAATAATCCACAAATATCAACATTACGTTAATTCCGTACCAATTTACCCATCATTGACATACAAATACAGTCTATTCTCTTGTCCATACAACAAAATAAAACATTTCACATTCATCAAAACCATTTTTACAACAGTGAACAGTTTAAATTCACTTGGTATTGTTTGGCTTATATCTTCCTATTGAGGTTTGAGACTGCAACTGATCAGCCTGTTATTGGCATATGCGCATACCGTGCGTATGCCTCGATATTGCTTTAATTCACAAGCTTTTTGTAAGCAATGATGGACAGTGGCTAGCAGTGGAATCTAGGACGCGTGTTTCGTGGACAGTTTATTCCTTACTGCTCTCGTCAACGATCTCCAAGTCACACTTACTATATGTCATATATTTTACTTTAACAACTCTGTCGTCATTCAAATCCACACACACAACACAATGCTTAGATCACTACTACTAAGTATTGACAAAATAATTCACTTTCAATCACTCTATTTCTAATCATGCCCACACACAAAATACGCATCCAACACAGTAAATACCAACACTTACTCGTTCTGATTGGTGTTTCAATGCCTGAGCATAGCGTTCTTCTTCTTGTTCATTGAATAATTCCACAAACGTCGCTTCCAAATGACTCGGTGCTGACTACATGATAAACAAATAAGACAAACAAATCGATTAATAAACAACTCACAAAAAAACAAACAACGTCCTAAATGACTCATAGAATAAACTGCCTCAATGTTTACACATCTCATTCATGGCTGGAATAACCACTAAATCGTAAAACATCACAATGTTTCAGTCTTCACTTACTCATTCTAGTACATAACTTGACAATCAAGGTCACCCTAATAGTTAATAGTGTAGACACTCATCCATGAGTGAGTGCAATCACACAACAGGTCATACAGCTCACTGGAATGATCAATTAGTCACATATCATCAACGTAGTTGGGACCACAAACCTCACAAACCTCTATCGATCAAAGCTGTCATCAAACACCTCACACACATCACAATACACAGCAACTGGCGTGATTCAAAACATCGGATCAAAAAAAATCAATTGATCGAACGAAGAAATTTCTTTTTAATTAGATTCTCATCATGGCTCTACACTAATATATATCACTTACAATAATGAAATAGTACTCGTTGAGTAGTTATGTTACATAATAATTGTATAATGACACATTAATTATAAAATAATATTGAGTAATTGAAAGGAAGGAGATCATAGTAATCAAAGTAACCAATCGAAAATTTGAACAGTTACTGCAATGCACAATATACAAAAAGAGGGGACTAACAGAATATTTTGATGAAAGGTCAGTATCATTGTAGTTATGTAAGAATCTAGAGACGATTGTTGAGAATATGTAAAAATACAAAAGTGGAAGAAATTGGAAAATAGTTCAAATATTTTTGAAGGAAAGGGTTACAAAAAAGTTCAGCTACAAATTCACTCCTATACCGATAGACAAAGTGGTGAGAATGGTTGTACAAATCTCATTCGGATGTAAAGGTTTAGTTTATAAACATGGATTCCGATGGCTTCAGTGATATGCAACAGACGAACTCGTAAACCATGTGGTAAATTTGATGGAATATAGTAGATAACCTTAAAAGTTTTATTCAAGTTAACTTGACGACCTGTGTCCACAAAGTCAGCGGGAACAGAACACTTAACTATTCTTATCTGTCCTTTGCTCAACCAACACGTACCGTCCTCTGCAATACGATAACGGACTTGCCGAATTGTACACCCTACATAACTGGTTTCACAGAAGTAGTTGAACTGGTAAATACACATGGATGTGGTGAATTCAGGTAGTCCGTCTTTATTATGAACCAGTTTTAAAAAACACAAACATACACACTTCAGGTAGAAAAACAAATTAGATAGGACAATAAACACTTACGAATGACAATGAGAAACTCAAGTCGCCAAATATCACACCATATTCAACGAATTAACATTATAAATCACCTTCATCAAACAAAATAGTATTTACAACTACTACAAAGCCAATAATTATCGTTTAAATACAACCAATACTGCCACTATCACTACACAACATTCACTCATTACTAAAAAACAATGCAGAAAATAACTAAAAAACTTACACGTTTCACATATGTAGCAAATGAGAGTTGATTAGCCAATAGGTAATTACGAGTAACCAACAGGTAATCTTGATAACCACAAGGTGCTTTCGGATGGACCTTCACCAGATTATTGACAAGTTCACGCAACTGTTGTAGTAGTGTAGTTGATTGCATCAAAACAAGCCATGCAAAGAATTTACAAATCTCATTAGTACAGCTAAGTCATACATAAGGAGTTAAATTTATCCAAATATATTTCACTCAAAACAAAGCAATCATTACAATATTTCTGTTAACACTTCCCCAGCAAACATTAGACTATTACAAATACTACTAATAATAATACAATAATACTTCAATGTATCCCCATTCAACAACCAACCAACTAGTCAACATTCATTATCAATAATACTAACTGACTGAAACCACTTACATTCTTGTTCAGTTCAGCAGCTTTGTCATATGGATTTTGAAATTTCAACAACTCAACATCTTTACGATCTTCATCTCCAGGAGCAGAGGGACAAAATAAATAACTCATATCACAATCTGCTTCACTATAGCATCCACCTATCTGTTCCGCTAATGACGATGATGATGGAGTTGATGTTGCTATTCCTGCTACACCTACTGTTGTTGTTACCACCGTCGTCACTCCTACTTCGGAGACTGATGACACGACATTCACATCATTCGATCCATCCATATTCAATGTCACAACTGACACAGCAGTTCCACACATCTCTGGTTTCCCATCCACTTCCATTTTGTTGCTGTTATCATTGTCAGTAGTGGTAGTAGTAGTAGTAGTAGTAGGAGTAGGAGTATGAGTGGTAGTACTAGCAGCAGTATTAGTAGAAGAAGAAGTGGTGGTAGACGATGTAACAGAATATCCTCCTTCCATTTCAGAAACACAAGTCATATGCACATCAGTACTATCTTTATCCGTCAGCACTGTAGACTGAGAGCTCCCGACAGACACCTTCTTCTCTTCATTATCCATATAACTGTCACTTTGAGAAGAAGCAGTCACAGTTGAACAACCATGTGTATCTTCAATCACATCCATGTTTGCAACAGCATTTGAAGACAACGACACATTAGAAGATTCAGTTGACGAACCAGCATGAACAGTTGTTACAGGTGAATTATTTGCATTTGCTGTCCCAATTCCACCACCACTACGACTCTGGTGACTGATATTCTCATGATTTGTCACAGTATCCGAACGAGAACGAAGTTTACGCTTCTTAATCGGAGTAGCGTCATCCGCTAAATAGAGAAAAAATAGTGTCATCAACGTACATCAATTACATTCTACAAAACTGATAGAAAACATCACCACAATCTCACTGACTTTATGATCACTATTCACAGATGAGTTTTATACTCCAGAATGCTTCCATAAACGATGTACGACTTCCTAACATAGAATCGAAGCTGTTACCAAGCTTCCCATCAATCACTTGTTTCTTTCTAATAAACACCAAAATGAAATGTTCAAGAAAAATAAAATATTACTCACTTTCGGTTTTATGTGAGCTACCTTTCTGTAGTATTTCACCACTTCAATTACATTATTTTTACCTTGGCAATTTATTCTCACAATATTCTTGTGTCATTATGTGTGATGATGATGACGATGCATTTTCTAATGCCCTATAGTACCAAAGATTGGCTGACCAACTGACTGAGTTATACATTTTTCACATATTCACATAATCAAATAGAAATTAAACCCTTTTGGCAACAGACCAATGTGCATGTATTAAACTCGAGATTATTACAAAATTGAACCATTCATCCATCCATTACACTACAAACAACAATCAATCAACACGACCATTGTTGCTACCTTGAAGTGGTGGTCGCGCTCGCCTATCGTGATGAAGCAACCGAGCTATACTGGCTGGAACAATCGTTCCTCAAGGTCCTACCATGTCAGACAGGTCGGTTGAAGAGTGGTAAGACGAAAGGCAACAAACCCAAGGTCCGAAGGTAAAGTCGTACTGCTGATTGTACAGAGGTGTGGCAGCAGTAAGGTGTTTCCTTCAGACAACCAGCACAACAGCGATGCTGCCTTCCCACAAGGAGGGGTGGGGTTAGAAAAGGTCGACCCTAAAAATGCACACCTCACCTTATCCCACGGATATCCGTCTCCGGTGGTAAGGTCTCAACAAGTACGGAGCTAACACAAAAATTACCCATAAAAACGTCGTGTGTGACCGACCTCAAGCAGTTGTCCCTTGGGCACTGCGGTCACGCTCTCAGTTCACTAAGACCACCTCTAATCCAATTTCCTTTTCAGAGACCTCCAGAACAAACCTTCCACGGTGTGGGCAACCGGGAAGTGATAACCGCCCTCATACCTCTCACGGCACTCAAGACCACTGTATTCATAATCAACCTCCGTCTTCACTTCCTATTACTCCTCTTACATCGACTTTCACCTTTAAACTTCATTTTTCGACTTCCCCCTCAAGTGTCACCATAGCCAACGATTCTAGCGCTCAAAACACTGTCCCAGATCTACTGAAACCTCGCTCCAAACTACATATTGGAGCCTTCAACGTACGCACCCTATGTCAAATCGATCAACAGGCTTCCTTGGCTAGAACCCTAGAATCTCGTACCATTGATGTACGCTGTGTCTCTGAAACACGCATACAGGGTCCCAGTGCGGTCATTCACTTGACCTCACCTCGGCAAAACGGAGAGCCAACGAGATACACCTTCCGTGTATCTGGTGACCCGATGGCCAGCTCTCGTGGACTGGCACGAGTAGGAATAGCACTAAGCATGAGGGCGGAACAAGCACTGTTAGAGTGGATCCCCGTTAACAGTCGTTTATGTGCTGTTCGGCTAAACGGCTCCGCAAGAACTCGGAAGGATAGGGACACACGTCGTTGCCTTTTGGTCGTTTCTGCCTACGCTCCCACCGACTGCAGCTCACATGAAATGAAAGATGAATTTTACAGAAAGCTATCTGAACTTCTTAAGAAAGCTAAACGTTCAGACATAGTACCCGTAGCCGGTGACTTTAATGCCCAGATAGGTAGTTTAAACCAAACAGAAAAGCATTTAGGTGGGTATTTTAGTATTCCGGCACAACGAACAGACAATGGTGATCGTCTGCTGCAACTGTGCTCAGACAATCGTTTATTTTTAGCAAACACAAATTTTAAGCATAAGGAGAGACATCGTCTAACATAGCGACCCCCTACACCAAACCAACGATGAACTCAAATAGACCATATTGCCATCAGTCATACTTGGAGAGGGTCGGTTGAAGATTGTCGCTCATTCTGGAGTACCTGCTTGGACTCCGACCACGTCCTAATACGGGCACGCATCCACTTGCGCCTCACTGGACGCAAAAAAGACCCACTAAAAAGACCCATTAGAACTGAATTGATTAGCGAGAAAACCAAAAGTAGGTTCCAGGAACAACTGAGGTCACAATTAGGTAGTTCTGAAAACGAGGCTGACCCAGATGTTGCTTGGAAAGATATACAAACAGCTGTGGAAACAGCAGTGACATCTATCAGTGATTTAAACCACAGAGTTACAAAGAACCAATGGATTTCCTCTAGGTCTATTGCACTGATGGATTCTCGTAAACTCATCCCATCAGGCTCTGAACACGATGAAGAGCGACAACAAATCAGATCTAGGTTAACCAAAAGTATAAGGAATGACCGTGAGCAGTGGTGGATAACGAAAGCAAAAGAGATGGAAAAGGCGGCGGCTATAGGGAACACAAGACAGCTCTACAGACTAATAAAAGAAACTGGAATTAATAAGTCAAGTGTAAGTCACAATATTTCGGAAAAAGACGACACTCTCATCTGCTCCCAGTCCAGACGTTTAAAACGATGGGTGAAACATTCCAGAGAACAGTTCAGCTGGCCTTCAGCTACTCTACAACTACCCTCCATTCCCAGACAGTGTGAATGGAACATTGAAGTAGGTCCCCCAACTCTAGCTGAAATTCAAAAGGCTATAGCTAATATGAAACGAGGAAGGGCAGCTGGTCCAGATGGATCGGCTTCAGAGGTCTTTAAGGATGGTGGTCCAATTTTAGCAATTAGGTTGACTAATATTTTAGCTAAGATCTGGCAATTAGACGTTATTCCATCTGACTGGTCACAATCACTTATCGTCCCAATATATAAGAGAGGGTTAAAATCATCCTGTGACAACCATAGAGGGATTAGTTTAACTAATATAGTATCTAAAATACTAGCCTCGATAATTATCAGACGCCTAACTAAGACTCGTGAACTGCAAACACGAGAGAATCAAGCTGGCTTCAGACCTGGTCGTGGCTGCATCGACCACATATTCACCATTCGTCAGGTTCTAGAACATAGGCATACTTATCGTCATCCGACAATGGTGGTCTCTTTTGACTTAAAAGCAGCATTTGAATCTGTAGGCCGCGAGATTCTGTGGCAGCGTCTGTCGTTGAAAGGCGTACCTCAGAAATATATAAACCTTGTGAAGGCTCTTTACTCGAACACTACTAGTCGAGTCAGAGCTTATGGCGAACTGTCATCTGCTTTTGCAACCTTAAGTGGTGTCCTTCAAGGCTGTCCACTTTGTCCATTTTTGTTTAACTTCATCATACACCTATTGATGGAAATAACATTGTCGTCTACTGAATTCTCGGGTATTGATCTCCTTCCAGGGGGTCCACTTATCGACTTAGAATACGCAGATGATATAGTCCTGTTTGGTGAGGACGCTGATAAAATGCAGAGTCTTTTGGTAGCACTGAGCAACAATGCCAGGATTTTTGGGATGCGTTGCTCCCCCACTAAATGCAAGTTGTTGCTTCAGGACTGGTCTGCGTCAACACCTGAACTAAGGATAGGGAGTGAAGTAGTCGAACGTATTGACAACTTCACCTATCTTGGAAGTCTGATCAGCCCAAATAGGTTGGTGTCTGACGAAATCTCAGCACGGATTCAAAAAGCTCGCTTGACTTTTGCCAAATTACCTCACCTGTGGCGAAAGCGAGATATCCGTCTATCAATAAAAGGACGAGTATACTGCGCGGCAGTCCGTTCTGTTTTAATTTACGGCAGCGAAACATGACCATTAAGAGTAGAAGACAATCGTAAGCTACTAGTATTTGACCACAGATGCCTTAGAAATATTGCTGGCGTCTGTTGGGATCACTGGGTAAGTAATAGTGAGGTTAGACGCAGGGTATTAGGGAATGATGGTAAATCAGTTGATGAGGTTGTGAATCTCCATCGACTGAGATGGTTGGGCCACGTGTTACGTATGCCCGGACACCGATTACCACGATGTACAATGCTAACCGGTGTTTGGGATGGTTGGAAGAAAGTTAGGGGCGGCCAAACCAAAACGTGGCATCAGTGCTTGAAGTCACTAACTTGTAGTCTGAGCCATGTTGGTAAATGCAGACTACTTGGTTGGGGTCCGCGTGACTATCGTAACCAATGGTTGGAGACTCTTGGTGACAAGGCTCAGAATCGGTCACAGTGGCGTCGGTGTATACACTCTCTATCTTCCCTTAAACTAAGAGATTAAAATTGCTTCATATCTTTCTTTCTACGAACTAATTCTTTCTTCCTGTACTATATCCTTATATGCAATCTTTCTTTTATATATTACCACCTCTGAATTAACTACTTTTATGAATCCGGTGTCCATCTTGTTGTGTTAATGAGGTATGGCAACTTGGACCGATGCATATATGTGCCTGGTTCTACATTGTAGCTGACTGATTGACTGACTGACTGAATCAACACCAATAAAAGCAAAACTATGAATATAATCTAGTTACTAGACGATCACTTCTTTGCTGTCGCGTCTCACCAACTTAATACAGGGTAATTCATAAGTCCCAAACTTTATAGTACTAATGACACATACAAAAATCTTCCATCACACTCCTCTTTCTACCTCATCAAATCAACACCAATTTCTTCTACAATTCGTCACAAACTGTTTCCTGTCAGTAAACAGGAATCGGAATCAAAACATTACAAACACTGAACTAACAAAATGCTTACTGTGACGTTCCTTTTCTTCTTTTTCACGTTGAGCAGCTGTATGTGAACGTAATGTACGCCCACTACGATGTCGATGAGTATCCTACAACATCAATACATGAAGAACGAAATAATCAGACAAATTGAAACAGATTCATACTAAATGTAACAAATCAAAGTGGAATTTCACCTTCAATCGAGTTCATCACCGAATGAAGGGGGCAGAGAGAGTTCAGTCAACCACAAAATATACAACAGGTTCATTCCATTAACAGTCAAAATCAACACAGGACACGAACAATGATAACAGTTATCAACACATCAACACAACATTCAAACCACTACAGTCTGTCTGAATTTATCACACATGCATTAAAAATTTAACTTTTGATGAAGTCGGAAATCTTCCATACAACTCAACAGTCCATCCTAAGCAACAACAATATCAATATATTGTTGACCAATGCTGGACTATGAAAATAAAGGACGCAATCATACGATCTGCGTGATGACTGTTCGCCGCATCCAATTATTAATGTAACCCTCATCCCGCACCGAATCACATCAATTCATCTCAGCTTTTTAGAAAACACACCAGCATTATGCTTCAGATTCATAATCAAAACCTACCAAAAACCAACTAAAACACTTACACATTTAGAATGCATAAATTTCTCCCGAAAGTTATTCTGATCAAATACCATCATCTACTTTCTCATCAATAGCTACATCGAACCACACTTCAGTACGTTCAGTCACAATTACAACATTCAAGTGACTAATACAACTACGTACATCAACAAACATACAAAAACACGTAAACTCACTTTTGACACTTCTCGATTACCATTATTCGTATTATTACTATTATTATTACTTCGATTGTGCGTGTGGTTGTTGTTGTTATTATTATTATTACTATTATTATTGCCACTCTTTCCATGACACTCACTCGTCTCCAGCGTATTATCCATCTTCACCCGATTAGCATTACTTGCATTACTACGATTGCTATTCATCTCAACAGTGTTAACACCACTCGTAATATTCACACTAGTGTTCATCCCAGCACTAGTGATACATGTTGATGGGGGAGTACAAGATATGGACAACTCTGTACTCGATTCGTCATGGTGTACATTCGTTGCAACAACATGATCACAAGACTTAGATAACTTCTCATGATAGCTAGAATATTGATCGTGCACAGTTTCGGTAGTGCCGGTAGCAGTAATGGTGGTAGTAGTACTACTGCCGCTGTTACCGTCGCCGATATTCTCCACGCTTGAACATGAAACTTTGTCAGGAACTGGAGCATTCAATGAAACGACACTCGTCGAAACCAGAGAAGAGACAGTGACTCCAACCTCCTTACCATCACTTTTGTTATTCACAGTCATCAAACCATCATCAGATACACGGGGTTTCACGTCGCATTTATCATTCATATTCGACTCATTAGTCCAATTATTCTCCACATTATTAATAGCATGAATTGCCAATCCACCACCAGTTGCTCCGACTGACATGCACGACGACGTCATTGATGATGACTCATCTCCAGAAGTACCCGAAGCAAATTTTATGCGTAAAGGAGGAACCTTCTGTGACGAGATTTCTTCGCCTCCTGATGACTCTGAATGGCATGATGTAGACACCTGTCACAGAGAATTAACAGAAAAGAAAAAGCCCGTAGACACACGTGAATACAAACAACAAAATAATCATCATACTTCAAAATTCAGTAGGAAACTGTCTAAACTAAAGAAAGTGGCCCGACCATTGTTGCTACCTTGAAGTGGTGGTCGCGCTCGCCTATCGTGATGAAGCAACCGAGCTATACTGGCTGGAACAATCGTTCCTCAAGGTCCTACCATGTCAGACAGGTCGGTTGAAGAGTGGTAAGACGAAAGGCAACAAACCCAAGGTCCGAAGGTAAAGTCGTACTGCTGATTGTACAGAGGTGTGGCAGCAGTAAGGTGTTTCCTTCAGACAACCAGCACAACAGCGATGCTGCCTTCCCACAAGGAGGGGTGGGGTTAGAAAAGGTCGACCCTAAAAATGCACACCTCACCTTATCCCACGGATATCCGTCTCCGGTGGTAAGGTCTCAACAAGTACGGAGCTAACACAAAAATTACCCATAAAAACGTCGTGTGTGACCGACCTCAAGCAGTTGTCCCTTGGGCACTGCGATCACGCTCTCAGTTCACTAAGACCACCTCTAATCCAATTTCCTTTTCAGGTACCTCCAGAACAACCCTTCCACGGTGTGGGCAACCGGGAAGTGATAACCGCCCTCATACCTCTAACAGCACTGATTGACTGACTGATATAGCATGACGAAATGGAAGCGAATTCCTTTGTAGGACTAACATCTATACATCAGCTCATTCGCCATGTACTTGATTATGAGACACACTCTTAGAGTGACGGCCAATGTACTATCCAGTAGCCCAAACCCAAATAGGTGGAGCACGGTTTGAAACTGTCATTTAGTGGCTGAAAGTCGAACACCTCAATCACTACACCAACGTTCCAAATCTGCAGGACCACAAAATACAAATACACACAATCTCATAACAAATTCTCTACAAAACAAACAACGATCACAAAATATATTTACCAACTCAGACAATCAATTTAAAGACATAAACTCCTTTCCCTTACATTCATTCTAGTCAATATTGTAGAAATGCTACATTTAGAACCCCATTAAAATACCTAACACACACATATACACAACTCTATCAGGGTAGGAAAGTATAATCATTTTCCCGACAACGACGGTAAACATGAGCTGTCACATATTCTTATCAACCTTATCACATTCCCATTCATTCATTAACACTTAGTGGCAACACTAGTCAGAACTTGAAATAGTATGTTTATTGTGACATGAGGTGTCCGATAGTTGATACTGATACACAAACTTTTCGTATACCAGCTCAACCGGTCAGTCAGCTGCAACATAGGACCAGGCACATATATGCAAGTTGCCACACCTCATTAACACAATAAAATGGTCATCAAATCCATAGTAGTTACTTCAATGGTAGTAATATATATACTCCAGTGAAAACACTGACACTAAAAAGGAAGTTTATTGACCACACCGAATCGACCGTGTGTGTACACATTCATACATAAACATATTTATTCCAATAGTTGAGATCACGAGTCAATTGAAGCTAGACCACCATGGAAAACCTGGAAGCACTGGACGGCCGATTCGTCTTGTTGTGAGACTCCTCAGCATATATTTATTCCTCACAAAATCAAGACACCACTAGAGTATATCACATCTCTTAGTAATAAAAGCCGTTTCCTGTTTAATCAAATGTACTTATCATTTGGCCGATTTCTGATTGACTCAATTTACCAGTGTTATTGTTAGTATTGAGGTTATTCGCCCTTTGATACATCACTTCACAATACCCCTCTTACTAAAAATACTAGTAGCATCCCAATAATAGTAATCATACGAAGAATCAGGACGAAAACAGTAACCCATGGTGACAATGATGAATATACTGTCGAAAATATTCCTTAGATAAATACCCCCACTGCTCATCATCTTACAATTAGAGTACTGAGCAATAACCACAACAGTAGAATGTGCAATAAAGGGAAATATTCATGTGTAGATACACATCCAACTGATCGAAACAACCAATAGACACAGAATGCAGTCACAGAGGTTTCACTTCCTGTCAAATTCTTCATCTCCACAAATAACGAGCAATATTAATCACTTGTGTTTGCACTAAATTACAGAATAAGCAAATTCCAGTTCGTCGGCTCACAATTGCACACCGCGACACTTAGACTACTCAGACAGTACAACTCCAATATTCACAATACACAATCCAAAACAATCACTCATATTTAAGCAATCCTACAATTCTCAATCTAAATGGTTTATTAAAACCCAACAGGTGAAACAAAGACAATTAGAACAACTGAGTTGTTAATTAACCAAACATTGTGCAAAAACACATACTTATGTACATACATACAAAGCAACGATACATTTCCTGATCTAAGGCTTTCGTTCTCACTCACGGACACTACTACATACACTTCTGACAATTTACTATCTACAGAAAGTGCAGTCACGAGACAAACGGACAACAGATACTTGATATATAACAGAACGAGTGTTTTAGCATCTGCTATTCTATCCTCAAAACAACTAAGCTCAGTTACTGTTTTTAACTCACAATAACAAGATAGGGAGATGGGGGTACAAGTATGAACTATAAATTAATGGTTACAAAATTAAGATGGGATACAAGTCACCGGTCAAAAAGTACATAATCATGAGCTCGGCTTCGTGATTCACACTTTCGCTGTGTGTTTGACTGCTGGCTTTACCATTTATCCGCTTTCAACATACCCGAAATCGGTTGAAAAGTGAATGTTTAAACCTAGAATAATAACCTGACCAACATCCAGGTTCACAAACTCGTAACTCAACAATGTCGAAAATCCGAAAACGGATTCTCACATAACCAATGTCAGTCATTGTACGCATGTCAATAAGAAAAAGTTACTCAATTACAAACAACTGAACTGACAAACAGAACACACTAAATCGGTCAAACACACACAAATATATATACACACATTAACACTCCCATAGTAGTACTTCAACGACAGAGCTCATACATTAGACAGAAAAACAAACAAAGTAACAAACTGAAAACGGTGATTAAGCAGTCAGGAGAACAGCCAAATTAACACACACACACACACATTCACATGTCAATCAATAACTAATACCACAACAGAAGACGAAAAAAGTTATCAGCAATCGTTCTGAATGAACTATTGAGAGATCAGTCTTTAATAAGTAGTTCACTAGTCACCAACATCCCACCATTCAAATCACTTCATTACCACGAAATTACAACTACCACATGTTCATATTTCGACATCAATTAAACAGTGAAGTTAAACTATTTCTTTACCAGACAAATACAACATTCAACAACAAATCTATGACCAAATATTCACGCCCATTGTCATAGAAATCTCAAGCATAAAACTCTGACTAACATGACATCACTATTAAATAAATAAATAAATAAATAAGATAATGTCTACATTTGACTACCCTGCACACACACACATCTAGCTGTTTTATATCAACCTACAATCCACAAAATTTAATCAGCAAATCCACCCAACACAGTATTAATCAGCTGGTTAGTAGGTTGAACAAAATAAGCACTCAAGAACAGTTACAATTATTGTCATAATAATTGACTTACATGATTCAATTCTTCATCACCTGATACGGTGATTGGCTCACTTTTATCGTCATCGATGTACCCATATTGGAGTTATGCTCATTACTGACATTATCGCTACTATTATTATTATTATCAATATCCATTTGAAAATTCATGTTCTTGTTATCGTTGTCACTATTACTAATGACAGTGACATGAGATGCTTCAGTTGTTGTGCAAATAATTCCATATGATGAAGGAACAAGATTTGCATCACAATTCGAAAGGGATAAATCAATCTGTTGTTGTTGATGTTCCATCAAAGTATATTGACCGGCTTCTTTTGCAAAACGAAGCCGAAGTGGAGGCCCACCAATACTAGCACAGTTGTTGTTACTAGTTGTGTAATTGCTACTATTATTGGGAGCAGTAGTTGTAGTAAGAGCACTATTGATTGTACCAGTCAATGTCGTCAATGTATTATCGTTATTACTATCCAAAGTGGTATTTCCACACTCCACAGTTGTTGACAAATTGGAAGAAGACAGTTGGCGTGTGTGCTTTGAAAGTGAATCAATACTACCAAGACTGATATTACTATTTGGACTAGTATTCGTATTTGTATTGACAGAAGTAGTAGTAGTAATGGTGGTGGTGGTGGTGGTAATAGTAGTAGTAGAAGAAGAAGAAATGGTAGAATTGGAAAAAGTTGACTTATTCAAATTGGCTGGAGCACCAGCACTAACACCACAACCAGAATGAACTCCAATATGTCCTGTCGCCTGTGTATTGGTATTGTTACTATTATTAACACCAGACGCAGAATGAAGTAGTGAGTTCCCAGAATTGTTCACCGTCTCATCATTCTCATCATCTTCAAACGCGTAGGGATCTTTCTTCACTAGATAGAGACAAACATGAGCACGTACATAAAGACAGAGATCACAATTAGCAGTTTAACTATCTCAACAAACAACTTGTATGTTACTGTTATTATTGGTAGTATTATTTATGTACTACTGTCGTGCACAAACACATATATATGTCCCACCTTTTGTCTCTTCTAGTAAGTAAGTGATCACACACTCGATCAGTGTTATAGTGAAAATATTTTCAATGTGGAAACCACAAAAATAGCAATAACAACAATTATGATCGTATTTTTCCAAATAACTTCACATTTGACTTGTCATGAAAAAAGTACTCCATAGGATGAACAATATGGTCATTTACACGCTCACACCAACGTTACTACTACAGTAGACATATGCAAAAACACCGAAACTATTTAAAAACTAATGCGAAGACTCTTATTTGCTTATTTATTGACATAAAAATTGTTTGTATGCAACTGCTGGTAGTGAGTGTTTACCTTCATCGTCCCCTCCCTCTCCTCGCCATCGTCTCTACGTAAGCTCATACCTGCATGCGCAAGTGCATCACAAGTATGTACACTTGACTGTTACTACAATAAAAGCGAAAGAAACTTTCTAAACCCCTGACCGACAGATGAGTTAGTGTACCTATGACTGCTAAACACAACACACAACCCATACCAGATAGAAATATACTATTACTTACTACTACTACTACTACTACCATTACCATTACGAATGATAAGTCGACTGCAACAGACATATACAGATATACAAGCAAATACAACAACACAAACACCAAATAGCCAACCCATGCTTCGTACCTACTACAAACAATGACAGACAAGCATAAACACATGGTAACAAATGACAACTTCATCTAGTCACCCATTTGTACAAACATCTAGACTAGTTGGCTGCTTGTTTATGCACGCGCACACATGCGCGTTTCACAGACAAGAGATTAATGAAGGCAAATGCCACGACTGATGATAACTTAGCATTTGTTAACAGTAAACACTAATGTTCAAATGACATACAAACATGGGGAAATATATACACAAAACATCTCGTGATCCTCATTGGTTGCTTACATACCACACGAAATATGACATTAATGCAAATGAAAACATTGAACTTAAGTCAGCTGAACAAATTAAGACATTAAATAATAAAGGTTGATTCAGCGAAGAGTTCTCTTTTGGCGAATTCATTTTTCAAAGCTGTACAGTCGCATATATATATATACTTATTTTTCAAGATGATAATAATGACAATAATAGTGATAATAAACTTTTGTTAAATATAATAGCAGTGAGATAGAATAAACAAAGGTATTTAAAAAAAATTTAATACTGGAAACCAATAGTTTTATTGTTAAGGGTTCAAATATTCATCATAAAGATAGATAGGAAAATTATCATTGGGAAAGGATGGCTTAGTGTGATAAAATCAGATGTAATCAGGAGGATCATAGAAGCAGGAAATACTTATCAAAAAATGGGTGTCCTTCGATATTTATTGACGAGAACATAAAACCTAAACCACCTAAAACATAAATAACATTAGTCGAAAAGAAAACACCACATGAACATCGATTTTAAGGGTGATAAAACTACAAACGTCCTAAAGAAGAGAATTTCTGAGTCTTCAAAAAGAGCGTTATTCGCAGCAACATTGCGAATCGTGTTCTCCAGCCGATCGTTGTCCATCAATAATCTTAAAGATAAATTATCTCATCTGATGTGCATTTACCAATTCACCTACTCGTATGGAGCCAGGTATATAGGTCGTTCGATGAGTACTTTATACAAAAGAATTCAAGAACATTCCCTAGCGTGGCTAAGAAGAGGAAGAAACGGCTCAATAATCGAAAACCTTGTGAACACAGGTCATTCAATCAAGACAGACTCTGTGTTAAAAGTCATCTACAAGATAAGTAGAAGGCTGTCAAAAGCAGTTATATTGCATCTTCTTAAAATTGCCGAACCAATAGTCATACATCTGAGCAAACCAGAATTGTGTCCAAAGTAGATTGGTACAACCTCTTCCTCTACATGGTCTTAATATGTCTCATTTTTCTCTTCTCCATACTTTCCTTCCTTTACAACCATCTGCTTCCCCTTCCATCTTTTCCATGAACCTTCTACCCCCGACTGGTTTATTTCTGCTTCTATGATCCTTCTGATTACATTTGATCTTATCACACTAAGCCATCCTTTCCCAATGATAATTTTCCTATCTATCTTTATGATGAATATTTGAACCCTTAACAATAAAACTATTGGTTTCCAGTATTAAATTTTTTTAAATACCTTTGTTTATTCTATCTCACTGCTATTATATTTAACAAAAGTTTATTATCACTATTATTGTCATTATTATCATCTTGAAAAATAAGTATATATATATATGCGACTGTACAGCTTTGAAAAATGAATTCGCCAAAAGAGAACTCTTCGCTGAATCAACCTTTATTATTTAATGTCTCAATGAATGTATTCCATTCACTAAAAAATAAAGATAAGCAATATTCCCAAAATGTAGAACAAGCATTAATTTTAGCTGACTGCTGGGTAACGTTAACTAGACAAATACGTAAGAGATGACATAGGTCAAATCTGACACCATGACAATCCGATTGTGTGATAAGAAGCCACTAGCCGATGGACTTTTGATTCATATAGTAGACCTGCCGGCGCTTTAACCGGATCACAAACCAATGGTGCACATGGGCACCAGTATCCTGCGGGAACAAATGGCGTATGAACCAATCGTTGGTCACCGGCTACCATGGGATTGCATCTCCTTACGATGCTCCACTGCCTTGTGGGTTAGACCTTTAGGTCAAAGGCTCGGGGAGTGGCCCCCTAAGATAACCACCTGCTTCGGTTTGGGCACCCGGGCAGTATCACAGCCCACACACAAATGATGAACTCTCTATGCCTATGGAAATTACTTTTCTCGCTTCGAAAAACAATCAATTGATTTAAATTATTATCATTACAATTATTGTCATTATTAATACTATTATTATTATTACCATTATTGTCATTATTATTATTATTATTATATATTATTATTATTATTATTATTATTATTATTATTATTATTATTTTCCACATTATTCACCCTCTTTTATACTTATACAGCGGCCCGTCTTTGGTGGAAACTCGACTGTATCTAAACGTTCTCGAGTCACTGTCCGGTTGAAAATTGTATGTTACCACCAAATACGAGGACTGAAGCAGTTTTCCTGAAACCACGTGCACCATTCAAACTGGCTACCTTCAACGTTCGCACATTTATGCTGGTCGGACAACAGATAGGGCTGGCTATGTCTTTGGAAAGTCTTAATTTTGATGTTTGTTGTCTATCCGAGACCCGTATTCAAGACTCTGGCGAAGTACTACAAATTCGATCTCCATCTGTCGCTTCGAAAAGCTTGTTTTACGTGCGCTTATCCGGGGACCCTGTGGCATCTTCGTCTGGTCTTGCTGGCGTTGGTGTCACACTAAGCGCTAGAGCTGAGGCAGCACTAGTCGATTGGATCCCCATTAACAGTCGGTTATGTGCTGTTAGATTAGAGAGTTCCATCAAAGTGAGAAGAAATCGGCGTGAGAAACGATGTCTTTTCGTCATTTCCGCCTATGCCCCGATAGATTGCAGCACGGATGCAATCAAGGATGAGTTTTACCACCAGTTATCTGTTCTTCTCCAGAAAGTGCGTTCGACAGATGTTGTGGATGCGGAGGAATAGACCAATAATTATCATGTTAAGTCCAATGGTGTCCTTGGACTTTAAATGGACATTTCCTATTGGTCGATATCTATTCACTTGTTGAATATTGTACAAAATGTTGTTTTCTATTTTATGGTACGATGTGGTATGCTTGGTTAGTATATAAATAGAGTATGTTTGAAATATAATGATTCATATCTCCGAGGCTGTGGCTTGTGTTCTGGACTCAACTGACTGGGCTAGACAGGGAAGCGAGACCAATCGAGACTCTAGGCCGTCCGTTCGTGTTTACGTGTCACTGTAATCGATCGATAAGTACGCTGCTCTCTAATTTTCCAGTCAGGGACACAACAATTAGCACAGGGTAAAAATCGACAGCAACCTAAAGCCATAACGACAGATATTGTGGTACTAGCCGGAGACTTGAATGCTCAGGTCGGGCGTCTAGGCACAGAAGAGAGTCGTTTAGGTGGCCGATGGGGACTCGTTGGTCGCAGGTCAGATAACGGGGACCGTCTACTGCAACTGTGCACAGACCACAACCTGTTTCTGGCTAGCACTAACTTTCGGCACAGTCATCGCCGATGTGCCACCTGGCGTCCTCCCTCTGCATCTCAAGCCTGGACTCAGATTGATCACAACGCGATCAGCTACCGCTGGCGTGGTTGTGTACAAGACTGCCGCTCCTTTTGGAGTACCTATCTGGACTCTGACCATGCCTTGGTCTGCGCCAATCTTGCCTTACTTCTCAGTGGACAACGAAGTGACCGCCAGCAAAGGATTGATATTAGCAAGCTGGTTGCAACTTCTGTTGCAATTAAGTATCGAACCGAGCTAGCCTCTAGGCTAGCTACCACTCCACCGAAAAGTATAGATGAGCATTGGTTGCAATTGCATGACGCCATGAAAATGGCGGGTACAGTCAGTTGTGGGTTCGCGAAACGTCCCGCTTATAAGCACTGGGTTTCTGCAGGTTCCTTACAACTCATTGAAGCCTGTCGATCTACTCCGGGTGACCGTGAGTTTGACCATAAACGAAGGATGTTACGTAAGGAAATTGGGCAAAGCTTGCGTAAGGACCGAGAAGCCTGGTGGTCGAAGCGTGCTAATGAGCTGGAAGCAGCAGCTGCATCTGGTAACTACCGGAAGCTCTCCCAACTCATCCGAACCACCGGCAGCAAGAAGTCTGGTGTGAGCGAAACAATCTGCGAAGATGATGGGATGCCAATCACTAACATCCATCGACGTCTTGGACGATGGGCAGAATTTTTCGAAGGGCAGTTCAACTGGCCTGCTGCTCCGGCAACATCAGTCAGACTGTCCTGCTCTCCATGGCCGATGACGAGTGATCCACCAAACGAGGAGGAAGTTCGCAAGGAACTCCAACTCTTGAAGCGTCACAAATCACCTGGCCCAGATGACTTACCTCCGGCTCTTTTTAAAGATGGTGGTGACTTTTGACTAAGGAATTGACGACGTTGTTTACAAAGGTGTGGGAGCTAAAGAGTGTACCAACGTCATGGAATGAGTCGATAGTTGTCCCTATCTTTAAAAAGGGCTCACGTCGTTCCTGCAACAACTATCGGGGGATAAGTTTACTTCCGATTGCGTCCAAGCTATTGGCTTCCATCATACTTCGTAGGTTGTTCAAAACCCGAGAAAGATTGACTCGCGAGGAGCAGTCTGGGTTTCGTTCTGGTCGAGGATGTATTGATCATATCTTCACCCTCCGCCAAATGTTAGAACACCGCCATACTTTTCAAAGGCCAACAATCGTAGTGTTTCTTGACATTAGGGCTGCCTTCGATTCGTTGGGCAGGACTGTTCTCTGGGATTGTTTATTGAAGAAGGGTGTGCCTGAGAAGTTTATCAACATCCTAAAGGCCCTATATATAAACATCTCAGGCAGAGTGAGGGCATACAACCACCTCTCTCCATTGTTCCATTCGAGCAGTGGGGTTAGACAGGGTTGCCCAATCTCACCATTCCTCTTCAACTTTGCCATCGACGGCATTCTGGAAACAGCTCTGATGAATGTAAGTAATGGTGGTGTGGATCTGTTGCCTGGAGAAAGACTTCTCGACCTTGAGTATGCGGACGATATTGTCTTACTGTGCGATAATGCCCAAGGCATGCAATCCGCACTTAATCAGTTGGCAATCAGTGTCCGTAGGTATGGTATGTGCTTTGCACCTTCGAAGTGCAAAGTACTTCTACAAGACTGGCAGGATTCCAATCCTGTACTCACCCTGGATGGTGAGCAGATAGACGTAGTCGAGAAGTTCGTGTATCTGGGTAGCTGCATAAGTGCTGGTGGGGGTGTGAGTGATGAGATCAATGCACGAATAGTGAAAGCCAGAGCGGCTTATGCCAATCTGGGCCATCTTTGGCGCCTTCGTGATGTTAGTCTGGCTGTAAAAGGTCGGATCTACAACGCGTCGGTGAGAGCAGTTTTGCTCTATGCATGTGAAACCTGACCTCTCCGAGTTGAGGACGTTAGACGACTCTCTGTGTTCGATCATCGCTGTCTCCGAAGGATTGCTGACATTCAGTGGCAACACCATGTCAGTAATGCAGAGGTTCGGCATCGTCTGTTCGGGCACAGGGACGGTAATGTAATCGGTGTCACCATCTTGAAACACCGACTTCGGTGGCTTGGATATGTTCTACGAATGTCGTCCCAGAGAATTCCACGTCGTGCATTATTTGCCGACTCTGGGACTGGTTGGAAGAAGCGGAGAGGTGGTCAGTGCATGACATGGTGTCGTGGTATGAAAGAAAGCAGCAAAGGACTGGCTTCTGTTGGTCCTTCACGACTCCCTGGTTGGGGTCTGAGAGATGGTGCAACACAGTGGCTAGAGACGTTATCAGATATGGCTCAGAACAGAAGTCAGTGGCGATCCTGCTGTAACCCTCTTTTACTTTCTTCATAAAAAGTGGTTCTGTCTCCCTTACCTGAAAGATTTCTTCCGATTGTACCTTTCCGTTCCCTCGTTACTACCACACTACCTTACACCAATCTCTTCGTTATTGTTCTCTTTTTTTTCTATTTCTCTTCGAATTCTCATTGTTTTGTGTGGCGCATATATGTTGGCTCTCTCTTGTACCAATGTTTATGTGTTCAAATAAATAAATAAATCTCTCTATCCTGCCGGCTACGAAACATCCCTTTCATCTCAACAAACTAGTATAGATGCATTCATCTCTCGTTTTCCACGACATCTTAACTCTTAGCATCAATTCATACTCGACATTTTACTATCTTATTCTTTCTTTTGAAGCATTCTCCCTACCTTGAGCTTTTATCACCACAGACATATAATTCCCGCAATAAACATGTCTATCACATTCCACTATGCTAACAACTAGTAAGGTATACACGGCAATCACATAAGTCCCCACCTACCTTTCACAAAACTCAGCGGATAACAAATAGACAGTTTTGTAAGGTCATAATTAAGGGGAACCTAGTTACTTATCACTCATAATACATTCATTAGGCATTATCTGATAATGGTGATAGTCACAATCACAATCAAGTGAAAAATACACTGAACAGAGCTCATTTCGTTGTTTTTTTTCCAACACCAACATATTTGGAGCTACACATCACAAACCTCCACTTCATTAATCACTTCGAAAATTGGTGAGTGAAGCATAACATTTGATAATCAAGTGAGACACTTGCATCTATACAACGATGAGCAAATCTATATATTCTCATATACAATCTGAGCAGTCTGTCAGTTGATTTTGATAGCTATTGCAAAATTCACTATATATAACACAGACAAGCATTGAGATCTGTGAATAATTACTGGAATAGTACACCATAATATTGCATAAAGTTTACAACAAAGGATAAGCCAAACAGTTTGTAATAAGAGGGGATATGTAGAAGCATACATGCGTGAAAAACACTCACATGACTTTGCTGAAGAGATGTGCACATCAGTTACGGATTTGGGTACAGACGACAATGATGGGCTAGATGTTGGATGGTTATGATGACCGGTAGATGATAAGCAATTCAAATCTAACTGCTGGTTAGTATTAATAGGACTAATATTATGGTGAGATGTATTGGTAGTTACACTCAAACCTGAATGCGAATGACCATCATCTTCTGAGTCTGAACAAACATTTGATGGACTTGCTATACTACTGTTATCTTTACCCCCACCACCATAATATTCAGTAGAACTGGATATTGTCGTACCAGAAAAAGAAGACATCAGATGTTTTGTACCGTGTGCATGTTGGCGAACTTTCGAATGTGATGATTTCCCAGAACCAGACGATGTTAACATGTGTGATTGGTTAGTTTCAGTATGCTGAAAATATAAACACAATAACAATAAAGTATATCCAGGAAATAGTAAAACTTGACCAATTAGTGAAGAGATTATATGTATATGGCGTATGAACTGACTCGAATGACTATTGGTTTAAGTTGCCAAATTTTACATCAGTGTAGGGACAGGAAGTTCAAAAGACGAAAAACAGAGTCGAAATAATAATATTAATAGTAGTAGAAACCAAATACATAAAGTACGTTAAGAAAAGAATTAATCAAATCAAAGGCGGAAAGCATCAAAACTGAAACTCAAGATTTAGATGAGAATAAGTCACAATAAACGAAGAGGAAGACAAGCAAATCACCAAAAGCGAATGAAGGATACAAAATAATACTTGAATGTCCAACACTTACAAGATGTTGAGAAATGTGTACACATTCATCATTACAACTAATTTCAACTCATCACCTAGTTAACAAACAACATAGACAGACTACAGTTGTCTCACGAACAACAATCAAGGAGCCTGAATGGCTCAGATTAATAGCCATTGACTTCATGAGTTGACCTTATAAATCGATTTAGTTGCTCCTAACCTGTTTCTATCCTATATATATACTAACCTCCATGGAACACTGGTGTAGTCAGTGGCTGATCAAGCGTTACATATGCACCAACCCTCTCACAGCCAGTGAAAGTTCATAATCTCACCAACCTATGCAACACTTTTACTTAGTACGCTAAATGCAACATCACCACCACTCACTCAATGTTCTCCATTAACGACAGCGATGACGTATATACCTATGATCAAATAAACAATCGGGAAATAAAAATTATACTCGACAAAGAGGGAAATCACTTTAATTCACATAATACAGTTACCACATTTACAAAGTACTGTTTAGTTGACCATAATTAAATAGGTTGACACGACCAACCAAATTAAGCAACCATCTATCAAATGTACATCCCGTTAAGTGAAAACAAGTTGGCAAAATATAGGCAACGATCGTGTCGAAAGATAAAGGTTCAAATTTGAGAGACAATGAATTTTCCAAATGTTGAACACACTCATGCACCTTTCTGTGATACAACGAATGGATACAAAAATCCAACCTCACAACTGCCTCCTTGCCATCATCGAACTGTAGTTCCGCATTCGCCTGATAACATAGTCCCTTAAGTGACCATGATCTGGCCTCATCTTAAGTGTAAAGGCTACACAAATAAGGATGTCAATCAGTAAGCATCAACGTAGGGCCTGTAACAGATATATACCGGCCCAAGTTGTCATAGCATAAAAGTATCACCATAAGTTTTTGGAGTGTCTTAAAAAATACTCAAAGGTACAATTCTTTCAAGAAACTGGTCTGCTTGATAAGCTCCTGATATTCCTACGACACAATCCTTTCTACAAAATGTAACCTTTAAAAATTACATCCAAAACATACTTGTTTGAGAAAACTGGATACCTCAGGGTCATGACACAAGTCCAAAGGTTTCTCACCCTATGGTTCGACACCAAAGGGTCGGCGTTGTAGTATATGAGCGCTCGAACAATACGCAGACATCCTACTCGCGCAGCACAATGAAGTGCCATTTCACCGCTTATGTTTGAGATACTAGGATCAGCTCCATGTCGTAGCAAATAATCAACCATACGTGGAAGGTTCCGCACACATGCTTCGTGCAATACAGTCCAACCTACAAATTTAAGTGGAAATGCATGAAGAACAGCCCCTGTGATGAAATGAAATACGAACATGCATCAGTGATCGAAACAAAAGTCCGGTGGACTGAGATTAATGATCAAAGCCAACTATTTACATTGAGATACTAAGGAGTTCTACTTTTAAGTGGTAAATTCCACGTCTAAAAGGTCAAGCTGTGGGACAAATAACCTTAACCATAGCACGCACAAATCGTAGATTAATAGACAATAAAAACAGCCAATTAAGTTGATCCGCTCTAAACGTTTGTTTTATTCTGTCTATACACTGATTTACAACAATATAAAATACACAATTTATCCTGTATAACTTTAAGTCCCATACAGAAACACAAGCACACGTTTTCAGTGATATACAACACAATTCCCTCTTTTCCATCGATACACTTCCTTACCTGTTTCATCTTGCTCGTTTATGTTTACTCCTTCCTTTATCATTTGTTTGATTGAATCCAAATCCCCATTCTTTGCCAAGCGAATTAAACTCACATCTCGAACAGTTAAAGGACGTCTACTATCACGTTTCTCGGATCCTGAAAGTATAGCATGACAATTAGTGTGTGAGCAAATACTTTTAAAGTAGGGATTAGAATAATGCATGGTCTCAAGCATGATTTGTACTAACGATGAGTTCAATGTACGCAAAAACCAGAAATTACTTTAGTCCCTAGTGGATAGACAATAACTCAGCTAAGCAATACACTCATTAGATAAATTAATAGGCCAGTAATAATTTCGTTTGGAGTTTGTAAAAACCATTTCACACAAACGATCCATCAATTCAAATAGTCGGATATGTTAGAAAAATGTACCACAGATGTAAGTAGCCTATGAGCCAGTTGATAAAATTTAGATACACTTGTCGGTTTACCGTTGGTAAACTGCCCAACCCAGTAAGAAACAGTTTCAACATTTCATACACATAGTTCCCTTTATTATCTTAAATAGAGCAAGAACAAAGATTGGTGCAGAATAATATGAATTCATTTTATTTCGTTAGGTTCTCATCAGCTGCTTACAACCTAAATTATTTGAAATTCAAATTATTACAGATATTGACATCTTTATACATAAGTGTGATTAAGGATCAATACATGTGTATGATGATGTAGCAAGCAAAGATTCAGATAGAGTTAATGAGCTCATAAAATGTTTGATTCGAATAAATAAATAAAGTTAGAGAGGGAAGTTCTGGAACATTGAAATAGTGATTAGAACAATAAATAAGAACTTTCGTCTAAATTTGAACGAATAGTTTCACAATATTTGGGCGCCGAGTTAATTTGAGACATTAAAAAGAAGAATATATTTGTAAAATCTCAGCGAATGATTAGAACTCATGAAAATAGATTAATGGTAATAAAGAAAATATGAATTGAAATCAATGTTATATATGATGTAATTTATATTTCAGAAAGAGTTGCAATAATGACGTAATAAATAAATAAATAGGAGCAAATTAATAGAAAGAGTGGGGGTTATTGTTACCAGGGTAAGGAAAGATTTATTACTGTCTCTTTTTGTATACATAGATCTGGTTTTAAACGTTTGATTGCTAACGCTTCAGCGAATTTCAAAAGGTTCGAGTTTGATTGTTTGTTAATCACCTTGAAGGACTTCAGTATATCAGCTTTATGTCCTGTATCAAGGAGATGTCTTGCGATAGCACTGCACCAATCTTTGTTCTTGCTCTATTTAAGTTTCAACATTAATGAAATATTAGTAAACCAATATCACGAAAGCATCAAATGATATCTAGTTATAAGACTCAGTTCAAAGTATACGTAATGAACACAATTCATTCTTCTTGCGACCAACACAACTTAAACGTACAGGATGCAATGGAAACTGGAGTTTACTCCAACTCATTGTTTGTTTGATACAGTGTCTATCATTTCTGATTGCTAGTTTTCCTTGACATCCCATCTCTATACACTGGTTACTTACTAAACTCAAGAATTTACTGGTCAATTACATCTCCAAAAATGAATATCACAGAAAAGGTCTGAAAGCACAAACAGTTTCAAACAGGCACTTGTTCTAACTAGTAAACAACATATTATTCGATTCAGTGCTATATCAACTCCAATTGTCACGTATTCATGTAAAATCACACGGATAAATAAGCAAAGTCAAAGCAAGACTAGTGGCATGTGCATTATCTAGAGCGACACAAGTATTGGAAAGAGTAAGTCACTGGTACTGATTTAACGCAACAGTGCATAGTGTTCCCAGACAACAATACCATGGATTGTACATGCCAAACTGTATGATATGTTTTAGGTCATGACCTATACCAACAATCAATGAGTAGATTTATCGATAGCCTGTTAGCTTGTCCATTTCAAGGTTAACTAAGCAACGTTTCGCCAAAAACATCCGCACTATGTTTCTGATGACATCGTGCTGTTAGTCGATCCCATTTAGAAACCACTACTGGTAGATGTGCTAGAAAAAAGAGGCTTACATTACTGAGAAGCATTCTGCGTCATTCAATCGAAGAAAACGTACAAATAACATAAACACAGACGTCTATTAAGGACCCTTCGTTAAAATACCAGTAACCATGTTATGTAAAACACTGATACAAGTCAACCATTATTTACAGTCGAACTTACATTGATACCACAGGATACTAAAGATTTCCCACTGACATCAGTAAACATCCAGACTACCAATATGTGTAACAGAACACAGAAAAAAATCAGCCAATATATTGTGTCACTAATGTTTGCAGATGGTCATAAGAGAACATTTATTATTAGTTATTTTATTTGAACACATAGATATTGGTACAAGGAGGCACCAAATACATATGCGCCACACAGATCTCGTTTGATATGCGTGAGGGCTGTGATACTGTCCGGGTGCCCAAACCGGAGCAGGTGGTTTTATTAGGGGACCACACCCGGAGCCTTCGACCTGAAGGTCTGATCCACAAGGCAGTGGAGCATCGTAAGGAGATGCAATCCCATGGTAGCCGGTGACCAACGATTGGTTCATACGCCATTTGTTCCCGCAGGATACTGGAGCCCATGTGCACCGTTGGTTTGGGATCCGGTTAAAGCGCCGGACATTCGCTTTCCGTCCTCTCAATCTCGTATAAAACACCCCCGCCACGAGAAGGCAGTGATTAGAACTTCCCTGGCAGAGGCTGTGTGGGCGTGGCCATGTGAGAGCATTTCGAGAGGGAGGGCTCACCCCACTCTTGGACATACCAGGGCATTTAGGGACACAAGAGAACATAGGTTAGCTTTTAGGATTAAAGCCCCCTTCAGTACAGCCGAGGGCAGGGAGAGTTCGCCTCCTCTCAAGAGGCTCTCATATGTTCACTCGTACATAGCGACTGGCAAGGAAGTCCTACTCATTTCTTTCTCACGGCGGGGGTGTTGTTTACGAAATTCAGAGTACGAAAAGTGAATGTCCAGACCTTAAACCGGTTTGGTGGGTACGAAGAATCCACCTAAGAGAGTTGGAAAACCCTGACTCTTAACCAACGGTCCACGTGGGTCTCAGGTTCATGAGGGAACAAATGTTTTACGAACCTATTATTGGCCACCGACTACCATGGGACTACATATACTAACGTTGTCTCAATGACTTGAGGATCAATCTCCAAGTCAAAGGCTCGGGGGTGGCTCCCCAAGAAAACCACATACTTGTTTGGACAACCGCGAGGTATTCCAGCTCTCACAAAAATTTTGTGTGGCGCACATACATGGTGGTGCCACTTTGTACCAATGTTTGCGTACAAGTAAACGAATATAGGACTAAAACGGTTTGTACGTACTGCACCATCCAAAAAATCTATTCGCATCCAATAATTAATCAAGTGCTTAATGCACAATAAAAAGAAGATTCCGGCACACATAAGCTTATCAGAGCCCAAAAAATATACCGTGAGCTCCAAGTCTGATTTTAACGGTCACTGATGGTAGTGTTATCATAAAGTAGAAATCTAAAACGTATTAAGTCGGTCGTAATTACCACTATCATTGATACTTAACGTGAAGTGATACTGAGACGCATAATACATCCACGTAACTAGTCAATTCCTAAATATTAGTCCGAATTCAACCTTTAAAACACAACAGCATCATGAGACAGAACACAGGTTTACATAAGAGATTATAATCTATTTGCATAAGATATCAGTGACTGGACATGAGCACAGTTATATCAGGACCCTCTAGCAGTACTGACCTTCCTGATCCTTAACCCTTTTTCTTTCGTCCCGGCAACGATCCAGTGGCATCGTCCATTGTTCGGGGTTACAGAGAATTTGAAGGTTAAACTGTCATGATACGATTGGTGCATCAAATCGACAATTCTTTAGGTTTTGCAGAAGCGGTAAAATCAAGACAGTTTTTTAAAATTTATTTGAGTTCAGCTGCATTATTTCTCTGATAGCCTTCATCCTTCAGGTAACGAAAATGATACCTTCATAATGATGCTTGATACAGTACTAACCTTAAGTGATATTATGCATAATATTGTTACGATAACATGATTCGCCTCCGGTTACAACTTTTGTCTCATTGTCGAACTCTTTGCAACCACCTGGACCAGCAGATATTAGTTGTTTAGCCTCCTTTCAAAAGCAGTTAACGCAATTAATGAGCCAGCTGGCGTCACTGCAGTCGACCATAGCAACCATTCAAGCTAGACAATCGAGATCCCCCTCCAAACGAAGATCTTTTTCTAGACAACGGTCTCGGTCACCGAAGCAAACATCCGAAGCTTGTTGATACCACCAAATATACGGCACCGAAGCACGGCGTTGCACACGACCGTGCACATTTTCTGCGGCTGACACAGAGAATCAGGGAAACGGTCCGGCCAGACAGTGATGGCGGCGCCTGTTTCTGGCCACTACCCGAGCTGCATGTTTCACGTCAGGGATCGAATTTCCGGCTCAGACTTTTTGGTCGATACAGGAGCCGAAATCAGCATTATCCCATTACACCTCTCTCAACGACGGCACTCTCAGAGTACTAAATTGTCTCTAGTCGCAGCCAATAACACAGTCATAAAAACTTATGGCGAACAACCACTTATCTTAGATCTCGGTCTCCGCAGACGTTTCACATGGGTTTTCATCGTAGCTGAAATCAAACAACCCATTCTCGGGGCCGATTTTTCTCGGTGCTTACAACCTCCTTGTAGATATGGGGAAAAATAAACTAAATGACACAAACACAAGCTTACAGGTCAGCGGCACAACTATCTCCAATTACGAACTTCATGGAGTCCGAATGTTAAGACCTGAAAATAAAATTTTCACTGATATCCTGTCGAAGTATGAAAGTATAACCAGAGCTGATTACCAAAGCGAATGCTCCACACATCATGCTCAACACAGTGCAATATAACTACCTTAACTACGTCAGATATATTTGTACAAATGGATGTAAATGCAGTGCATCGGAATCACATTTCAGTATCAGTTTGAAAAGGACATGAGGCTCGGTTGCGTGTGTTAGTCTTAGCAATGGTGGTCTCTCAGTTCGTGAAACTTTCTCTTCAGGCGTAGATAGATGGAGCTTCAATCACTTGTTGGAATTCAGATTTGTACGGTAAAGACGAAATCCTGTGTCCTATGTTATTTCTTTTTCTATTTTGCTTCTGTGAGTGTCCAGTCTTCCCTTAAATGAGTCCATTGAAGGTATGGACAACACTGATTCAGGTAACAGGTTCCTAGAATCGAGGATTCGGTATGGAAACCCGTATGCCACGGGTATTCTGTTCATTCTTGGCTTTTCTACCCGTCTGCTACGTCTTCTGAGATATTCCGATCTAGCGGAAGGAAAAAGGGAGGAAACATTAAGTTCAAAATTATTTCTTAGTATTCTATACATCAAAATCAGATCGCGAATCGGTCTCTGATAGGGTAGAGTAAAGAGGTCTAACTTTTCAAGCCGCTTTTTGTGTGGTAAACCCGGAGATTTGGAATTGCACTAGTAGCTACCCTCTGTATGTTTTCCAGGATATCTCAATCACTTTTTAAACAGAGGCTGGCAGGGCTGAACAACGTTTTCAAGTTTAGTGCTCACTAAGGTTGTGTATTCTGTGGTGAACATGGTAGCATCTAGGTTGGTGAATATCCATCTCAAGGCCCATGGAGTTCTAATCCCCTGAGCTGTAACATCGTGGAAGTGGACTGCGGTTTTAAGATCATGACTCACTGTCACTCCATGATCTTTATGAGACAGGACTACGAATGCAGGCTCTTCCCGTATGTTGTACTTATTTACCTCAGTATTCCTGGTGTGCATATAGACACACTTAGTCAAGTTGATAGGCCCCAGCCACTCTTTAGACCGACCAATCCTAATACTTAAGTTTGTCTGAAGTGCATGTTCTTCTGTGTCTCCTGTTATTTCGTGCCAGATTTTTATATCGTCAGCGTATACCATCATTGGGGACTCTACTATACTTGAGAGATTTCCATACAGTATAGAAAGTAAAGGACCTAGGACAGAACCTTGTGATACTTCATTAAGAACTATTAGTGTCGATTATTATGTTAAGCCCATATACCTTATTCCAGTTTTCGGACGGCCCATTCTGTTCATTCTACTTGAGTCACATTCTGACCTTGTTATTTATTTGCTTATCAATCTTGACTGCTTTTATATGAGCGCGTAGGTGTGTGTACATTTCTTATCCCATTACTCATCACATGTCTGTAACTTACTTTTGCGTAACTATTAGTATTGATTGACGCTTGGTTAAATGGGAGTTGGCCTACCAGCCATCTCCACTCTGCGTCGTTTCTCTTCTCTCTATTCCATTCGCTTTATATACGAAATATATGTATTCAAAAGTCCATTCTCGTTATTCAACCTGTCTAAATCCGTTATTCACTAACGCGATTAAAGTACTGGTATCCAGGTGGAACACTTGCGAATTACTCTTACTTTCTATCTACAACCTATCAAGAGATGCTTGATTCATTTTAGTAGAGGTCCGATAATGCTTAGATTTTCCAGCATGAAGAGCAGTCTATTTGTTGGCAACTTATCAAATGTTTTACCGAAGTTTATGTGGACAATATCCACTGATTCCCTGCTGTCTAGAACCTTTATGCATTTCTTCCTTGTTATAAGGAGATTTGTTGTGCAAGATAATCCTTTTCTGAAATCATGTTGTTCGTTGTTTAAAAAGTTGCTGGTTTCCACAAATGTCATTGTGGTCTTTTTGACTATTTGTGGTGTATGAATGAACTAATGATTCCTTTGTACTTGCTGAATGCTTGATTTCGAATTCTAAATACAGTACATTTGTTTGTGGTTATCTAGTACTTCTTGATCCGATTACGTTATTTCTGGGATTCTTTGTTCATACGATAATTCAAATACTTATAAACACTACAGAATACCGTGAACCTCCTAATGTCATTGAAGGTTGTTCGGGGTCACAAGCGTAGTAAACATGGAATCAAAATGTTCTGTAAGATCTTAACTAAGTTGTTCTAAATGACTGAAAATTCCTGATTTTCACAAGTTTGAATAGTTTGATCGCTCTAATTGACCTGTGATGAAGACTAACTGAAGTTTACTGTACATAAAGGCAGACACCAATTTCAGATTAGTTTGCTTGCTTTAATTTGAAAAATACTAGATCATTAGCAATCAAACCTAGTCGATCACTCTAAGGATAGCTGAAACGTGGTCCATGTCTACTTATTTTGTCTTACTCAATACTTTCAAGCATTTTACCGTTTGTTTATTAAGCACGTGCCAAGGTTTAGTGTGTAATTTTCATCTAGATTTCATCTCAATCATTTGAAGTTATCCGTAACTATTATCTATGAACACCCGCAGCGTAACGGCGATCGACATACCTGGTGAAAAACACGGATGTAGTAAACCTGAGAACACTAAATGAAGTCTTTGGTGTAAATTACACACCACAATACAGCACTTAACCACTAAATGAGCGAAAAACGACCAAACGTGTTTGGTAAGACACGTCTGGCGAATAATGAATATGTTGAGGTGTGGTGTTTGAATGGACTAATGATACCTTTGTACTTGTTGAATGCTTGATTTCGAATTCTAAATACAGTACATTCGTTAGTGCTTATCTAGTACTTCTTGATCCAAAGGCTTTATTTCTGGGATTCTTAGTTTGTACTATAATTTAAATACTCCTAATCATCATATTGGCGTCTCGATTGAACCTGTGATGAAACGGTTGGACACCCATTCAGATTTTGATGCTTTTGAGGATTACTTTGAAAGGTTCGAAATCTGGGCTATGACCAAGGAAGATGATGAGGATGTTAATTTTGCAGCACATTTCCCCACATTCATCGGAAAAGAAGCATACAGATTATTAAAAACTCTGGCTTTGCCGAGAAAGCCCATTTCGCTTCCTTATACTGCTCTCAGGGAACCACTGCTGGACTGTATTAAGTGTAAAAATTTCGAATTCGGTAAATGAGGAAGATTTCGTAAAATGATTCATGAGAATATAAAAAATTCCACTGCACTTCGTTATCCCAAACCAGTGCATACTCAAGGTTATGTAGATAATTAATTGAGGAGTTGCAATGCAGTTCACGAAGATGGGCACAAGTTTGGCCAACGTTTGTCCTGTGGCAGGTTTCACTCTTTTCATTCATGTAAATTTCGTAATTCTAAATGCTTTATATGTGGTGATATTGGACATATTCAGTCAGTCTGTAACACTAATGTTCATCTTACTGCAACTAATATTAAGTCTTGTAATTCTGATTCTATTAAGCCCAGTGTTCCTAATGATCATTTATCTTTATCAACTATTTCAAAAGACAATGTAGAGTCATATAGCAATTCAGAGTTAAGTGAAAATCAGAATTCTTGCGAGACAACAGTTTGTAATCAATCAATTTGTCAGATTTCTCATGTTATTGTACCAGATATGATCTTTCCTGATGATTCACTTATTTCTGACGAAGTTCCTTACAAATCTGAGGAAAATATGTTGAGTGAACATAATTATGATCGAAAACCTGATGTAGTTTTGATAGATGCTGATTCTTTTAATGATCCTTTACTCTGCAATGATATTCTTAATAAATTTGAGGAAGGTATTTCAGAAGAATCAAATTGTGCTGTCATATCAAATATCATTTGTCTTCATAATGCATTTGTTTCTTGTGGGAAACTTGTTCAGTGCGAAGCATAAGTACTAAATGAGCTCGAGTTTGATTGAAATTCGGATTATTTCATATCAACTGCTGTTTATTCTTATCACGAAGTCACTTCTAATGTTTACTGTAGTCAACGTGAGAAATGTGTTTTAAATAAACACATAATTATTCATAGTTTTGAGGTATAAAGAACCAACACTATTTCGTAGGGGAGGATAGTGTTGGGAAATCTGTGGTTTAAATTCTAGACAGTGGTTTCGGTACACAACCGACAAGGCGATTGTATACAATCCCAGGAACGAAGTGAGTCCGTTCTGATTTCGTTTGTTAATTCCAATACTAATGAGCACATTCTAGATAATACAGAGTCTTTATCCAACACACTGTCGGACAGACACAGGATGAACTTAAGAAGAAGACGTACAATCAATTAGACACTTAGATTCCAATTTGAACTATGGTGGATGCGGTGTGTGAATGAACTAATGATACCTTTGTACTTGTTGAATGCTTGATTTCGAATTCTAAATACAGTACATTCGTTAGTGCTTATCTAGTACTTCTTGATCCAAATGCTTTATTCCTGGGATTCTTAGTTTGTACTATAATCCAAATACCCCTAATCACCACACTATTCTTTCCAGTATTTTAACTACGATACTGGTAAGGCTGACAGGTTTGTTATTTGGTGGGAGTTGTTTTAGTCCTGTTTATGTATTGGAGTGGCGATTGCATCCTTCTAGTCCGTAAGTAACACACCTTGGTCAAGTGACATATTGAATACCACAATCAATGGACTGCAATATGTTATGTGATTAGTCTCAAGAGTTTAGAGCGTAGTTCATCCGGTCCTGTTGATTTTTCCGTGTTGAGGTAATGAATTCCACTCTTTGGTGATTCGATGGGGAAGTCGATAGTCAGTTAACAAGCAATTTATTCTGGGCTCATCAACATTTTTACAACGTCCTAATGAATTCTATTTTGGAAAACAAGAAAATTGAAGGCATATCAGATGCAAATTTGTCACCAAGTAATTTCAGAAATGTGATCAATTCGTTTCTGGTTCTTCTGTATGATAGTGGGAGTAGGTTCGGTTGAGCCAGTCGAACAGCATACGGGAACATTTTTATTCACGGAACCAGCTTGGTTGTTTTCTTAACCCTTTCCAACAACTCACTGTCTTTTTATGCAGGGGCTAGCCGCTTGTATAAAGTACTCGAGTTTAGGACGAACGACTACTGTATAAAAAGTGAAAAAGGTTTAAAAATCAACATGGCCGAATGCCCTACATATCTACTGCACAGTTCTTAAACCTTTGACGACTACCGCACGGCATTGTGCGGTGGTTTTTAAGTCCTGGCTAACGATGAATTTTATGTAATCGTGTGCCTGGACAACAGCTAGCTTACTGTTATTCACCGTATATGTATCTGTACCCTCTTGACCAACATGGATTACAATGCATTTGGAAGCATTTATCGGTGACTGCCAAGTTTGATACAATTCAAATAATTTCTCCAGGTCATTTTAAACCTTAAATAATCACTTTTATATTTTGTCACTCTTCATATCTTCACAATGTCAGTACATAACATGACCGGTGATTATAGGAGACGATGGTGGTAATTTACATGCAATAATAATAGCACTGGTTCCAAAACTGTATCCTTAGGCACTCCGCTATGCACAGTTCTCTGCCTAGACAACTTTGAGTTCATTCTCACTCCTTTTCGACGCCCAACTAGGAAGCTCTTTATTCACATTATTAAATTGTTTCCATTTCTGGTACTACCTAACTTATATGACAGTCGGTTATGAGGTACTTTGTCAAAAGCCTTCCTAAAGTTAATGTAGGCTACACCAATTTAGTGGCTTGAGATCTGACTCCAGTTAGATCGTGTAAATGATTGTTATTGAAATATACATATCGCCTATCCTCGTATATAATTATCTACTTAATCCGCGTTAGTGAATAACAGAATTAAATTAACCAAACACGAGAATGGATTTTGAGTATGTAGGTTGTGGTGACCTACTTTTATCAAGAGAACGCGATTGGTTTAATGGAAACAATTATTATTATAGCCAATCATACCAGTGATTGTTTTAATGTATTTGTTTGTTTAAGTGTACCAAATACACACCTTCCGTTGCTTGTGACCTGTCACGGATTCGGTTACGCTCAGTAACCACACTTGTAATTTGGCACGATCTTGGTACTCTTTAGATACCACGAGATCGTCAACAAATACATCTCGACTACAGCCATCAACTGCCTTCTGATATTTGGTCTACGGGGGATCTCATCAATCAACTGACACGTAGTCTGTAGAATTATGGTATAACCGTAGAAGAGAAGTTCAACCTGTGCTCCGTTTACATTGATACGGTTTATTTAGTTACGGGGAGATTTTCTCAACCCCATTTTTACTTGACCGTGATAGAATTTAGTAATACTACTAATACATATGAATGGTTATCAAAAAAATTAAATACTTGAAAAGTGATAATTATGTGAATTTTGGACAGATACCTAAGGACAAATCGTTAAACATGTGTATTCGTAAGAGACACGCTATAGACTCAATGTTCTGATTTGCGATAGACCATTTATTGATATTCATACCTACCGGCTGATGGTACATACAAGTTAGTTGCAAGTATGCAGTTTAGTATAAGACGGAATATGATTTCATTGAGGTATAGTGATTATAAGTTACTGAAATCAGTTAAGCCTATGTGCCACATTACTAGGTGATGTGGTGCTGCAAGATGTATTCGGCTAAATAAGTTTTTACAAGATAATTAACAGTGAGTAATGCTCATGTGATTATCAGGGAGAACATAAGTTGTAACCAAGGACAGTACACTTCCAACTCATGTCTATGATGATGGCTTGAAACAGTCAGTGTTGGGCTAAATTCGACATTGATGTTTTCAGTCTGCAGGAGATTTGCTCGACTGCTTATACTGATTATTTGCATGCGTGATTGTGTCGCTAAACCTCCAATTAGACTGACAAAGATTTGCGATACTTACTGGATGAGCAACTGATAGAGAAAAATACTGTAATCATCTGCAATGGATGAAGATACCGAGAAAACAACATTGTTTATTGATAATTATAAGTCAATTTGTTGACCGATTTTGTTTATAGTTTCATCAATTTTATCAGTCATATTACGTGATTGTCAAGTCACGACAATGCTTTATGACGATATCCTAAAACTAGCTATAGTGTTGATTGAGGGTTAGCCAGTGGAAAAATAGGTGATTCGGAATTATCAGAAATTTATAACATTAAAGAATCCGAGCTGTCTAATTATATTATAAATCTCAATTCAAAAATATACGTCTAGTGTTAACTTTAGTAGTAGGTTACGGAGTTTTGATCTTAAATATTTGTTTAGCCAGAGAGTTTAGTTATTATACTAATGTAGTATGATAGTACTTACATAGAGATATAATGCAACGCATCTACGGGCCAGGTTAACATGCAGATTGTTAAGGTGCATAACAAATTAAAAATAGTAAACGTGGCCAAAATGAAAAAAATATTTTTGAAGTTCAGATGACTTATGGAATTTCAGTTAGGAATATGACGAGTTACTAACCTTCCACAAGCTGCTGTCGTTAACCTAGCGATATGTATAAATGTGTAACATAGGCAACTACAAATAAGAAATGTTTTTAAATAACACACTTTCTTAATAGTATGTGGCAGTATAAAAGTATTAAATATTTCTAACAAAAAGCCTTGAGAGTGGCTCGTATTAATTATATACAACCAGACTAACAAAAAAATTTATGTAAGATGAGAAGTGCTCAAATCATAATAAATCAACCAGGAAAGGGAAAACTTAAAACTCGCCTGGAATATTTTCGATGATTAGACTATTCAGTAGACAACATATATAACGCCATTCGTGAGGAGTAGCAATGATCCAAAAGCATCCAGAATAAAATATGCAGTATGGCAATTAATTCCAGGGTGCTTGATTCTGTACACACACATATGCTCATCTAAAAACAGTCAGAATAAATAAACCAATAAGTGACAAGGTTAAAAATGGGTCTAAGAAATATTAAAAGATCGGCTTGTCTGGAAGCTAGGATAAGCTACGTGGATTTAAAATGGCAAACGACTTAAAATTATCCCCTACATCTGCAGGTACTTTTGATCTTTAAGAGTGCACCACCTTTCGTGGGCTACTAATATGTTTTTGAGACATGAATAACCTATTCTAAAGCCGTGCTGCTTTTCAGAAAAATCCGGTTTACGTCGAGATAATTATACAAATCCTTCTCAATAATCTTTCATAAATTTTTGACAATCACGTTGGCCGGGCTTGCCGGTCGATTGTTCTTAGGTTTATGTCTCGTACCTGGTTTGAAGACAGGACTCACTATAGCATTCTTCCAGTCTTATGGTAATCGACCATGGGTTACAGATAAGTTGGAACATATAACTAGGGGATTCGCGACAAAATTTGCTAATCTTTCAAGTAACCTAGGATGCATTTCACTGAGTCCCATGGATTTGCCTATATTGAGCTTATTTGTCAGACCAAAGACACCGAGTTCTTTAATGGTCACATTGTCCAGTGTTTGTGGGAGGGGGTTTGAATGAACTGAATGGGAGGGCATCTCCAAGGTATGTACATTGCTAAATTTGGGAATACCTGAGCTTTACCATGATCGTTCCTCACTAGTGACGCAGTACTACTCTGTCCGCATAGTGCCGGAATATTTCTTCCCTTTGTTCTTTGGTTTATGTACGAGTAATAATAATAATAATTTATTCTCAAATAACAGTTTGTTACATGAGGCATGCCAGTTTACAGGCAAGATCAAATTGATATAAATGACACAATATACATAAGAGTGTAGGGTGTTCTATAAATTCCTTAACATATTTTTCTCCGTATAACTTTCTAGGCTTGAGGAGGGTCGAGGTAGAAATATTTCGAGCTTCCCAGTGATGAGACTTTGTCTCGTTAATAGCCAGTAACCTCCTCACCGAACCACAGTAGGGAGATTCCCAGACCCCTTGGTGTAATCCAAGTGATATCTACCTTCCATAGCTTGTTGAATAGGCTTCAAGCATTTGTGTAACAAAGCCGGAGCCCATATAAATGGATTCGTGCCGTATTCAAAGTGGCTTCAGCATCATTCTCTGTCAATGCCTCATCACCCGAAAATTTACAATTCCAAGGTCCCTCTAGCTAGCATCTAATTTTAGTTTTAGTTCGTTTTCAATTTCTCGTATTTTTGTTACGTCTATGAGTGGCAAGTCTTTAAGGACAAGAACTCATAAACTTCTTAGTTTCTGTTCATTCTGTAGAATTGCGTCTCTTTCACTGAGAAATTTAAATACTGCTTCTAGTAACCAGGTTTGATTCTGTTTCAAGTCCATTTAGCGACCTAGTCAAAAAACCGTTAGCAAGGTGACTTCAGAGACATGTAGAGGCATCAGCTTGCTGAGTAGCTCTTTTATCGATCCAGTGTCATTTTCAAAACGAGTTCTGGGCTCTGAGCTTCCACTCTCCTTGACTCTGTGGAAGACAATTGAGCTGCCATTATGACCAATCTTCAATTTCTTATCTACTGTTTGAGGGATTGGTTTCTGTTTACCGACATCAATTAGTTTGTACCAATTCATCAACTTTTATTACAGTAGCAGTTACAGTCAGTTACAGCAATTACACACAATGTGGGATCCTGGATGATCGTCAATGATTCGGGTGGTCATGTTGTTGTTTTGTCTGCTAGAAATAGACATAGCCTTGTGATTAGATTTTAGGGGGATTTCTTGCTCGCTGCCATTAAGAGGACGGGGACAGGAGAAAATTCTTCTCTTGAGCTTTAATTCGTAACAGATCACTTTATAGGCCGTCCTTTCTTCGTTGGATTATGTAAGTCAGGTAACTCAGCTTATTTGAGGTAACTTCACATCGATTTGTGTATCGACCTAGCGAACACCATTTAACATCTCTCAGTCGCGTTTACTAATACTCCTTTTAGTAACATTCATCATTGCAATGTCTATAGATAGCAAGCTGTTTGCGTCCGAGAAGCACTGCTGATACAACCACACAAAAATATTTTTACTTAACTGTTTGATGGACTCAGGCGTTAGATTCTCGGAAACTTTGTGGTAAAATCCTATGCACTTGTCACACTTCATGCCATTTTTCACAGGTATCAAAAGCCTGAGTGTTAACAATTGATTTTTTGTATTGTCCAGTCCTAAATCAGAAGTTTTCAAAAAGAAACCAGACAGAAACAATACACAGGGATAAGAAAAACTAATGGCCAGGAACAGTGAAAAACTAAATTGTTAGAACCAAAAGTGCAAACAGATATAAAAAGTACCAATGTATTTGAAAGTAAAGATGACAAATTACTTTCGAAAAAAGGATACTCTTGGCGAACACTTTAACTGAATTAAATTCACTCGAAGTGAAAACAGTAGCTGTAAGATCCAAACTATGGTTTGGACTGCTGGACAGCCGTCTGGATGAGTTAGATACGCGCCCTCGTCCGTTTGAAACCAAAACAAAGCAGTTGGGTAAGATGACGGTTCTATAATTTATCACAAATTTAAGTGTACATTATTACCTAAACAAATATAACCACTCAGCTGTCCAACCAATAATTGTTCAATTGATCAAATCTAAATTACAATAAATAAGAAAGTTGATAAAGGATGCAAGAAAATTACCAATCACCACAAATAAATGTTATTCTATCCTGTCTGGATAGATCACGTACAGATCCGTTCAAAAGGTAATAATTGGTCGCTCTATAACACAGAGTGTTTTCAATTCTGGAAGAGTGCTTCAATTCACAACCAAAATTCACAATTCCAGTCAACACAGGTCAAGCAATCAAAAGCAGGGACGAACCAAAATGGCTGCCGCCCAGACTTAGTATAAAGTAAAACAACATAAGTACAGTTCGGGAAGAAACACGGGGGATTAGTAAAGGTGTAGTAAAAACGAAAACTATAATAAATACAAATATTAACAATCCAAATGTAGTCAAAAAGTTAACAATGTACAACTAAGAGGATCAATAGGACAAAGTGCAAGTATATACATGGAGGGATTTTCACAAACACACAAGGCATTCAAAATGGATCTTACAGTAGTCTTTATGCAAAAAAACGATAAAAACAATAAGATTAACTCAGAGGGGCAATATGACACTGATATTTTTTACATAGCGCGTGTGATAAGATGCTTATCTTCAGATTGTAGATTCGCGTAGTGGTCGGCATTCGTTCGAAATGCATGCACCTTCTAACTCATCACCACGACCTAGACAAAGAAGGCTACATCGGTAATCTATGCATACCTTATTTCGAACGAATTTATGCTTCGAGTCTAAATATTTCCACTGCCAGTCTGGTTTTGGGGTTTGTGAAGTAAATGGTGAGCTTAAGAACACCCCCGCTAAAACCGTGCACAACCATCCTTGCATAGAGGGATTTATTTATGAAGATCCTTCGAGACGATAGTTGACATAGAATGAACGATTATACATAAGACAGACAGCACTGGACATCTGGTTTCTCGGATGTTCCACACGCGACTTCCAAGGACGATGTTGCCAAAATGCCGTCCAAGTTGTATTCAGGTTATTAAGCGCGAATTTTGATTGATCGAGTTTAAACACTAGAAATACCAACGGGATTTTATCACGCGTCCAAACAAACACTGAAGTAAAAGTATTCAAAGAAAATGGGGACATGTCTATGACTAGCTTCTGTCGTAGGGAGAAAATAGCTATCTACCACCCATCTTCATAACTCGTATGTATTCACTTGATTTATAAAACCAGTAAAGTTGGGTAAGTACCGAATAATAACAAATTTATCCTAAAGCTTTTCACTGTCTCAGCCAGTGGTTACACGTACGTTTGTTATGGATACGGTAGCGACTAAATTTTTTACAGTGCAGCCTACTCACAGTCAATGCCCACATAATACTGCATTCACCTTAGGCGCATTTTTCAGAAAGGTAATCGTTAACCGTGCAAATTATTTGCTGCAGTTCAGAAATACCGATATTTGCAAATGCATGGACACGTCCTATATAAACCAGGCAATCTGGCATGTAAGTTTCGCTTTTTCACAATCAATCGGATTCAGATTTACTCATAAGTGCGAGTGCATGAGAACCTACTTTCCACTGGCCTTCGATTACATAAGAGATCACTGGATTAACAAAAATTCAATGTGTGCTCTCTATTATTAGCGACATGTACTAAGCCTGAACAACCACACAAACGATCGTGTGGAAAGTGCTAATAAACGCTCGAAAGGGTGTCACAGAAAGGGTGATTCTTTTTACTTCCACATAACTTCCTTTATATAGCCATCAACTAGTTCTTACAGCGTTACGAAAGGGAGAGTGTATTGTGCGTTCTTGTGTTACTGTGTGGCTGTGAAACATGGGGATGATTATCTACGTCTATTGTTAGTAGGTACCTATTACCGGGTTGAGGTCTGCTTAGTTAGTCATCTGGACCATTTACCGAATGTTGCAACCTTGAACTCGGTGTATCAACTTTTAGGCGAAATTCAATAATAATAAATTACTTAGAAATCACACAGGGGTTAATTTTCATCATCATTATGCTGACTTTGCTAAGCCTTTGTTTTAGTATACAAGAGTGAGACTGGATGTTTGGCATCAGTTAGCCTTATTATTCGAAAAAGCATTGACTCACGTATTTTATCCGTTCTCTTTGGTCAAAGATCAGAGCCTATACATATTTTTCTCTCTTAGTGGTTTGCTATTCTCAACTTAACAGCCCTTTCTTCATCTTTGCTTCTGTAGGTTTGTCCATATAATGAGTTTTGAATAATTTCTCTTCACTTGAAAATTCAGTAGGACTCATTTATCACTTATACCTATAATCATTAACATAGAGGACATGTATTAGCTACCTGATTCTCGAATATTTGTTCATTGGATGATAAATAGGAGTGAGTAATTGCCAGTTATTCATGAGATAATGTTAAATGGATGTGCATTTTCCGACATATATCAATCGCTTACCATCCCATCCATCATTTGCGTAACGAATATCGGAATTCATGTAAAAGTGATTATATTGAATTAGTAATTATTTACAACAATATGAGTATAGACTTCCCACTGAGTGTTCAGACACTGGATATCCAATCACGTTTTGTGCGAAAATCACACTTATTTCCCCTTGATTAGTTATATGAACCAACTTCAAAAAACTTCCAAGTCTGCTTAAAAGGAAAATACATGATTGGTAAGTCAGTACAATGAAACTATACAGAAAACCGGATATATCCATATTGATGTACATAACTCCTGTTCCCGTGACTGATCTTTACATTGGGAATCCTTGCATTATAGAGAAGTAGGTATTCATAGGTCTAGAATTTGTTTGAGAAGTCTGTCGCATTCCAAAGATAAAGCGGCTACACTGATTTAATTCAGCTGATTTCAAACAACTGCAACTTATCTTTGAAACTGAGTCTCGTTCCATAGTTCATATAATTTCTTTCAAGCGTCAGCGTTAATGAAAGATCATTCATTTAAGTGGGTATTCTGACTGGCCTTATAAAAGTAATAATTTCTTCCAGTGACTATCATTGCAAAAAAATCAGCAACATGAAAGCTAACACACCATACAACAATAGGTAACTCTGAAGTGTTTGCTTAGTTCCTTGTACATAATTTAGCAAAAAAACGTGGGCTTACAGGGAGTACAAAATTGGTCTCAAACTGTATCTAAACAAGCAAACATTAGATATTGAAACAGACAAACTTCCGGAAAAAATGCCACCAGTCATTTGAAAAAGGGTCCGATAAGGCAACTAATTAATTCGTATTGATTCAGTGTCTTTACATACACGATAATGTCAATATACTCTTGAAAATTCATAGTGCGTCATTCATCACTGACAACTCGAGTTCTGCATTATAACACTATTTAAAAGGACAGTGGTATTGTTTCTTGTTGAGTTAATTAACTGTTTTGATGGTAAATTACGCATCAAAACTAATGTTTACACTTTAATTGAATATACTCCAGTTAAAGTGTTATTGTATTGAGTGTTTCGATTTCGCTTTTGTGTATTTATTGCATCGAAGCATACTTTGTCGACTTTTACTTGATTTATTTAGTTAGGGTTTGAGAATTGTTTTACATATCCTGTTCGTGTCACCATTGTAGTTGATTTTCAAGATGGCAAGCTCTGCTCATAGATGTGGTCAACCATATTGCTTATTCCCCGTGAAGGAAGGGATGCAATGTGATGAGTGTAATAAGTGGTTCCATAAGATGTGCACCCGATTAAGCCCCACTGCATATAAAAGGTGCTGAAAGCCCAATTCTCACTGGCTTTGTATTTTTTGTTGCTCGAGCAAAACATCACTCATCCAGGAAGCAATTAGCCTCCTGGTGTTGGCTAATAAGGAGGTCGACGAGGGCTGTACTGGTAATATTGGTACTGATGGCGAAGATTGCATCAGTGTCGTAAGTGCTGTCACGGTGCAAGCCAAGCATCTAACTGTGAAACCCGCAATTGAACCTTCTACCCCGAAACAATCAATGAGTGACACCTCATCTGATATCGGTGGCCATGTTTCTACAGCAACGACTAATGATCCAGACAAAATAATTAATGTCTCGAGTAGTTCTAATGTAGATGCTACGATTGATGGAAAATGGATGACGCGGAAACACAGAAGAGTAGGAAAGATAGCTAAAACTAATGACCGTTTACTTGATAAGTCCTTGATGGACTCTCAGACCACTCCGCCAAAGTCCCAACGTATAGCCTCGTCAAACCTTGTTATGAGTCACTAGCTCGACTCCTGTGACTCCGTTACAATAAAAACTAATCGTAAGATGCCAGTAGTTAATACACAGGATCTAACGTCACGATAGAAAGCTGTGAACACGGTTTCAAAAGAAGCCAAACCCCTTCCTAGTTTAATTACTTGCAATTTAGAGGAGTCGAAAGACAATGACCCTGCTAAGAGACATGCACACGATCTGCTATTAGTGAAATATGTGATAAGAAATGTGCTACCTGAAGAGGTTTCAGGGGTACATACCACGGAAGTTATACGACTCGGTAAATGGGTTGGGGGCGAGACCCAACCAAGAAGGATCTTGAAGCTGGTTCTCGGGAATTTTGAAGAAAGAGATATAGTATTGAAAAACGCACGAAAAACCCGTGATTCAAATATTCGTATCCAACCAGATCGGCCGCTTGAGGATAGAACCAAGTGGAAGAATGCTCTTACGGAGTTGATGACTCGCAAATTAAATGGCGAAAATAACCTTACCATTAAAGGTTTTCGGGTAGTCAGGTCTTGGAAGCCAATGCTTCCGAGGCCTGTATGGATAGAACGAATGATTACCAAAACACCTTAAGTGTGTGCTACACGAACGCCCGTAGTCTTAGAAATAAAACATCCGAGACAAGTCTGATGATGGATGAATTAAGTCCCGATATAATTGTTGTTACAGAAACTTGGTTCACCAAAGATATAGAATGTTCTCCCATCATCGCAGGCTATATCTGTATTAGAAGTGATAGAGTTTTAAGTCGCAAGGAGGGAGGCATAATGTTATACGTTAGGGATCACTTTCGTATACAATCAACAATATCGGAGGCTCATGTTAGTGGTACATGTGAGGTAGCATGTTGTAAGATTAAATCCAGAGATGGGTTAGTGACTATAAGTGGAACATGCCGTAGTTCGTGTTGTCTTGCTGACGACTTTATCTTAAGACACATCTGTCCTTGGAGTATGGCAGAATGTTGTCTCGTCATTGGGACTTCAGTGCACCGCATATCAACTGGATAGAGCTTACAGCTCCAGGCGGAGGTTTCGATAGAGACCTTTTATCTACCGTTATTCAGTGTGCACTTGTACAATGTATCACAAAACCGACATATATTGATTTCAATCATGATCCGTCACTGCCGGACCTCGCTCTCACCCACCACTGTGAGGATGTCTTCGATATTCAGCACCTTCCCCCACTAGTGAACAGTGATCACGTTGTACTTCACTTTAAGATTAGGACACATGGTATACAATTCGTATCTGCTCCACCCCGTCCCAATTTCTGGCGAGCTAATATTCCGGCAATCAGATACTGTGCTATCTCGACTGATTGGTCGGTCGATGCGGGTGAATCGACCGAAGACGAATGGAATACGTTTAAGGCTACAGTCGAGTCCGAAACGTCGCCCTTTATCCCATGGTCAGCATGTAAGCTATCGCATTGCCCTCCATGGATTAATAAACAAACCCGAAAGCTGTTAAAGCGTGGGAAACACTTCTGGGACTTGTTCTTGTTAACAGGTCATGCACCATTTAAGTGTGAGTACCAAAACTTCCGGAATATTTGTAAGAAAACCATAGCTAAATCCCGTACTACTTACGAATGACAGTTATTATATGATAGCCGTACTTTTCCAAAACGACTGTTTTCGTATGTTAAACGGCGAATGAAACGTAGTGATGGTATTCACCCGTTACTGTTACACTAAAATTCAGATTGACTAGCTGAATCAGATCGGGCAAAAGCTGAGATTTTTTCAAACTATTTTAGCGAAGTCTACTCTACGTTTATTGTAACAAATACTTGTCCCACTCACACCGAGATATCAGCCATTGAATATGTACAGGTGACTGAGGAAACTGTTCTTCCGTTGATAACTAACCTCAAACCTGGTAAGATACCGGGCCCTGACGGGTTACATCCACGGTTGCTGTCATCTCTTGCGGACATTATTTCAAAACCGCTCGCGACACTCTTCAACATGTCCCTTTCACGCGCTCAACTCCCTAGAGATTGGAAGGACGCTATAGTTAGTCCTATATTTTAGGACGGTCAGAGACAGATCGTATCTAACTAACGGCCTGTCAGTCTAACTAGCATTGTCGTTAAGTTACTTGAAAAGGTAATTCGGGTTAGGTTGCTGAGCCCATAGATTCACACAACCTGTTAGCTCCTGAGCAACATGAATTTCGCAACAAGCGTTCATGCTTGACTAACTTACTTATTGCGAGAGAGGATTGGAAAGCAACCCTAGATAACGGTCTGTCTGTCGATGTGATATTCATAGATTTTACCAAAGTATTTTTCAAGGTTTCACACTTAGGTCTTATGCAGAAGCTCACGAGCTTAGGAATAATAGATACTGTACAGGAGTGGATGGGAAACTTTTTATATGACCGCAGACAGAGAGTGAGGGTCAACGGAACGCTATCCGATTGGAAGCCGGTCAAAAGTCGTGTACCTCAAGGCACCATCTTAGGCCCTCTGTTCTTCCTTCTCTACGTTAATGAGTTACCGCTGTTGCTTAGATCGTCTACGTTATTGTTTGCGGATGACGTAAAAATCCGGAGAACAATAAAAAGTGAAACTGATCATCTGGATATCTAAGCTGACTTAGACGATTTGGTTAGATAGACTCGAGGTTGGGGCTTAGAAATCAATTTTAGGAAGAGTGTGATGATGCACATCGGTCACGGTAATAGTTACCGTTACACTATTGAGGGTAAACCTCTTCCATGCGTTCAAGAACATAAAGACTTAGGAGTATTAATAAGTCATGATTTAAAAACAATTACGAATTGCAAAGCAGCCACTGTCAAAGGTTTTCGTGCGTTATGGTCACTTCGTCGAGCGTTCAAATCTTTTGACGAGGAAACGTTTCGAAGTTTATATCTATGGTATTCTAATTATCGTATGAACTAGGAATTCCAGGATTAACGCAATTGAATTAAGAAAACACAGGCACAAACGAATGTATTGTATTTAGAATTCGAAATCAAGCATTCAACCAGTACAAAGGTATCATTAGTTCATTCAAACACCACATCCACCACAGCTTAAATTGGAGTCTAGGTGTTTGTAATCAATCGTACGTCTTCTCAAATTCATCCTGAGTCTGTCTGACATTGTATTGGATAAGGATTCTGTATTATCTAGAATATGCTCATTAGCATTAGAATTAACAATCGAAATTGGAACTGACTCATCTGGTTCCTGAAATTGTATTTGATCTACATGTCGACTGTGTATACTTAAGTCATCGATGTCTAGAATTCGCACCATCGATTTTCCGACATTCTTCAGAACAATACCCGTAGATGGTCGAAGATCATTTCCTCGACAGTATGTAACTTCTGCAGACTCCAAACATCTCATATTCGACCGAAGAATTCTTCCTTTCAATAGCTTCGCTGGAGTCTCCTTCGTCACCGAATGTTTGGCATTTCTATATTGCAATAGAAAGGTATCTACTCCTCTCTCCAGCTCATTAAATGTTGAGGGGGCTATAGAATCAATAGCAGTCTTTAATGTCCTAACAAAATTCTCTGCCTGACCATTAGAACACGGATGTCTGGGAGCAATAAATAGATGTTTACACCCTATACCGTTCAACCAGGTAGTGACCGCATCTGCAGCAAAATGTGAGCCATTATCAGTCACCAACACCAAAGGAACCCCTTCTCGACTAAACACCTTTCTTCATGCTTGTATTGTGAAATCAGAATTTGAAGTTGTAAAAAAAACTTCAGGCCACTTTGAAAAAGAATCAATGACTACTAGTGCGTAGTATTTACCAAGAAATGGTCCACACTAGTCAGCATGAATCCTCTGCCAGGCCTCAGACGATACTGGCCATGGCACCCACTTCGGAGGATGATTTTTCAAGTGATGACATTTCTCACAATTGTTTGCCGTACGACATATATCTGCATTTATCTCTGGCCACCAGCATGTGAGCCTTGCCAAGGACTTCATTTTCTCAACACCTAAATGACCACTATGAAGATCTTCAAGAACAGATTTACGCAATGAAGGAGGAATGACAACACGATCATTTAAACACAGAATACCATCAGCTGTAGTAGATAGCTCATCCCGCTTTGAAAAATAGATAGGAAATCTCCGTTTCAAATTAGCATTCCAACCTTTCCTTATAGCACTGAGTATACATCCAAAATATCTACGAGTTTCTCTAATGACATCTGAACGTCTCACTGGTAAAGGTTGCACTAACAAACAATCCGAAGTATTAATAGGTTTATCTTGTAATGACTGTCGAGAAATGTAATCAACATGTTGAATCTGTTTGGCACTTCTGTGCTGAACCGTATAGTCATATGCACTCAAAGCAATACTCCATCGCTGAACCATAGCTGCTGAGGAACGTGCTAAGGATTTTTCGGGATGATAAATAAACTTTAAAGCTTCATGATCAGTAACAATAGTGAATTTCTTTCCGAATAAATATTTATGAAGTCTTTTAACAGCCCAAAACACAGCTAATGCTTCTCGCTGAGTCTGTGAATAACCTTGTTCAGTAACAGTAAGTTTGAGTGAAACACAAATAACTGGTCTACCTTCCTGTTCCCAAACTGCACCAATTCCCACAGGTGATGCATCAGTAATAAGCACAGAATGTACATTAGGGGAGTACGTTCGAAGAACAGCATCACTTTGAAGAAACTTCAGCAGACTTCGTAAGCATGACTCTTGTTCCTCACTCCATTTGAATGAATTGGATGTTAAAATATTAAATAAACAATTTGCACGACAAGAAAAATTAGGAATAAAACGGGAATAGTATTGAAGAGCACCCACTAGTGAACGTAATTCTGTAAGATTTTTCGGAGACGGTGCATTAGTCAGTGGAGCTAGTCGTTTCATATCTGGTCTAAAACCATTACCATCAACTAGGTATCCAAGGCATTCAAAACTAGATACACAAAATGAACACTTATTTGGATTCACTGTAATATTCTTCTCAATTAAACGACGCAATAAAGCAATAAGTCTCTGGTCATGAACTACCTTATTAGAGCCATGAACAATGAGATCATCTTGATAAACTTCAACACCTTCAAGATCACTAACTACTTTATTCATAACTTCCTGAAATATGGCTGGAGAACAACTTAGACCAAATGGAAGGAAATCGTATTTGAACAGACCAGAAGGAGTGTTAATTGTCGTCAAAATAGATGAAGATTCATCTAAAGGAATTTGAAGATAAGCATCTTTTAGGTCAACTTTCGAGAACACTTTAGAACCATGAAGTCGATTTAGAATATCTTCAGCTTCTACCGTCGTGCATGTTTGCTTCAACAAACGGGAATTCAGAGTTAATCTATAGTCACCACAAATTCTAGGGGTCTTGCCGTCGGACTTCAGTGGCGTAACGATAGGAGTACCCCATGCTGAAGACTGAATTGGTTTAATTATGCTTTTCACACACAAATCGTTTAATGTCTTATGTACTGCTTCTCGAAGACCATAAGGAATTATTCGTCTTTTAAGAAAGACGGGATCACCCTGTACTTGAAGTTTTATAGGCTTAATTTTCATACCTCCACTGCACTTAGCACACATAGCTATCAAATCTCTAAGTAAAGTATCAGAATTTTCTTTAGAAACTAAGAAAGACAACTCCACCTTAAGCCTTTTCAAATTCTTTAAACCCAGTATTGACAGTCCTGTTTCGCTAACTAGAAATTCACAAGGTATGTATGAAGAATTATCATCTCTGATTAGCAATTCACGACATCCTCGTATGGGCAGTCTGTGTCCAGTAATCCCCAGTATTGATACTTCAGTGGGTCGTACAACAACGTTAGGATCTAAAGCTTTCAAGTTCTTGAATGAAATAATGGACTCTATACTGCCTGTGTCCAGAATAAAGTCATGAAATGAACCAAGCGATGTATATAGTCGCTTCTGAATATGAGCATTACCTTTCGAAATAGTAGACAAAGACAAATGATCACTAGAAACATCCGAATTATTGAAATTTAAATTACAAGATTTAGTACAGCTTGAAGCGAAATGGACAGTAGCTTTGCATACTGACTGAATGTGTCCTACCTTACCACATTTAAAACATTTGGCATTACGAAATACACATGAATTGCGAGCATGAAACTTTCCACATGATAAACATTTACCAAACTTCATCTCACCTTTGTGATTTACTTTGTAATTCCTCGTTGAAACACCTTTCATATTTACACGAGAATAGGAATCACTGTTAAATGAACGCAAGTTTGATTGACCCTGAGATTGTAGTTCATCACGACGACTAAGCAAAGTATTAGAAATCTTCATCGACTGGATATCAAGTTCATTGACTGCTTCGTAGTTAATACATGCAGTTCTAGCATCTTGAAAGGAAGAGTTTGGCATTCTTAACAGCTCTCTTTCCAAACTCGGTATGTTAATTCCTGCAATTAATCGATCTCTCAGTTGCACACGAAGTTGATCACCGAAATTACACTTGGCAGCTTGTTTCTGTAATTCAAGGATGAATTCCCGAGCCTTTTGGTCATTTTGACGAACCATCTTATGAAACTTCGCCCTTTCACGGCATTCAAAACTGGTGCATTTTACATGACTTAATAATAGCTCTTTAAGCGTTGCATAAGGGAGTGAGATGGGTTTTTCTGGATATGCCAAAGTTTTTTATAAGCTGTACGCTTCTCTCCCAATGAATGTCAGAAAATGTGCCACAATTTTATCACCTTTAACATCTTTCTTGGTCATGCTCCAGATTTCGAACCTTTCCAAGTAATCCTCAAAAGCTTCAGGAGTTGAATGAATATCTAACTTTTCCATTGCAGGATCCTGCTCGCGACGCCAATATGGTACTCTAATTGTCGTATGAACTAGGAATTCCAGGATTAACGCAATTGAATTAAGAAAACACAGGCACAAACGAATGTATTGTATTTAGAATTCGAAATCAAGCATTCAACCAGTACAAAGGTATCATTAGTTCATTCAAACACCACAACATCCCACCTATGTAAGACCACATTTAGAGTACTGTATTCAAGCAGCTAGCCCCATGTCTGGTAAAAGATACTAACTCCCTTGAGCGTGTCCAGCTTGTGGGAACGAAATTAGTGAAGGGTCTTTCTAGACTCCCTTACGATGAGCGTTTAAAACGCCTAAATCTTTTCCTCTTTTCGTATCGTAGGACGCGAGGTGACCTTATACTGGCATTTCGTACCCTTAATTATGATTTCTGTGGTAATATGTCTCATCTTTTTGCTCCCTCCAGCACTAATAATCTTCGAGGTCATAGCAAGAAGGTTCATAAACCGCGATCTAATAAACTTTAAGTGGGGTCCCGTTTTTCTCATCGAGTAGTCAATGATTGGAATGCCTTACCCGAACAAGTGGTATCAGCCCCATCAGTGAATATTTTCAAGGAGAAACTGGACCTTCACTGGAAAGTAATGTGTCAGGATTAACACAGGTTCACCAACCTACTATCCTTATTACTGGAGACTGAAGACTGACTGATTGGTTAGACAGCATGATATAACTATTACCATAAGAATGGGAATTACTTTGATGCTTTAGGGGTCCTCTAAATATTCAGCCAAACGGCTGAGAATACAATGCAAGTCACTTAAGACTTTATTAAACATATAGTCCCCAGAAATCCATACCCAACTTTGAGGTTGTTGAACTTTTAACACGTTCTGAGCGGCTTCTTTGAAGGTCGTGATGAGAGACGAAAGAAAAAGGGTTAAGGATCAGGAAGGTCAGTACTACTAGAGGGTCCTGATATAACTGTGCTCATGTCCAGTCACTGAGATCTTATGCAAATAGATTATAATCTCTTATGTAAACCTGTGTTCTGTCTCATGATGCTGTTGTGTTTTAAAGGTTGAATTCGGACTAATATTTAGGAATTGACTAGTTACGTGGATGTATTATGCGTCTCAGTATCACTTCACGTTAAGTATCAATGATAGTGGTAATTACGACCGACTTAATACGTTTTAGATTTCTACTTTATGATAACACTACCATCAGTGACCGTTAAAATCAGACTTGGAGCTCACGGTATATTTTTTGGGCTCTGATAAGCTTATGTGTGCCGGAATCTTCTTTTTATTGTGCATTAAGCACTTGATTAATTATTGGATGCGAATAGATTTTTTGGATGGTGCAGTACGTACAAACCGTTTTAGTCCTATATTCGTTTACTTGTACGCAAACATTGGTACAAAGTGGCACCACCATGTATGTGCGCCACACAAAATTTTTGTGAGAGCTGGAATACCTCGCGGTTGTCCAAACAAGTATGTGGTTTTCTTGGGGAGCCACCCCCGAGCCTTTGACTTGGAGATTGATCCTCAAGTCATTGAGACAACGTTAGTATATGTAGTCCCATGGTAGTCGGTGGCCAATAATAGGTTCGTAAAACATTTGTTCCCTCATGAACCTGAGACCCACGTGGACCGTTGGTTAAGAGTCAGGGTTTTCCAACTCTCTTAGGTGGATTCTTCGTACCCACCAAACCGGTTTAAGGTCTGGACATTCACTTTTCGTACTCTGAATTTCGTAAACAACACCCCCGCCGTGAGAAAGAAATGAGTAGGACTTCCTTGCCAGTCGCTATGTACGAGTGAACATATGAGAGCCTCTTGAGAGGAGGCGAACTCTCCCTGCCCTAGGCTGTACTGAAGGGGGCTTTAATCCTAAAAGCTAACCTATGTTCTCTTGTGTCCCTAAATGCCCTGGTATGTCCAAGAGTGGGGTGAGCCCTCCCTCTCGAAATGCTCTCACATGGCCACGCCCACACAGCCTCTGCCAGGGAAGTTCTAATCACTGCCTTCTCGTGGCGGGGGTGTTTTATACGAGATTGAGAGGACGGAAAGCGAATGTCCGGCGCTTTAACCGGATCCCAAACCAACGGTGCACATGGGCTCCAGTATCCTGCGGGAACAAATGGCGTATGAACCAATCGTTGGTCACCGGCTACCATGGGATTGCATCTCCTTACGATGCTCCACTGCCTTGTGGATCAGACCTTCAGGTCGAAGGCTCCGGGTGTGGTCCCCTAATAAAACCACCTGCTCCGGTTTGGGCACCCGGACAGTATCACAGCCCTCACGCATATCAAACGAGATCTGTGTGGCGCATATGTATTTGGTGCCTCCTTGTACCAATATCTATGTGTTCAAATAAAATAACTAATAATAAATGTTCTCTTATGACCATCTGCAAACATTAGTGACACAATATATTGGCTGATTTTTTTCTGTGTTCTGTTACACATATTGGTAGTCTGGATGTTTACTGATGTCAGTGGGAAATCTTTAGTATCCTGTGGTATCAATGTAAGTTCGACTGTAAATAATGGTTGACTTGTATCAGTGTTTTACATAACATGGTTACTGGTATTTTAACGAAGGGTCCTTAATAGACGTCTGTGTTTATGTTATTTGTACGTTTTCTTCGATTGAATGACGCAGAATGCTTCTCAGTAATGTAAGCCTCTTTTTTCTAGCACATCTACCAGTAGTGGTTTCTAAATGGGATCGACTAACAGCACGATGTCATCAGAAATATAGTGCGGATGTTTTTGGCGAAACGTTGCTTAGTTAACCTTGAAATGGACAAGCTAACAGGCTATCGATAAATCTACTCATTGATTGTTGGTATAGGTCATGACCTAAAACATATCATACAGTTTGGCATGTACAATCCATGGTATTGTTGTCTGGGAACACTATGCACTGTTGCGTTAAATCAGTACCAGTGACTTACTCTTTCCAATACTTGTGTCGCTCTAGATAATGCACATGCCACTAGTCTTGCTTTGACTTTGCTTATTTATCCGTGTGATTTTACATGAATACGTGACAATTGGAGTTGATATAGCACTGAATCGAATAATATGTTGTTTACTAGTTAGAACAAGTGCCTGTTTGAAACTGTTTGTGCTTTCAGACCTTTTCTGTGATATTCATTTTTGGAGATGTAATTGACCAGTAAATTCTTGAGTTTAGTAAGTAACCAGTGTATAGAGATGGGATGTCAAGGAAAACTAGCAATCAGAAATGATAGACACTGTATCAAACAAACAATGAGTTGGAGTAAACTCCAGTTTCCATTGCATCCTGTACGTTTAAGTTGTGTTGGTCGCAAGAAGAATGAATTGTGTTCATTACGTATACTTTGAACTGAGTCTTATAACTAGATATCATTTGATGCTTTCGTGATATTGGTTTACTAATATTTCATTAATGTTGAAACTTAAATAGAGCAAGAACAAAGATTGGTGCAGTGCTATCGCAAGACATCTCCTTGATACAGGACATAAAGCTGATATACTGAAGTCCTTCAAGGTGATTAACAAACAATCAAACTCGAACCTTTTGAAATTCGCTGAAGCGTTAGCAATCAAACGTTTAAAACCAGATCTATGTATACAAAAAGAGACAGTAATAAATCTTTCCTTACCCTGGTAACAATAACCCCCACTCTTTCTATTAATTTGCTCCTATTTATTTATTTATTACGTCATTATTCCAACTCTTTCTGAAATATAAATTACATCATATATAACTGATTGATTTCAATTCATATTTTCTTTATTACCATTAATCTATTTTCATGAGTTCTAATCATTCGCTGAGATTTTACAAATATATTCTTCTTTTTAATGTCTCAAATTAACTCGGCGCCCAAATATTGTGAAACTATTCGTTCAAATTTAGACGAAAGTTCTTATTTATTGTTCTAATCACTATTTCAATGTTCCAGAACTTCCCCTCTCTAACTTTATTTATTTATTCGAATCAAACATTTTATGAGCTCATTAACTCTATCTGAATCTTTGCTTGCTACATCATCATACACATGTATTGATCCTTAATCACACTTATGTATAAAGATGTCAATATCTGTAATAATTTGAATTTCAAATAATTTAGGTTGTAAGCAGCTGATGAGAACCTAACGAAATAAAATGAATTCATATTATTCTGCACCAATCTTTGTTCTTGCTCTATTTAAGATAATAAAGGGAACTATGTGTATGAAATGTTGAAACTGTTTCTTACTGGGTTGGGCAGTTTACCAACGGTAAACCGACAAGTGTATCTAAATTTTATCAACTGGCTCATAGGCTACTTACATCTGTGGTACATTTTTCTAACATATCCGACTATTTGAATTGATGGATCGTTTGTGTGAAATGGTTTTTACAAACTCCAAACGAAATTATTACTGGCCTATTAATTTATCTAATGAGTGTATTGCTTAGCTGAGTTATTGTCTATCCACTAGGGACTAAAGTAATTTCTGGTTTTTGCGTACATTGAACTCATCGTTAGTACAAATCATGCTTGAGACCATGCATTATTCTAATCCCTACTTTAAAAGTATTTGCTCACACACTAATTGTCATGCTATACTTTCAGGATCCGAGAAACGTGATAGTAGACGTCCTTTAACTGTTCGAGATGTGAGTTTAATTCGCTTGGCAAAGAATGGGGATTTGGATTCAATCAAACAAATGATAAAGGAAGGAGTAAACATAAACGAGCAAGATGAAACAGGTAAGGAAGTGTATCGATGGAAAAGAGGGAATTGTGTTGTATATCACTGAAAACGTGTGCTTGTGTTTCTGTATGGGACTTAAAGTTATACAGGATAAATTGTGTATTTTATATTGTTGTAAATCAGTGTATAGACAGAATAAAACAAACGTTTAGAGCGGATCAACTTAATTGGCTGTTTTTATTGTCTATTAATCTACGATTTGTGCGTGCTATGGTTAAGGTTATTTGTCCCACAGCTTGACCTTTTAGACGTGGAATTTACCACTTAAAAGTAGAACTCCTTAGTATCTCAATGTAAATAGTTGGCTTTGATCATTAATCTCAGTCCACCGGACTTTTGTTTCGATCACTGATGCATGTTCGTATTTCATTTCATCACAGGGGCTGTTCTTCATGCATTTCCACTTAAATTTGTAGGTTGGACTGTATTGCACGAAGCATGTGTGCGGAACCTTCCACGTATGGTTGATTATTTGCTACGACATGGAGCTGATCCTAGTATCTCAAACATAAGCGGTGAAATGGCACTTCATTGTGCTGCGCGAGTAGGATGTCTGCGTATTGTTCGAGCGCTCATATACTACAACGCCGACCCTTTGGTGTCGAACCATAGGGGTGAGAAACCTTTGGACTTGTGTCATGACCCTGAGGTATCCAGTTTTCTCAAACAAGTATGTTTTGGATGTAATTTTTAAAGGTTACATTTTGTAGAAAGGATTGTGTCGTAGGAATATCAGGAGCTTATCAAGCAGACCAGTTTCTTGAAAGAATTGTACCTTTGAGTATTTTTTAAGACACTCCAAAAACTTATGGTGATACTTTTATGCTATGACAACTTGGGCCGGTATATATCTGTTACAGGCCCTACGTTGATGCTTACTGATTGACATCCTTATTTGTGTAGCCTTTACACTTAAGATGAGGCCAGATCATGGTCACTTAAGGGACTATGTTATCAGGCGAATGCGGAACTACAGTTCGATGATGGCAAGGAGGCAGTTGTGAGGTTGGATTTTTGTATCCATTCGTTGTATCACAGAAAGGTGCATGAGTGTGTTCAACATTTGGAAAATTCATTGTCTCTCAAATTTGAACCTTTATCTTTCGACACGATCGTTGCCTATATTTTGCCAACTTGTTTTCACTTAACGGGATGTACATTTGATAGATGGTTGCTTAATTTGGTTGGTCGTGTCAACCTATTTAATTATGGTCAACTAAACAGTACTTTGTAAATGTGGTAACTGTATTATGTGAATTAAAGTGATTTCCCTCTTTGTCGAGTATAATTTTTATTTCCCGATTGTTTATTTGATCATAGGTATATACGTCATCGCTGTCGTTAATGGAGAACATTGAGTGAGTGGTGGTGATGTTGCATTTAGCGTACTAAGTAAAAGTGTTGCATAGGTTGGTGAGATTATGAACTTTCACTGGCTGTGAGAGGGTTGGTGCATATGTAACGCTTGATCAGCCACTGACTACACCAGTGTTCCATGGAGGTTAGTATATATATAGGATAGAAACAGGTTAGGAGCAACTAAATCGATTTATAAGGTCAACTCATGAAGTCAATGGCTATTAATCTGAGCCATTCAGGCTCCTTGATTGTTGTTCGTGAGACAACTGTAGTCTGTCTATGTTGTTTGTTAACTAGGTGATGAGTTGAAATTAGTTGTAATGATGAATGTGTACACATTTCTCAACATCTTGTAAGTGTTGGACATTCAAGTATTATTTTGTATCCTTCATTCGCTTTTGGTGATTTGCTTGTCTTCCTCTTCGTTTATTGTGACTTATTCTCATCTAAATCTTGAGTTTCAGTTTTGATGCTTTCCGCCTTTGATTTGATTAATTCTTTTCTTAACGTACTTTATGTATTTGGTTTCTACTACTATTAATATTATTATTTCGACTCTGTTTTTCGTCTTTTGAACTTCCTGTCCCTACACTGATGTAAAATTTGGCAACTTAAACCAATAGTCATTCGAGTCAGTTCATACGCCATATACATATAATCTCTTCACTAATTGGTCAAGTTTTACTATTTCCTGGATATACTTTATTGTTATTGTGTTTATATTTTCAGCATACTGAAACTAACCAATCACACATGTTAACATCGTCTGGTTCTGGGAAATCATCACATTCGAAAGTTCGCCAACATGCACACGGTACAAAACATCTGATGTCTTCTTTTTCTGGTACGACAATATCCAGTTCTACTGAATATTATGGTGGTGGGGGTAAAGATAACAGTAGTATAGCAAGTCCATCAAATGTTTGTTCAGACTCAGAAGATGATGGTCATTCGCATTCAGGTTTGAGTGTAACTACCAATACATCTCACCATAATATTAGTCCTATTAATACTAACCAGCAGTTAGATTTGAATTGCTTATCATCTACCGGTCATCATAACCATCCAACATCTAGCCCATCATTGTCGTCTGTACCCAAATCCGTAACTGATGTGCACATCTCTTCAGCAAAGTCATGTGAGTGTTTTTCACGCATGTATGCTTCTACATATCCCCCTCTTATTACAAACTGTTTGGCTTATCCTTTGTTGTAAACTTTATGCAATATTATGGTGTACTATTCCAGTAATTATTCACAGATCTCAATGCTTGTCTGTGTTATATATAGTGAATTTTGCAATAGCTATCAAAATCAACTGACAGACTGCTCAGATTGTATATGAGAATATATAGATTTGCTCATCGTTGTATAGATGCAAGTGTCTCACTTGATTATCAAATGTTATGCTTCACTCACCAATTTTCGAAGTGATTAATGAAGTGGAGGTTTGTGATGTGTAGCTCCAAATATGTTGGTGTTGGAAAAAAACAACGAAATGAGCTCTGTTCAGTGTATTTTTCACTTGATTGTGATTGTGACTATCACCATTATCAGATAATGCCTAATGAATGTATTATGAGTGATAAGTAACTAGGTTCCCCTTAATTATGACCTTACAAAACTGTCTATTTGTTATCCGCTGAGTTTTGTGAAAGGTAGGTGGGGACTTATGTGATTGCCGTGTATACCTTACTAGTTGTTAGCATAGTGGAATGTGATAGACATGTTTATTGCGGGAATTATATGTCTGTGGTGATAAAAGCTCAAGGTAGGGAGAATGCTTCAAAAGAAAGAATAAGATAGTAAAATGTCGAGTATGAATTGATGCTAAGAGTTAAGATGTCGTGGAAAACGAGAGATGAATGCATCTATACTAGTTTGTTGAGATGAAAGGGATGTTTCGTAACCGGCAGGTCTACTATATGAATCAAAAGTCCATCGGCTAGTGGCTTCTTATCACACAATCGGATTGTCATGGTGTCAGATTTGACCTATGTCATCTCTTACGTATTTGTCTAGTTAACGTTACCCAGCAGTCAGCTAAAATTAATGCTTGTTCTACATTTTGGGAATATTGCTTATCTTTATTTTTTAGTGAATGGAATACATTCATTGAGACATTAAATAATAAAGGTTGATTCAGCGAAGAGTTCTCTTTTGGCGAATTCATTTTTCAAAGCTGTACAGTCGCATATATATATATACTTATTTTTCAAGATGATAATAATGACAATAATAGTGATAATAAACTTTTGTTAAATATAATAGCAGTGAGATAGAATAAACAAAGGTATTTAAAAAAAATTTAATACTGGAAATCAATAGTTTTATTGTTAAGGGTTCAAATATTCATCATAAAGATAGATAGGAAAATTATCATTGGGAAAGGATGGCTTAGTGTGATAAGATCAAATGTAATCAGAAGGATCATAGAAGCAGAAATAAACCAGTCGGGGGTAGAAGGTTCATGGAAAAGATGGAAGGGGAAGCAGATGGTTGTAAAGGAAGGAAAGTATGGAGAAGAGAAAAAATGAGACATATTAAGACCATGTAGAGGAAGAGGTTGTACCAATCTACTTTGGACACAATTCTGGTTTGCTCAGATGTATGACTATTGGTTCGGCAATTTTAAGAAGATGCAATATAACTGCTTTTGACAGCCTTCTACTTATCTTGTAGATGACTTTTAACACAGAGTCTGTCTTGATTGAATGACCTGTGTTCACAAGGTTTTCGATTATTGAGCCGTTTCTTCCTCTTCTTAGCCACGCTAGGGAATGTTCTTGAATTCTTTTGTATAAAGTACTCATCGAACGACCTATATACCTGGCTCCATACGAGTAGGTGAATTGGTAAATGCACATCAGATGAGATAATTTATCTTTAAGATTATTGATGGACAACGATCGGCTGGAGAACACGATTCGCAATGTTGCTGCGAATAACGCTCTTTTGAAGACTCAGAAATTCTCTTCTTTAGGACGTTTGTAGTTTTATCACCCTTAAAATCGATGTTCATGTGGTGTTTTCTTTTCGACTAATGTTATTTATGTTTTAGGTGGTTTAGGTTTTATGTTCTCGTCAATAAATATCGAAGGACACCCATTTTTTGATAAGTATTTCCTGCTTCTATGATCCTCCTGATTACATCTGATTTTATCACACTAAGCCATCCTTTCCCAATGATAATTTTCCTATCTATCTTTATGATGAATATTTGAACCCTTAACAATAAAACTATTGGTTTCCAGTATTAAATTTTTTTAAATACCTTTGTTTATTCTATCTCACTGCTATTATATTTAACAAAAGTTTATTATCACTATTATTGTCATTATTATCATCTTGAAAAATAAGTATATATATATATGCGACTGTACAGCTTTGAAAAATGAATTCGCCAAAAGAGAACTCTTCGCTGAATCAACCTTTATTATTTAATGTCTTAATTTGTTCAGCTGACTTAAGTTCAATGTTTTCATTTGCATTAATGTCATATTTCGTGTGGTATGTAAGCAACCAATGAGGATCACGAGATGTTTTGTGTATATATTTCCCCATGTTTGTATGTCATTTGAACATTAGTGTTTACTGTTAACAAATGCTAAGTTATCATCAGTCGTGGCATTTGCCTTCATTAATCTCTTGTCTGTGAAACGCGCATGTGTGCGCGTGCATAAACAAGCAGCCAACTAGTCTAGATGTTTGTACAAATGGGTGACTAGATGAGGTTGTCATTTGTTACCATGTGTTTATGCTTGTCTGTCATTGTTTGTAGTAGGTACGAAGCATGGGTTGGCTATTTGGTGTTTGTGTTGTTGTATTTGCTTGTATATCTGTATATGTCTGTTGCAGTCGACTTATCATTCGTAATGGTAATGGTAGTAGTAGTAGTAGTAGTAGTAAGTAATAGTATATTTCTATCTGGTATGGGTTGTGTGTTGTGTTTAGCAGTCATAGGTACACTAACTCATCTGTCGGTCAGGGGTTTAGAAAGTTTCTTTCGCTTTTATTGTAGTAACAGTCAAGTGTACATACTTGTGATGCACTTGCGCATGCAGGTATGAGCTTACGTAGAGACGATGGCGAGGAGAGGGAGGGGACGATGAAGGTAAACACTCACTACCAGCAGTTGCATACAAACAATTTTTATGTCAATAAATAAGCAAATAAGAGTCTTCGCATTAGTTTTTAAATAGTTTCGGTGTTTTTGCATATGTCTACTGTAGTAGTAACGTTGGTGTGAGCGTGTAAATGACCATATTGTTCATCCTATGGAGTACTTTTTTCATGACAAGTCAAATGTGAAGTTATTTGGAAAAATACGATCATAATTGTTGTTATTGCTATTTTTGTGGTTTCCACATTGAAAATATTTTCACTATAACACTGATCGAGTGTGTGATCACTTACTTACTAGAAGAGACAAAAGGTGGGACATATATATGTGTTTGTGCACGACAGTAGTACATAAATAATACTACCAATAATAACAGTAACATACAAGTTGTTTGTTGAGATAGTTAAACTGCTAATTGTGATCTCTGTCTTTATGTACGTGCTCATGTTTGTCTCTATCTAGTGAAGAAAGATCCCTACGCGTTTGAAGATGATGAGAATGATGAGACGGTGAACAATTCTGGGAACTCACTACTTCATTCTGCGTCTGGTGTTAATAATAGTAACAATACCAATACACAGGCGACAGGACATATTGGAGTTCATTCTGGTTGTGGTGTTAGTGCTGGTGCTCCAGCCAATTTGAATAAGTCAACTTTTTCCAATTCTACCATTTCTTCTTCTTCTACTACTACTATTACCACCACCACCACCACCATTACTACTACTACTTCTGTCAATACAAATACGAATACTAGTCCAAATAGTAATATCAGTCTTGGTAGTATTGATTCACTTTCAAAGCACACACGCCAACTGTCTTCTTCCAATTTGTCAACAACTGTGGAGTGTGGAAATACCACTTTGGATAGTAATAACGATAATACATTGACGACATTGACTGGTACAATCAATAGTGCTCTTACTACAACTACTGCTCCCAATAATAGTAGCAATTACACAACTAGTAACAACAACTGTGCTAGTATTGGTGGGCCTCCACTTCGGCTTCGTTTTGCAAAAGAAGCCGGTCAATATACTTTGATGGAACATCAACAACAACAGATTGATTTATCCCTTTCGAATTGTGATGCAAATCTTGTTCCTTCATCATATGGAATTATTTGCACAACAACTGAAGCATCTCATGTCACTGTCATTAGTAATAGTGACAACGATAACAAGAACATGAATTTTCAAATGGATATTGATAATAATAATAATAGTAGCGATAATGTCAGTAATGAGCATAACTCCAATATGGGTACATCGATGACGATAAAAGTGAGCCAATCACCGTATCAGGTGATGAAGAATTGAATCATGTAAGTCAATTATTATGACAATAATTGTAACTGTTCTTGAGTGCTTATTTTGTTCAACCTACTAACCAGCTGATTAATACTGTGTTGGGTGGATTTGCTGATTAAATTTTGTGGATTGTAGGTTGATATAAAACAGCTAGATGTGTGTGTGTGCAGGGTAGTCAAATGTAGACATTATCTTATTTATTTATTTATTTAATAGTGATGTCATGTTAGTCAGAGTTTTATGCTTGAGATTTCTATGACAATGGGCGTGAATATTTGGTCATAGATTTGTTGTTGAATGTTGTATTTGTCTGGTAAAGAAATAGTTTAACTTCACTGTTTAATTGATGTCGAAATATGAACATGTGGTAGTTGTAATTTCGTGGTAATGAAGTGATTTGAATGGTGGGATGTTGGTGACTAGTGAACTACTTATTAAAGACTGATCTCTCAATAGTTCATTCAGAACGATTGCTGATAACTTTTTCGTCTTCTGTTGTGGTATTAGTTATTGATTGACATGTGAATGTGTGTGTGTGTGTGTGTTAATTTGGCTGTTCTCCTGACTGCTTAATCACCGTTTCCAGTTTGTTACTTTGTTTGTTTTTCTGTCTAATGTGTGAGCTCTGTCGTTGAAGTACTACTATGGGAGTGTTAATGTGTGTATATATATTTGTGTGTGTTTGACCGATTTAGTGTGTTCTGTTTGTCAGTTCAGTTGTTTGTAATTGAGTAACTTTTTCTTATTGACATGCGTACAATGACTGACATTGGTTATGTGAGAATCCGTTTTCGGATTTTCGACATTGTTGAGTTACGAGTTTGTGAACCTGGATGTTGGTCAGGTTATTATTCTAGGTTTAAACATTCACTTTTCAACCGATTTCGGGTATGTTGAAAGCGGATAAATGGTAAAGCCAGCAGTCAAACACACAGCGAAAGTGTGAATCACGAAGCCGAGCTCATGATTATGTACTTTTTGACCGGTGACTTGTATCCCATCTTAATTTTGTAACCATTAATTTATAGTTCATACTTGTACCCCCATCTCCCTATCTTGTTATTGTGAGTTAAAAACAGTAACTGAGCTTAGTTGTTTTGAGGATAGAATAGCAGATGCTAAAACACTCGTTCTGTTATATATCAAGTATCTGTTGTCCGTTTGTCTCGTGACTGCACTTTCTGTAGATAGTAAATTGTCAGAAGTGTATGTAGTAGTGTCCGTGAGTGAGAACGAAAGCCTTAGATCAGGAAATGTATCGTTGCTTTGTATGTATGTACATAAGTATGTGTTTTTGCACAATGTTTGGTTAATTAACAACTCAGTTGTTCTAATTGTCTTTGTTTCACCTGTTGGGTTTTAATAAACTATTTAGATTGAGAATTGTAGGATTGCTTAAATATGAGTGATTGTTTTGGATTGTGTATTGTGAATATTGGAGTTGTACTGTCTGAGTAGTCTAAGTGTCGCGGTGTGCAATTGTGAGCCGACGAACTGGAATTTGCTTATTCTGTAATTTAGTGCAAACACAAGTGATTAATATTGCTCGTTATTTGTGGAGATGAAGAATTTGACAGGAAGTGAAACCTCTGTGACTGCATTCTGTGTCTATTGGTTGTTTCGATCAGTTGGATGTGTATCTACACATGAATATTTCCCTTTATTGCACATTCTACTGTTGTGGTTATTGCTCAGTACTCTAATTGTAAGATGATGAGCAGTGGGGGTATTTATCTAAGGAATATTTTCGACAGTATATTCATCATTGTCACCATGGGTTACTGTTTTCGTCCTGATTCTTCGTATGATTACTATTATTGGGATGCTACTAGTATTTTTAGTAAGAGGGGTATTGTGAAGTGATGTATCAAAGGGCGAATAACCTCAATACTAACAATAACACTGGTAAATTGAGTCAATCAGAAATCGGCCAAATGATAAGTACATTTGATTAAACAGGAAACGGCTTTTATTACTAAGAGATGTGATATACTCTAGTGGTGTCTTGATTTTGTGAGGAATAAATATATGCTGAGGAGTCTCACAACAAGACGAATCGGCCGTCCAGTGCTTCCAGGTTTTCCATGGTGGTCTAGCTTCAATTGACTCGTGATCTCAACTATTGGAATAAATATGTTTATGTATGAATGTGTACACACACGGTCGATTCGGTGTGGTCAATAAACTTCCTTTTTAGTGTCAGTGTTTTCACTGGAGTATATATATTACTACCATTGAAGTAACTACTATGGATTTGATGACCATTTTATTGTGTTAATGAGGTGTGGCAACTTGCATATATGTGCCTGGTCCTATGTTGCAGCTGACTGACCGGTTGAGCTGGTATACGAAAAGTTTGTGTATCAGTATCAACTATCGGACACCTCATGTCACAATAAACATACTATTTCAAGTTCTGACTAGTGTTGCCACTAAGTGTTAATGAATGAATGGGAATGTGATAAGGTTGATAAGAATATGTGACAGCTCATGTTTACCGTCGTTGTCGGGAAAATGATTATACTTTCCTACCCTGATAGAGTTGTGTATATGTGTGTGTTAGGTATTTTAATGGGGTTCTAAATGTAGCATTTCTACAATATTGACTAGAATGAATGTAAGGGAAAGGAGTTTATGTCTTTAAATTGATTGTCTGAGTTGGTAAATATATTTTGTGATCGTTGTTTGTTTTGTAGAGAATTTGTTATGAGATTGTGTGTATTTGTATTTTGTGGTCCTGCAGATTTGGAACGTTGGTGTAGTGATTGAGGTGTTCGACTTTCAGCCACTAAATGACAGTTTCAAACCGTGCTCCACCTATTTGGGTTTGGGCTACTGGATAGTACATTGGCCGTCACTCTAAGAGTGTGTCTCATAATCAAGTACATGGCGAATGAGCTGATGTATAGATGTTAGTCCTACAAAGGAATTCGCTTCCATTTCGTCATGCTATATCAGTCAGTCAATCAGTGCTGTTAGAGGTATGAGGGCGGTTATCACTTCCCGGTTGCCCACACCGTGGAAGGGTTGTTCTGGAGGTACCTGAAAAGGAAATTGGATTAGAGGTGGTCTTAGTGAACTGAGAGCGTGACCGCAGTGCCCAAGGGACAACTGCTTGAGGTCGGTCACACACGACGTTTTTATGGGTAATTTTTGTGTTAGCTCCGTACTTGTTGAGACCTTACCACCGGAGACGGATATCCGTGGGATAAGGTGAGGTGTGCATTTTTAGGGTCGACCTTTTCTAACCCCACCCCTCCTTGTGGGAAGGCAGCATCGCTGTTGTGCTGGTTGTCTGAAGGAAACACCTTACTGCTGCCACACCTCTGTACAATCAGCAGTACGACTTTACCTTCGGACCTTGGGTTTGTTGCCTTTCGTCTTACCACTCTTCAACCGACCTGTCTGACATGGTAGGACCTTGAGGAACGATTGTTCCAGCCAGTATAGCTCGGTTGCTTCATCACGATAGGCGAGCGCGACCACCACTTCAAGGTAGCAACAATGGTCGGGCCACGTTCTATAGTTTAGACAGTTTCCTACTGAATTTTGAAGTATGATGATTATTTTGTTGTTTGTATTCACGTGTGTCTACGGGCTTTTTCTTTTCTGTTAATTCTCTGTGACAGGTGTCTACATCATGCCATTCAGAGTCATCAGGAGGCGAAGAAATCTCGGCACAGAAGGTTCCTCCTTTACGCATAAAATTTGCTTCGGGTACTTCTGGAGATGAGTCATCATCAATGACGTCGTCGTGCATGTCAGTCGGAGCAACTGGTGGTGGATCGGCAATTCATGCTATTAATAATGTGGAGAATAATTGGACTAATGAGTCGAATATGAATGATAAATGCGACGTGAAACCCCGTGTATCTGATGATGGTTTGATGACTGTGAATAACAAAAGTGATGGTAAGGAGGTTGGAGTCACTGTCTCTTCTCTGGTTTCGACGAGTGTCGTTTCATTGAATGCTCCAGTTCCTGACAAAGTTTCATGTTCAAGCGTGGAGAATATCGGCGACGGTAACAGCGGCAGTAGTACTACTACCACCATTACTGCTACCGGCACTACCGAAACTGTGCACGATCAATATTCTAGCTATCATGAGAAGTTATCTAAGTCTTGTGATCATGTTGTTGCAACGAATGTACACCATGACGAATCGAGTACAGAGTTGTCCATATCTTGTACTCCCCCATCAACATGTATCACTAGTGCTGGGATGAACACTAGTGTGAATATTACGAGTGGTGTTAACACTGTTGAGATGAATAGCAATCGTAGTAATGCAAGTAATGCTAATCGGGTGAAGATGGATAATACGCTGGAGACGAGTGAGTGTCATGGAAAGAGTGGCAATAATAATAGTAATAATAATAATAACAACAACAACCACACGCACAATCGAAGTAATAATAATAGTAATAATACGAATAATGGTAATCGAGAAGTGTCAAAAGTGAGTTTACGTGTTTTTGTATGTTTGTTGATGTACGTAGTTGTATTAGTCACTTGAATGTTGTAATTGTGACTGAACGTACTGAAGTGTGGTTCGATGTAGCTATTGATGAGAAAGTAGATGATGGTATTTGATCAGAATAACTTTCGGGAGAAATTTATGCATTCTAAATGTGTAAGTGTTTTAGTTGGTTTTTGGTAGGTTTTGATTATGAATCTGAAGCATAATGCTGGTGTGTTTTCTAAAAAGCTGAGATGAATTGATGTGATTCGGTGCGGGATGAGGGTTACATTAATAATTGGATGCGGCGAACAGTCATCACGCAGATCGTATGATTGCGTCCTTTATTTTCATAGTCCAGCATTGGTCAACAATATATTGATATTGTTGTTGCTTAGGATGGACTGTTGAGTTGTATGGAAGATTTCCGACTTCATCAAAAGTTAAATTTTTAATGCATGTGTGATAAATTCAGACAGACTGTAGTGGTTTGAATGTTGTGTTGATGTGTTGATAACTGTTATCATTGTTCGTGTCCTGTGTTGATTTTGACTGTTAATGGAATGAACCTGTTGTATATTTTGTGGTTGACTGAACTCTCTCTGCCCCCTTCATTCGGTGATGAACTCGATTGAAGGTGAAATTCCACTTTGATTTGTTACATTTAGTATGAATCTGTTTCAATTTGTCTGATTATTTCGTTCTTCATGTATTGATGTTGTAGGATACTCATCGACATCGTAGTGGGCGTACATTACGTTCACATACAGCTGCTCAACGTGAAAAAGAAGAAAAGGAACGTCACAGTAAGCATTTTGTTAGTTCAGTGTTTGTAATGTTTTGATTCCGATTCCTGTTTACTGACAGGAAACAGTTTGTGACGAATTGTAGAAGAAATTGGTGTTGATTTGATGAGGTAGAAAGAGGAGTGTGATGGAAGATTTTTGTATGTGTCATTAGTACTATAAAGTTTGGGACTTATGAATTACCCTGTATTAAGTTGGTGAGACGCGACAGCAAAGAAGTGATCGTCTAGTAACTAGATTATATTCATAGTTTTGCTTTTATTGGTGTTGATTCAGTCAGTCAGTCAATCAGTCAGCTACAATGTAGAACCAGGCACATATATGCATCGGTCCAAGTTGCCATACCTCATTAACACAACAAGATGGACACCGGATTCATAAAAGTAGTTAATTCAGAGGTGGTAATATATAAAAGAAAGATTGCATATAAGGATATAGTACAGGAAGAAAGAATTAGTTCGTAGAAAGAAAGATATGAAGCAATTTTAATCTCTTAGTTTAAGGGAAGATAGAGAGTGTATACACCGACGCCACTGTGACCGATTCTGAGCCTTGTCACCAAGAGTCTCCAACCATTGGTTACGATAGTCACGCGGACCCCAACCAAGTAGTCTGCATTTACCAACATGGCTCAGAATACAAGTTAGTGACTTCAAGCACTGATGCCACGTTTTGGTTTGGCCACCCCTAACTTTCTTCCAACCATCCCAAACACCGGTTAGCATTGTACATCGTGGTAATCGGTGTTCGGATATACGTAACACGTGGCCCAACCATCTCAGTCGATGGAGATTCACAACCTCATCAACTGATTTACCATCATTCCCTAATACCCTGCGTCTAACCTCACTATTACTTACCCAGTGATCCCAACAGACGCCAGCAATATTTCTAAGGCATCTGTGGTCAAATACTAGTAGCTTACGATTGTCTTCTACTCTTAATGGTCATGTTTCGCTGCCGTAAATTAAAACAGAACGGACTGCCGCGCAGTATACTCGTCCTTTTATTGATAGACGGATATCTCGCTTTCGCCACAGGTGAGGTAATTTGGCAAAAGTCAAGCGAGCTTTTTGAATCCGTGCTGAGATTTCGTCAGACACCAACCTATTTGGGCTGATCAGACTTCCAAGATAGGTGAAGTTGTCAACACGTTCGACTACTTCACTCCCTATCCTTAGTTCAGGTGTTGACGCAGACCAGTCCTGAAGCAACAACTTGCATTTAGTGGGGGAGCAACGCATCCCAAAAATCCTGGCATTGTTGCTCAGTGCTACCAAAAGACTCTGCATTTTATCAGCGTCCTCACCAAACAGGACTATATCATCTGCGTATTCTAAGTCGATAAGTGGACCCCCTGGAAGGAGATCAATACTCGAGAATTCAGTAGACGACAATGTTATTTCCATCAATAGGTGTATGATGAAGTTAAACAAAAATGGACAAAGTGGACAGCCTTGAAGGACACCACTTAAGGTTGCAAAAGCAGATGACAGTTCGCCATAAGCTCTGACTCGACTAGTAGTGTTCGAGTAAAGAGCCTTCACAAGGTTTATGTATTTCTGAGGTACGCCTTTCAACGACAGACGCTGCCACAGAATCTCGCGGCCTACAGATTCAAATGCTGCTTTTAAGTCAAAAGAGACCACCATTGTCGGATGACGATAAGTATGCCTATGTTCTAGAACCTGACGAATGGTGAATATGCGATCGATGCAGCCACGACCAGGTCTGAAGCCAGCTTGATTCTCTCGTGTTTGCAGTTCACGAGTCTTAGTTAGGCGTCTGATAATTATCGAGGCTAGTATTTTAGATACTATATTAGTTAAACTAATCCCTCTATGGTTGTCACAGGATGATTTTAACCCTCTCTTATATATTGGGACGATAAGTGATTGTGACCAGTCAGATGGAATAACGTCTAATTGCCAGATCTTAGCTAAAATATTAATCAACCTAATTGCTAAAATTAACTCCGCCTGTAGCTCTTCTAGAGTTACTGCCGGTCCCAAGCCCGGGTAAAGGAGGAGGGTTGGGCATGGGGTTAGCGTCCCCATCCCGTAGAAAACTAACTCGCTAAAAAAACGCTTACCAGAAAAAATAATTCAAACCATTTTAACTCTGCCCTGAGAGTTAGAAGGTCTTCATTTAGAAGAATTATGACGCTTCATGGTGAAAGCCGAATTCCTTCGGAAGCCACGAGGCCGATGCCCCTTCTAACAACCAGAGCAAAAATTTTTATAGGTACATGGAACGTTAGAACAATGTGGGAAACCGGGAAGTCCAGCCAAATAGCAACGGAAATGAGGAGATACAACTTGGCAGTACTGGGAATCAGCGAAACCCACTGGACTCAAGCTGGACAGAAAAGGCTAGCTACGGGAGAGATGCTGCTATACTCCGGTCACGAAGAGGAAAATGCTCCACACACACAGGGAGTTGCTCTAATGCTGTCCAAAGTAGCACGAAATGCACTTGTAGGATGGGAATCCCACGGATCCAGAATCATCAAAGCATCATTCAAAACAAAGAAGGAGGGGATCTTAATGAATATTATCCAATGTTATGCACCCACCAATGATAGCAACGACGACATTAAAGATCAATTCTACGAGCGGCTGCAGTCAATCATAGAGAAATGCTCAAGAAAGGACCTCACCATTCTGATGGGAGATCTAAATGCCAAGGTCGGAATAGACAACACTGGATATGAAGATATTATGGGACAACATGGACTGGGACAGAGAAACGAAAATGGAGAAAGATTTGCAAATCTATGTGCATTCAGCAAATCGGTCATAGGAGGCACAATATTTCCACACAAACGTATACACAAGGCTACATGGATCTCACCGGACCACACTACAGAGAACCAAATAGACCATATTTGCATCAAAAAAAAATTCCGAAGGACAATGGAAGATGTGAGAACCAGGAGAGGAGCTGACGTAGCTTCAGATCACCACCTAGTTGTAGCCAATTTAAAACTGAAGCTAAAAAAGAACTGGACAAGTGGACAAACAGCAATACAAAGGTTCAATACAGCCTTCCTTCGAGATACTGACAAACTCAATGAATTCAAGATAGCTCTCAACAACAGGTTCCAAGCCTTTCAAGATCTACTGAAGGAAGAAGAAACCACCATGGAGGACAACTGGAAAGGCATCAAAGAAACATTGACTTCAACGTGTCAAGAGGTTCTGGGCCTAAAGAAACACCATCATAAGGAATGGATCTCTATAGAAACACTGGACAAGATCAAAGAAAGGAAGAACAAGAAGACAGCAATTAACAACAGCCGAACACGAGCAGAGAAAGTCCAAGCACAAGCTGAATACATAGAAGCAAACAAGCAAGTGAAGAGGAGCATTAGAGCCGACAGGAAGAAATACGTGGAAGAATTAGCAACGACGGCAGAAAAAGCTGCTAGAGAAGGAAATATGAAACAGCTCTACGATACAACGAAGAAACTATCAGGGAAATACAGTAAACCAGAGAGGCCGGTCAAAGACAAAGAAGGCAAGCCAATCACTGAAATTCAACAACAGCGAAACAGATGGGTAGAATACTTCGAGGAACTCCTGAATAGGCCGGCTCCAATGAATCCACCGAACATCGAAGCAGCACACACAGATCTTCCTATAGATGTCAATCCACCAACGACGGAAGAAATTAGAATGGCCGTCAGACAAATCAAGAACGGGAAAGCAGCAGGACCCGACAACATACCAGCTGAAGCACTGAAATCAGACGTCGAAGTAACCACAAGCATGCTTTACCCTCTATTCAAAAAGATTTGGGAGGAGGAACAAGTGCCGATGGACTGGAAAGAAGGACACCTCATCAAGATTCCAAAGAAAGGAGATCTGAGCAAATGTGAAAACTACAGAGGCATTACACTACTGTCAATACCAGGGAAAGTCTTCAACAGGGTGTTGCTGAACCGGATGAAGGATGCAGTAGATGCCCAACTTCGAGATCAACAAGCTGGATTCCGTAAGGATCGGTCGTGCACAGACCAAATTGCAACACTACGGATCATCGTCGAACAATCAGTTGAGTGGAACTCGTCACTATACATCAACTTCATTGATTATGAAAAGGCATTCGACAGTGTAGATAGGAGGACATTATGGAAACTTCTTCGACACTACGGAGTTCCTGAGAAGATTGTCAATATTATCCGGAACTCATACGACGGACTACAGTGCAAAGTAGTGCATGGAGGACAGCTGACAGATGCATTCCAAGTAAGGACTGGAGTCAGACAAGGCTGTTTACTCTCTCCCTTCCTCTTTCTTCTGGTGGTCGACTGGATTATGAAGACCTCGACATCTGAAGGAAAACACGGAATACAATGGACAGCTCAGAACCAATTAGACCATCTGGACTTCGCAGATGACCTAGCCCTCCTATCACGTACACGTGAACAGATTCAGATAAAGATAGCCAATGTAGCAGCAGTCTCTGCATCAGTAGGCCTCAGCATACACAAAGGGAAAACCAAGGTCCTCAAATTCAAAGCGGAGAACAGCAATCCAATCACCCTTGATGGCGAAACTCTGGAAGATGTAGAATCCTTCACATATCTGGGAAGCATCGTCGATAGACATGGAGGTTCAGATGCAGACGTAAAGGCGAGGATTGGCAAAGCAAGGGCCGCATTCCTACAATTGAAGAACATATGGAACTCAAAACAACTTTCAACCAATATCAAAGTGAGAATCTTCAATATGAACGTCAAGGCAATTCTACTGTATGGAGCTGAAACTTGGAGAACTACAACAACCACAATCAAGAAAGTACAAGTATTTATAAATAGCTGTCTACGCAAGATACTCAACATCCATTGGCCGGATACCATCAGCAATAGCCTTCTGTGGGAGAGAACAAACCAACTTCCAGCTGAAGAGGAAATTAGGAAAAGACGATGGAAATGGATAGGACATACATTACGCAAATCGTCAAACTGCATCACGAGGCAAGCTCTAACTTGGAATCCTGAAGGGAAGCGGAAAAGAGGAAGGCCAAAGAACACATTACGTCGGATAATAGAAGCAGATATGAAAAGGATGAATTACAACTGGAAGGAGCTGGAAAGGATTGCCCAGGACAGGGTTGGATGGAGAATGCTGGTGAGCGACCTATGCTCCTTCACGAGGAGTAACAGGTGTAAGTAAGTAAGTAATTGCTAAAATTGGACCACCATCCTTAAAGACCTCTGAAGCCGATCCATCTGGACCAGCTGCCCTTCCTCGTTTCATATTAGCTATAGCCTTTTGAATTTCAGCTAGAGTTGGGGGACCTACTTCAATGTTCCATTCACACTGTCTGGGAATGGAGGGTAGTTGTAGAGTAGCTGAAGGCCAGCTGAACTGTTCTCTGGAATGTTTCACCCATCGTTTTAAACGTCTGGACTGGGAGCAGATGAGAGTGTCGTCTTTTTCCGAAATATTGTGACTTACACTTGACTTATTAATTCCAGTTTCTTTTATTAGTCTGTAGAGCTGTCTTGTGTTCCCTATAGCCGCCGCCTTTTCCATCTCTTTTGCTTTCGTTATCCACCACTGCTCACGGTCATTCCTTATACTTTTGGTTAACCTAGATCTGATTTGTTGTCGCTCTTCATCGTGTTCAGAGCCTGATGGGATGAGTTTACGAGAATCCATCAGTGCAATAGACCTAGAGGAAATCCATTGGTTCTTTGTAACTCTGTGGTTTAAATCACTGATAGATGTCACTGCTGTTTCCACAGCTGTTTGTATATCTTTCCAAGCAACATCTGGGTCAGCCTCGTTTTCAGAACTACCTAATTGTGACCTCAGTTGTTCCTGGAACCTACTTTTGGTTTTCTCGCTAATCAATTCAGTTCTAATGGGTCTTTTTAGTGGGTCTTTTTTGCGTCCAGTGAGGCGCAAGTGGATGCGTGCCCGTATTAGGACGTGGTCGGAGTCCAAGCAGGTACTCCAGAATGAGCGACAATCTTCAACCGACCCTCTCCAAGTATGACTGATGGCAATATGGTCTATTTGAGTTCATCGTTGGTTTGGTGTAGGGGTCGCTATGTTAGACGATGTCTCTCCTTATGCTTAAAATTTGTGTTTGCTAAAAATAAACGATTGTCTGAGCACAGTTGCAGCAGACGATCACCATTGTCTGTTCGTTGTGCCGGAATACTAAAATACCCACCTAAATGCTTTTCTGTTTGGTTTAAACTACCTATCTGGGCATTAAAGTCACCGGCTACGGGTACTATGTCTGAACGTTTAGCTTTCTTAAGAAGTTCAGATAGCTTTCTGTAAAATTCATCTTTCATTTCATGTGAGCTGCAGTCGGTGGGAGCGTAGGCAGAAACGACCAAAAGGCAACGACGTGTGTCCCTATCCTTCCGAGTTCTTGCGGAGCCGTTTAGCCGAACAGCACATAAACGACTGTTAACGGGGATCCACTCTAACAGTGCTTGTTCCGCCCTCATGCTTAGTGCTATTCCTACTCGTGCCAGTCCACGAGAGCTGGCCATCGGGTCACCAGATACACGGAAGGTGTATCTCGTTGGCTCTCCGTTTTGCCGAGGTGAGGTCAAGTGAATGACCGCACTGGGACCCTGTATGCGTGTTTCAGAGACACAGCGTACATCAATGGTACGAGATTCTAGGGTTCTAGCCAAGGAAGCCTGTTGATCGATTTGACATAGGGTGCGTACGTTGAAGGCTCCAATATGTAGTTTGGAGCGAGGTTTCAGTAGATCTGGGACAGTGTTTTGAGCGCTAGAATCGTTGGCTATGGTGACACTTGAGGGGGAAGTCGAAAAATGAAGTTTAAAGGTGAAAGTCGATGTAAGAGGAGTAATAGGAAGTGAAGACGGAGGTTGATTATGAATACAATGGTCTTGAGTGCTGTTGGAGGTATGAGGGCGGTTATCACTTCCCGGTTGCCCACACCGTGGAAGGTTTGTTCTGGAGGTACCTGAAAAGGAAATTGGATTAGAGGTGGTCTTAGTGAACTGAGAGCGTGACCGCAGTGCCCAAGGGACAACTGCTTGAGGTCGGTCACACACGACGTTTTTATGGGTAATTTTTGTGTTAGCTCCGTACTTGTTGAGACCTTACCACCGGAGACGGATATCCGTGGGATAAGGTGAGGTGTGCATTTTTAGGGTCGACCTTTTCTAACCCCACCCCTCCTTGTGGGAAGGCAGCATCGCTGTTGTGCTAGTTGTCTGAAGGAAACACCTTACTGCTGCCACACCTCTGTACAATCAGCAGTACGACTTTACCTTCGGACCTTGGGTTTGTTGCCTTTCGTCTTACCACTCTTCAACTGACTTGTCTGACATGGTAGGACCTTGAGGAACGATTGTTCCAGCCAGTATAGCTCGGTTGCTTCATTACGATAGGCGAGCGCGACCACCACTTCAAGGTAGCAACAATGGTCGTGTTGATTGATTGATGTTTGTAGTGTAATGGATGGATGAATGGTTCAATTTTGTAATAATCTCGAGTTTAATACATGCACATTGGTCTGTTGCCAAAAGGGTTTAATTTCTATTTGATTATGTGAATATGTGAAAAATGTATAACTCAGTCAGTTGGTCAGCCAATCTTTGGTACTATAGGGCATTAGAAAATGCATCGTCATCATCATCACACATAATGACACAAGAATATTGTGAGAATAAATTGCCAAGGTAAAAATAATGTAATTGAAGTGGTGAAATACTACAGAAAGGTAGCTCACATAAAACCGAAAGTGAGTAAGACTTTATTTTTCTTGAACATTTCATTTTGGTGTTTATTGGAAAGAAACAAGTGATTGATGGGAAGCTTGGTAACAGCTTCGATTCTATGTTAGGAAGTCGTACATCGTTTATGGAAGCATTCTGGAGTATAAAACTCATCTGTGAATAGTGATCATAAAGTCAGTGAGATTGTGGTGATGTTTTCTATCAGTTTTGTAGAATGTAATTGATGTACGTTGATGACACTATTTTTTCTCTATTTAGCGGATGACGCTACTCCGATTAAGAAGCGTAAACTTCGTTCTCGTTCGGATACTGTGACAAATCATGAGAATATCAGTCACCAGAGTCGTAGTGGTGGTGGAATTGGGACAGCAAATGCAAATAATTCACCTGTAACAACTGTTCATGCTGGTTCGTCAACTGAATCTTCTAATGTGTCGTTGTCTTCAAATGCTGTTGCAAACATGGATGTGATTGAAGATACACATGGTTGTTCAACTGTGACTGCTTCTTCTCAAAGTGACAGTTATATGGATAATGAAGAGAAGAAGGTGTCTGTCGGGAGCTCTCAGTCTACAGTGCTGACGGATAAAGATAGTACTGATGTGCATATGACTTGTGTTTCTGAAATGGAAGGAGGATATTCTGTTACATCGTCTACCACCACTTCTTCTTCTACTAATACTACTGCTACTACTACCACTCATACTCATACTCCTACTCCTACTAATACTACTACTACTACTACTACCACTACTGACAATGATAACAGCAACAAAATGGAAGTGGATGTGAAACCAGAGATGTGTGGAACTGCTGTGTCAGTTGTGACATTGAATATGGATGGATCGAATGATGTGAATGTCGTGTCATCAGTCTCCGAAGTAGGAGTGACGACGGTGGTAACAACAACAGTAGGTGTAGCAGGAATAGCAACATCAACTCCATCATCATCGTCATTAGCGGAACAGATAAGTGGATGCTATAGTGAAGCAGATTGTGATATGAGTTATTTATTTTGTCCCTCTGCTCCTGGAGATGAAGATCGTAAAGATGTTGAGTTGTTGAAATTTCAAAATCCATATGACAAAGCTGCTGAACTGAACAAGAATGTAAGTGGTTTCAGTCAGTTAGTATTATTGATAATGAATGTTGACTGGTTGGTTGGTTGTTGAATGGGGATACATTTAAGTAGTATTGTATTATCAGTAGTAGTATTTGTAATAGTGTAATGTTTGCTGGGGAAGTGTTAACAGAAATATTGTAATGATTGCTTTGTTTTGAGTGAAATATATTTGGATAAATTTAACTCCTTATGTATGACTTAGCTGTACTAATGAGATTTGTAAATTCTTTGCATGGCTTGTTTTGATGCAATCAACTACACTACTACAACAGTTGCGTGAACTTGTCAATAATCTGGTGAAGGTCCATCCGAAAGCACCTTGTGGTTATCAAGATTACCTGTTGGTTACTCGTAATTACCTATTGGCTAATCAACTCTCATTTGCTACATATGTGAAACGTGTAAGTTTTTTAGTTATTTTCTGCATTGTTTTTTAGTAATGAGTGAATGTTGTGTAGTGATAGTGGCAGTATTGGTTGTATTTAAACGATAATTATTGGCTTTGTAGTAGTTGTAAATACTATTTTGTTTGATGAAGGTGATTTATAATGTTAATTTGTTGAATATGGTGTGATATTTGGCGACTTGAGTTTCTCATTGTCATTCGTAAGTGTTTATTGTTCGATCTAATTTGTTTTTCTACCTGAAGTGTGTATGTTTGTGTTTTTTAAAACTGGTTCATAATAAAGACGGACTACCTGAATTCACCACATCCATGTGTATTTACCAGTTCAACTACTTCTGTGAAACCAGTTATGTAGGGTGTACAATTCGGCAAGTCCGTTATCGTATTGCAGAGGACGGTACGTGTTGGTTGAGCAAAGGACAGATAAGAATAGTTAAGAGTTCTACTCCCGCTGACTTTGTGGACACATGTCATCAAATTAACTTGAATAAAACTTTTAAGGTTATCTACTATATTCCATCAAATTTACCATATGGTTTACGAGTTCGTCTGTTGCATATCACTGAAGCCATCGGAATCCATGTTTATAAACTAAACCTTTACATCCGAAAGAGATTTGTGCAACCATTCTCACCACTTTGTCTATCGGTATAGGAGTGAATTTGTAGCTGAACTTTTTTGTAACCCTTTCCTTCAAAAATATTTGAACTATTTTCCAATTTCTTCCACTTTTGTATTTTTACATATTCTCAACAATCGTCTCTAGATTCTTACATAACTACAATGATACTGACCTTTCATCAAAATATTCTGTTAGTCCCCTCTTTTTGTATATTGTGCATTGCAGTAACTGTTCAAATTTTCGATTGGTTACTTTGATTACTATGATCTCCTTCCTTTCAATTACTCAATATTATTTTATAATTAATGTGTCATTATACAATTATTCTGTAACATAACTACTCAACGAGTACTATTTCATTATTGTAAGTGATATATATTAGTGTAGAGCCATGATGAGAATCTAATTAAAAACAGAGGTTTGTGTGGAGGTCCCAACTACGTTGATGATATGTGACTAATTGATCATTCCAGTGAGCTGTATGACCTGTTGTGTGATTGCACTCACTCATGGATGAGTGTCTACACTGTTAACTATTAGGGTGACCTTGATTGTCAAGTTATGTACTAGAATGAGTAAGTGAAGACTGAAACATTGTGATGTTTTACGATTTAGTGGTTATTCCAGCCATGAATGAGATGTGTAAACATTGAGGCAGTTTATTCTATGAGTCATTTAGGACGTTGTTTGTTTTTTTGTGAGTTGTTTATTAATCGATTTGTTTGTCTTATTTGTTTATCATGTAGTCAGCACCGAGTCATTTGGAAGCGACGTTTGTGGAATTATTCAATGAACAAGAAGAAGAACGCTATGCTCAGGCATTGAAACACCAATCAGAACGAGTAAGTGTTGGTATTTACTGTGTTGGATGCGTATTTTGTGTGTGGGCATGATTAGAAATAGAGTGATTGAAAGTGAAATATTTTGTCAATACTTAGTAGTAGGGATTTAAGCATTGTGTTGTGTGTGTGGATTTGAATGACGACAGAGTTGTTAAAGTAAAAGATATGACATATAGTAAGCGTGACTTGGAGATCGTTGACGACGAGAGCAGTAGGGAATAAACTGTCCACGAAACACGCGTCCTAGATTCCACTGCTAGCCACTGTCCATCATTGCTTACAAAAAGCTTGTGAATTAAAGCAATATCGAGGCATACGCACGGTATGCGCATATGCCAATAACAGGCTGATCAGTTGCAGTCTCAAACCTCAATAGGAAGATATAAGCCAAACAATACCAAGTGAATTTAAACTGTTCACTGTTGTAAAAATGGTTTTGATGAATGTGAAATGTTTTATTTTGTTGTATGGACAAGAGAATAGACTGTATTTGTATGTCAATGATGGGTAAATTGGTACGGAATTAACGTAATGTTGATATTTGTGGATTATTTTGCCAACGTTTTTTCATTTGAATTGTAATTTTCATAATCATTAGTTGATTTCAGATCTGTATGCTTATGGTAATGACAAATGTTTGTATGAAATACACTGAATGTTTATTTCAGCTGACTTTTTCTAGCCTTTTATTATTGTTTGAAGGAACACTTACAACTGGGCGCAGAACAAGCTGTTTTACGTGCTCAAACACGTGGTGCTTTAGCAGTGGCCAATCAATCGAAACCATATTCGTTTTGTTCAATATTATCCTATAATGATTTGACGTATATTCCACCAGTTGGGAAATTAGAGAATCGAGTGAGTAATAGTAGTATATTTGTTTTCTCTTCTTTTTATTTGTTTATGTTTATGTAATTCGAGTTTATGAAACGAATCAGTGATGTGTTGTCATATTAGTCGGAAATGTGAATATGAATATTGGAAGGTGATGAGATGTTGTCAATCCTTTATATTTATCATCTGTTCGTGATATGGTTTATGTTAGTTTTGTATGTATGCAGTGTGTGTGTGTGTGTGTTGTGAAGCCAAGATTTATGTGTTGGTGCTGGGAGTTTGTAAAGAATGTTTTCAAAGTGATCGACTTGTGTTGAGTAGGTTTGTTTAGTTTTCCGTGTATTGTTTTGTAAAGCTGAGTTCGTATGTCACTTGGTTTTTGGAGTTTTCTGTATGTTTCTTAACTTCGTTGTTATCGTTACTACTGTTGACATAATGTATTGTGAGATTGTGGTCTTTTAATGAGATAAAGATCCTTATTCCACTGCAAAACGGAGAACGATTTTGTTGAAATGCTGCTCTCCACTGTTTAAAATATGTGTAGGCGCATATGTTGTGTTTGTCGACTCATATGTACATTTGTGGTGTATGCTACTTATGTCGACAGACGTAATTAGTGTGTTGTAACAACATTCAGATATGAAATGTCTGATAGCAGAAGGTAGGGAAGATTGAACTGAAGAACTGAAGAGAAAGAGAAATATGGAGGAATTGGGAAGTGGAACAATCATGAAGGATGTAGAGGCTGATTGATGGAGTATTCGCAAATGAACTATTTGATATGGTGGAGAAATGTATGGTTTTCACATTTCACGAAAGAACTCTGTAATTTTACATTAGACAATAAATTGGTGTTCCCCACTGTGTAGATGGCTCTCGGTGAACTCAAGGAAGCCGAAGACATTCCATCTAATCGTCTTTTGGAAGAACATTCTAGGATGTCGACGTGTGGCTTCCCGACTGAACAAATGCTAAAAACCACTGCATGCGGATTGGATGATTTTAGTGATTATTTTCTTTTTCACTAAGAACTATGAATACCCGAGTGTTTCGTACCATATTTGATTGGTTGTAAGAAACTGTTCATGTGGAAGATATTGCATCATATATTTTTCTAACTATTATATTGTAATAATGATTATTAGCACCACAGAAGGAATAGCTAAGCACAATAGTGCGCCATAAATTGGGCTACATAAAGCGTATTAAACATTTTTATGAAGCATTCGAGGAGGAAAAATTTGATACCATGATGATGCTGATCGATAATTGAGAACCATCATGGTGTATTTTTTGAGCAGTACATTCGGATTCGTTTATCCGGTTGAATTTTCTGTTTACTAATCTTGTTTCTTGTGAAATTGTGTAATTGTTAATGAGTAGTAGTCGTATTAGTAGTTACAAAGTATGCTTCAATGTGAACAATCGCGAATAGTGTTGTCTTTGTGACTTCTACTTGTTGCTATGAGTGGTTGTTTTGTTTTGAATTTTATCGTCAACTGTGTGTTGTGTTGTTGTGTATGACTGTTGTTGATGTTCTTTGGCTATGTAGTTAGTTGAATTGAGTAATTTTCACAACTGGATTTTGTTGTGTATTATGGTTTTCTAAACGTAATTTTGTTTTGCTGCTGTCCGAGCAAGTTAATTGTTCACTGTATTCGATTGTACATGTTGTGAATGAGAAGAAGAATGCTGATGGTTTGTTGAACGTTGTTTTGTTGAGATTAAATCTTTTGGATTGTTGATATGGGGATCAGCTCACTCCGTGTAGTAGTGCAGTATGAGACATCTGATGGTAGAGAGTATTACCTACCTACTGTACGAGCTAATTCTCCTATGTATTATGAACAACGGTTTGGCTGAAGACAGCGTGCATGAGTGTGCATACTTAGTTGGTGATTTACAGTGTTATTGTAGTTGTATATTTGTAGTGGTGGTGGTGGTGGTGGTGTGGATGTTGCATAAAAGCAACATTGTTTATTTGTTTGAAATTTGCTTGTCGATTGTTTGAACTGTGGGCTTTATCAGTTGTGTGCAATTGAAGCAGATGAAATAGTATTTATGATTGTAAGTTGCTATTCATCATAGGTACCTTTTTACATTGTTGTATTATCTGTTTATATATGTACATATTCTGTAATTTTGTGTGTATGTTTTGGTGTGTTTACAGGAAGAAGAGAATATACGCGATCGTTTCACCCCTCGTACATTTATCGGTTGGCTTCAAGACATTATCGATACATTTCAGAATGAAAAGGTGAGCTGAAGCATCATTTGATAGTCATTTATTTGGGGGTTGTGAAGTTACCTGATAATTCTGAACGTTTTGAAGTCAAACTGATGGTTGGTTGATTAATATGGTTGAAGTTGTTTTGCGGTGAAATAAGAACATGAAGGAATTTGTCAGGTACGATGAATGAATGGGAATATTGATATAAACGACAAAGTCAAGCATCTTGACAATGAAATGAGACTATGTAAATGAGCATTTACCATATAAACAGTGTTAACCTATAAGTAAATAAGGTGTTTTCTTGTAATGATGGACAGTGTCGGAAATCTGATTTTGATACACGACGTGGTACATACTAACTCTCGACCTGCCTACTTAAGCGAAAAAACATGATTGGACGGGAAAGTATTTTGCCCTTACTTACTTACTAACGCCTGTTACTCCTCGTGAAGGGGCATAGGCCGCTCACCAGCATTCTCCATCCAACCCTGTCCTGTGCAATCCTTTCCAGCTCCTTCCAGTTGTTATTCATCCTTTCCATATCTGCTTTTATTTCCCGACGTAATGCGTTCTTTGGCCTTCCTCTTTTCCGCCTCCCTTCAGGATTCCAAGTTAGGGCTTACTTAAGCGAAAATACATGATTGGACGGGAAAGTACTTTGCCCTACCGAATGATATGCACAAATACTCACTTTTATATATCCCGTAGAAAATCAATCCATTTCTTAACGAGTGATATATACTAGTCCTCCATATTAGTTCTGAATATGATTGAATGAGCTTTTGGGTTGGCCACTTCTGATTGGCTCACTATGTCACTTGGCAGATGAAAGGTTAATTCAGTCAGTAAGAATACTTTATGGATGAAATTTCTACACTCTGTTAACTGAGTCTAGGGGTAGAATTTTACGACTCTGTGACTGGGGTGTTACAGATGTCGGATGAAGCTTGGTTGTGTATGTGAAGACGTTGCGGATCGATCGGTGCGTGTGTACTGTAGAGAGTGTAACAACAACACTAAGTGCGTTATTTTATATCTGTTCATGGTGTCCTCCTCTCACTCTCATCTGTGTTTTTGCTTGTACATTTTTGTATTTAGAAGAAATTACTCTGTCGACAACTTCATGAGGCTGAGTCACTAATGATGGTGCAGAAACTTGATTGGGAAATGAAAACGCGTGAAACATTGGCGTCGAATATCGATTGTATTGGTGTTGTGGATGTATTCAAAGACATTCCAGCTAATTATGTTCCACTAATCCCAGTGCCTAATGATTTTCCACTATTCGCTCATGATCCGGTACATCGAACGACAACGACTACTACAACAACAGCTGCGCCGGTGGCGGCGGCGACAACAGCGACGACAATGTCAACCACACCGAGTACTCCGATCCCCATCACCCCTACTACCAACACCAACACACACACTGCCGTCAATCATAGCCCAACGGTATCAGCAACGACAACTACGCTGACTAACAACTCATGATTGATATGATGAAGGGGACTTGTTGTTTTCATTTTCTTAGTGATGACATTTATGCATTTTGTCATACTTCTCCTTTCTTAGCTTTGATTTGATTTTGCCTTCTCATCTCAACAAAAACAGCCGGCAAACTACTGACATTCTACTTCTTCATCCTCCTCATCACATTGACTTTGTGTTTGTGTGTGTCTGTTTGTTTGTGTACATACTTTGTGTGCTGATGGATTGACTAATTTTTTAATGATTTTCTGTTGTCATTATCTTTGTCCTCGTCAGTATTTATGGGATATTAATATGTCTACTGAATGTGTATCTGGTAGATTGATGATGATGAACAGTTCGTGTATATGTGTGTGTGTTGGAGTTTTATTTCTGTGTTGTGGTGAAACTGTCTTTATGATGTAATTTGCCAGTGTCAGTATGACTGGTAACAATAATCTTTGTTAATTTTACTATGATTTGTATAGCTTCTTTATTTATGTATTCAGCCACTTATTTGCGTAATTAATTAAATGCATATGTTTATGTACCTGAATTATGTAAGTAAATATATTTATTTTTTCTTTGGAATAGTGGGGTTTTCCCCTCATCTAAATGATACAGTATGGTGTCCAAGTTTGAAAATGTAGCGGATTTGAAATCCTACGATTTTCTCTCAAATTGTTTTAATATCGCTGTTTATTTGGGTGTTTGTCATCGTTAGACAAAACTGTTGGTACTAAGCCGTGGGAAATGTTTGAGGGTATGCTTGTACGTGACTGTAGTGTCCAGTATCGGTATACACATTTGATTAAGACGTTTGTGCAAGCGTCTGGGATTTTCTAGATGTCCACAAACCAAACTTCTAGACAATAATATTTGGTGTGTTGTTGTGTTTCAGATTGGTGTTTCTCCTTGTTGATATTGTTGTTAAGATGGAATTTATTTTAGGGGGAATGATTTTTCAGTTGACGAGTATAGGAAGAGTGACTTAGAAACGTGCATGTTTTGATAACTAATCATTAAAATTAATATTCAAGACTTTAGAAGGATGTAATAAAATGAAATAGCCGTTCGTTACAATAAAGTGTTAGCTGCATGAAAGAATGATGGATTTCATGTGTCTCCTTTGCCCACAGATTTCACTTTCGAGAAGATGGATTGCTTGTGCTTCTGCAGTGTTTATGTTAATAATTAACGCTGATATCGAGCCAAATCTTTTGGCAGTTCAGATAATTTGAAAGAACATACCAAGTAAGGCGATGTGACTGAAGTTCACAGATTGTTTTAATATTGAAGTGTTGATTGTTTTACGTTAACCTTCCGTAAGCTACTCAGGATTATGTTTGGAGATAGGTGTGGGGAGCGCTTGCTTTGTGTGGTCGATGTAACCTGTTTCATAAGAGCAGGTGAATTTCTAAACAGATTGACGTGACCCAATACGAGGATTTATCCTTGACACATCGACGGATGATGGGACGGTTGGAAAAGACAATTCGAAGCTTGGTGGTATGAAAAGCTTTCCCGGAGATTTCTGTAGGTGATTCATCAAAATTTCCACAGTGATGTTTCCCTTGAACTTGATTTTCATGGAGAGTTCCCAGGAACGGTGTGAGGTCTTGTAGATTGTAATCTAGGTCTGATGTACCGGTCAACAAAGCTGAATGGATAGCCGTTCTTAAGAAATATTTGTCGAGTTTGGCTAGTTTATCGTCTATCATATTATCCGAGCATTTTCACTTAACCGTTGATGATAAAGATTGAATTAGTTTTCTCTTTCTATTTAAAGGGATCCAGCCGTAACTATTGGTATATAATCCATTCCAAGTTGGTTTTCGTTATATCGACCTTCCGTAATGTACCATCTTGTCTTCTATTTAATGAAACATCGAGGAAATGAAATTTTGATTCGAATGTAAATTTGATGTATTTAGGGCAACTACTGAATGTTATTTTATTTATTTATTTTAACACATAGATATTGTACAATGAGGCACCAAATACATATACGCCACACAAATCTCATTCGATATGTGTGAGGGCTGTGACACTGCCCGGGTGCCCAAACGGAACCAGGTGGTTTTCTTAGGGGGCCGCTCCCCGAGCCTTCGACCTGAAGGTCTGATCCACAAGACAGTGGAGCATCGTAAGGAGATGCAGTCTTATGATAGCCGGTGACCAACGGTTGGTTCATACACCATTTGTTCCGTCGGGATACTGGAGCCCATGTGCACCGTTGGTTTGGGAGCCGGTTAAAGCGCCGGACATTCTCTCTTCTTCCTCTCATTTTCGTAAACTACACCCCCGCTACGAGAAGGCAGTGAGTAGGACTTCCCTGGCAGAGGTTGTGTGCGTGTGTTCATGTGAGAGCATGTCGAGATGGAGGGATCACCCCACTCTTGGCCATACCAGGTCATTTGGGGGCCTTATCTAGGGATTCTCATCAGCCCTACTGGTCTGGTGTGTGACGAAATCTCAGCATGGATACAGAAGGCTCAACTATTGAATGAGAGAGAAAGAGAGTCCTGTTTGCATTACATATAATTGTCATGTTGTACGTGATATTGTCTAGTCATATGTGTCCGTATTTATTTACACTGTGAAGTTGCTTTTTTCATAGATCATAATTTCTTGTTAGAAATTGGGTGTATGATTATTAAAGTAATAGATATGTAGCTAATCTAGTTCTACATGTTTTAATGTATTAAAAGTTTTCATAATGTATCTGTATTACCGTACTGCAAGCATCTATAAAAGCTGTCTGTGTTTGTGTGTAAACTAAGTAATGATGTCGGTAATATGTTTATTGGAGTGAGTGTCCGAATTATAGTCTTCATAACAGATTGACCACCGGATATTTATATATCATCGTTTAACAGTTAGAAACTAAACAGAGATATTATTCCATAAAGTGAAATGAAGTTATGTCAAATATATGCCATAATTTCTGAAATCCATCAGTTGATTGATAAAAATGACAATGCTCATATATTGACAACAAACCTAATATATTAGACTATATCATAGTAGAATTCATTATATTTATGGTTAGCGTTTTTTTAGCTAGTTAGTTTTCTACAGGATTGGGTCGCTAACCCCATGCCCAATCCTCCTCCTTTACCCGGGCTTGGGACCGGCAGTCGCACTAGAAGAGCTACAGGCGGAGTTAGAATTCATTACACACAATGGGAATTAGTACAAGTTATAAGTGTATACTTTTTTATTTTGTTTTAACGTAAACAATTTAATGTATTCCCCCATGTGGTTTTATTTAATTTTACTCATATTCTAAACATCACATGTAACAATTCCATTCTATAGTCATATGACTTTAATTTGTCCATGTGTTTACATTTTAGTTGCTATGTCTATTATGATAGTTTTGTTTTATATATATCTCTCTGTTCATTGTGTGTCCATCTGTCTATATTTTCTTTTGTTGTTGTTGTTGTTGTTGGAATTATTGCTAAGATAGTAATTATTATTTTCGATAAAATCTAAAATTGATATTGTTTATGAATTTTAAGTTGGATTGATCACTTTATTTTTTCCACTTACTTATGCCTTTTACTCCCAATGAAACATAAGCCACCTGAAGTCCCTCTGGGGCTACTGCCAGTCCCAAGCCCGGATAAGGGAGGAGGGTTGGACTATGGGGTTGGCGACCTTATCCCGTAGAAAACTAACTCGCTAACAAAACGCCAACCAGGAAAAAACGCTATTTTTTCCGCAATGATCTATAATGACAACATAACCTGATGTCTAGAAAGTTTTCTTCATTTTTTCTCATAACATTTGTATATATTGTTTACTGAAATGTTAGATGATTAAAAATTAGTAAGAACCTTTACGGAACACTAGCATATGAGATTGATCTATTTCATGTTTGGTGCTATCCTTATAGAAAAAGTTTTATTTATTTATTATTATTTAAATACATGAATATTGGTACAGAGGGGCACTGAATATATATGCGCCACATGAGTCACTTGATTTGTGTGAGGGTTGTGATACTGTCCGGGTGCCCAAACCGAAGCAGGTGGTTTGCTTAGGGAACCACACCACTGAGCCTTCGACCTAAAGATCTAATCCACTACGCAGTGGAGCAACGTCAGCAGATACAGTCCCATGGTAGTTGGTGACCAATAATTGGTTCATACACCATTTGTTCCTTCAGGATCCTGGAGCCCATGTGCACCATTAGTTTGGAATGAGGGTTTTCCAACTTGCCTAGGTGGACTCTCCGTGTCCACCAATCTGGTTACCGTACCGGAAATTCGCTGTTCTTCCTCTCAATTTCGTAAACAAAAGTAATGCCGCAAGAAGGCAATGATTAGGACTAGGACGAAACGGCCGTCCAGTGCTTCCAAATTTTCCATGGTGATCTAGCTTCAATTAACTCATGAATCCAACTATTAAATTACTATAATATCCACAAAAAACCCCTTTTAGTGAATTATTAAATTCACTATTTATATTTATTACATAGAATATAGTTCATGTGATTGTTTTTCTTTTTATACCACATATTTGTTTTAAATTAACCTTCAAGAGTGAAATTTAAAGTTCAAGGTCATCTTGACTTATATTTTATTTATATTGAATATTATATCTCAATCTAAATGAGAATGATTAATGATGTTTAAAAGGAATGTGATTATTTTGTGATATTAACGTGTAAAATAATTCAATTCCTTATAACAGTTTGTTTAGATTATGTTTAGTCAATATATGTGTAGGTGTAACGTCTAATTTGTGTAATATGTACATTATTTCACCTTTTTTTTCTTTCAATATATTTACAAATAATCCTTCAGGATTGGGTTTCATCGATACATGAGTTAATGATAAGGAGTGAAGTAGTTGAGCGAGTCAACCGGCTTCACTTATCTAGGGAGTCTTATCAGCCCTAGTGGTCTGGTGTGTGACGAAATCTCAACACGGATACAGAAGGCTCGACTAGCTTTTGACGATTTGCGTCATTGATGAAATAGGCGAGATATACGTCTACCAACCGAAGGATGGGTTTACTGTGCAGCAGTTCATTCCGTCCTACTTTATGGCAGTGAAAGATGGCCGGTAAGAGTAGATAGAGGATATTCGTAGGTTACTAGTATTTGATCATAGGTGTCTTCGAAATATTGCTCGTACATCGTGGGACCATCGAGTAAGTAATGCAGTTGTTAGGAAACGGGTACTAGGTAAGGATGGCAAATCAATTGATGACGTAGTGAAACTTCATCAGTTGAAATGGCTGGGACACGTGTTACGTATGCCCAACGACCGACTGCCTTGACGTGCGATGTTCAGTGGTATAGGAGTAGGTTGGAAGAAAGCTAGGGGCGGCCAGACCAAAACATGGCACAAGTCCATGAAGTCACTGACAAGTGGACTGATCCATGGTGGTAGATGTAGACTACCTGGTTGGGATCCGCGAGACGATAGCAGCCGATGGTTAGAGACCTTGAATGGCATGGCTCAAAATCGTTTGCAGTGGCGCAGGTGCATCCAATCTTTGTGTTCTCCCAAATTATAATCTTCTGAATTCTTCATGCACCTTCTTTTTTTCTTTCCAAATTTATTTCACTGGACTATACTCTTTAAATAACATCTTCAAACCCTAATCTTTCCGATTACTGCTTACTCTCACTATGGGATTTGAATCGACAACTGCATCTCTGTGCTAATGTGGTATGGCAACTCGAACTGATATACGTACGTACAAAGTTCTATGTTGTTGCTAACTGACTGACTGACAAATAATCCTGGTTCGTAATTTATCCTTGCGTACATACTCTTGTTTTTATTACAATTCAATAGTCACAAGATAGACAAATATCTTCATTATAAAATCTTAGGTTAAGATAAGTTACAAGGATGATATCAGGTCAGCTTTTATAATGTTATATAAAAGAATTCAATCGCATATACCAAGGTTTATTAAGGCTGAGGCTATGAGAAAGCTGAAGACCCCTTTATGTATTCTAATAATCTCGTTTTATCATCCAATGTGATCAGTTCCACTTTACTTTCCTCCTAATCTATGTTTTCTGTTACCTTTTGTTTGTCTAGTTCACCTTCTATTTTTCATCTATAAATGATTTTAACAAATATACATGTGATCAGATTGTTCAAAATGTATTGAGCTTATATGTCATTACATAGTTCTGATAACAATTGTCTTTTCATTCCTTTTTCTAAATTTACCAAAGGGGCTAATTGTTTTAAAGTTATTTTATTGCTTTTATTCAGATCGTAGTAAATCCTTTTAAAATTGAGACAGTTCATTGTCTAGTAGGATGTGTTCAATTATTCAAACTGATTAAGATCATGAATCAATTGATGTTAGACCACCGTTGGAAACCTGGAAGCACTGGACGGCCGTTTCGTCCTAGTATGGGACTCCTCAGCAGTGCGCATCCACGGTCCCGCTCCACCGCGAGATTTGAACCCAGGACCTATCGGTCTCGCGCCAGGCGCTTAACCAACTAGACCACTGAGCCGGCATCCAATGGTGTTAGTGTCTAACATCAACCAATCTACGAAATTGCGCGACCAACTTTCATTGTACTGAGGTGGACCGATAGGTCCTGGGGTCGAATCTCGCGGTGGAGCGGGACCGTGGATGCGCACTGCTGAGGAGTCCCATACTAGGACGAAACGGCCGTCCAGTGCTTCCAGGTTTCCAACGGTGGTCTAACATCAATTGATTCATGATCTTAATCAAAAAAACTTAACAATCTCCACAACCCCCATACTGATATTCAAACTGAGTATATATATGTCTTAAGATATTAGTTTAGGAAATGGTAGCGTGTGTCAGTTAGTCATCAGCAGCAAAGAGACTGATACAGCTATTCATTGGCTAAAGTCACCATATCACATTAGCTCAATGAGATGAAATTGGGAGGATGTGTGGCAAAACACATCAGAGTGCTTCCAGGTTTCCCATGGTGATCTAGCCTCATGAATTCAACCGTTAATATATATATGTATAATACTGATAATATTGGACTGACCAGACTTCATGTTCGATTATTTTTATCAATCTGTATAGCTGTTTGAGACATAGACTGTAAATAAGATAATAATTTAGATTAGTGTTGATAATTATCTCAATTATAGACAGACTATTTGGATGTTGTTTCATTTTTTTTCAGTTCAATATTCAAGGTTACCATTCCTGTTAGACGATGTTGGCATGTTAAAGGGTATGAAGAGAAATTGTTACATTCATAGAACAAATTATGTTATTTTTAAATTTATATGAAAATAATTCAACTGAAATGCTATGTCGTAGAATCTTATAGTCAGTCAATTAGTCAGCTACAATGTAGGACCAGGCATTGGTCCAAGTTGTCACACCTTATTAGCACAGCAAGATGAACAACGGAATCATAGAAGTAGCTACTTCAATGGTACTAATCTATAAAAGATAGATTGTGTATAAGGATATAGTATAGGAAGGAAGAATTAGTTCGCATAAAGAAAAGTGTAAAGCAATTTTAATCTCATAGTTTAAGAGAAGACATAGAGTGTATAGACCTAAGCCATTGTGATCGATTCTCAGTCACGTCACCCAGAGTCTTCAACCATTAGTTACGATAGTCGCGTGAGCACACAATCAAGTAGTTTGCATCTACCAACATGGCTCATACAAGAAGTTAGTGAATTCAAGGATTGAATTTTATAGACAATAAACTCTTTATTAATGCGCATTACAGAGAGTGTTTGTTATGTCTTGAACTGTTTATCTATTTTGTCACAATTTGTAAAAGGCACATAATTGTGTTACATATAGCTCCGTGTTAACGTCCCAACATGTGATGCGAATTTGAAATGCCACACGAAGCACCAGTACTCTTAAGGTTTCAGCTAGGCGAGTTGACTAATGCCGACTAGCAAGCAAACTAGATCTAGGTTTTCCTACCGACTACCTCTTACCAACTAACATGAAACACTACCATTAAGTATTCTGCTATCTAATCTGTAAATAGGAGTCCAACCTTTCTTTGCTTGAATTGAAAATTACAGTTCTGAAACCTATCACTTAATTTCAGTTTCCACTTACTGACGGGAAAATGTTTCTTGATAATAATATCATTGAATTGTCCACACTTACAATTGAATAGCAATCAAATTCGTATATGATAGTTATTATTACACAATACATGAATTCATTTCACAAAACCCGGCATATGTTAACCAACTGAGACTTGATTTGTCTACTTTGTAGTGGCTGTGGTTCGTTAACCAATCACCCTCGTAACCGTTGTCATATAATCCTCAACGGTTTTTGAAATCAGAAGGCAAAGAGAAGCAGCGACTACAGCTTTATTATCAGATAACTCAGACCACAAAGCAGAGAGGCGAATGATTGAGTCAGCGAGTCGAGAGTGTATATAGGATTAAATGTATATATTTCATACAAGCATAACAATAATAAAGGTACAATAAATTGTTATAGTGCAGATGTCTTTGTCCGCTAAATAAGTTAACAAAAGGGCTTAACCCGAATTAAATGTGACCAAACTCAGTTGCACAAGAGCTGCTATAACTTTGATCAGCTTAATAGATTAAATGTGCAAATCATTTTGTTGTTTGCGTAAATATGTCCAGATTAATAAAAATGGGGTGTTCTCTGTTCGATTTGAAATATTAGACATTCTAATGTAGATTAATGAGAAGCTCCTCATCATGTTTACAGTGTTCTCTCATTGTTAATCAGAAATATAGTCAGTAAAATCATCTGGTACTTGTGGAAATCATTCCATAAAATGTGTTTGTGCTTCTTTTATGCACATGAACTAACTTCATAAGTAAATCAGTTGCATTAATCATTCATAAATAATGTGAGAATAATGTTGTTAAATGTACACTTCATCTCGGGCTAACAAATATACACAATGGCATCGGTTAATTGATAGCCAAATAACTGACACTTGGTAAATTACGAGTCTCTTATAGAATCATGTTTTGTCAATGGGCTAATCAAGCAATGACTAACACTGTTAATTGTCTTTGAAATCAATATTTTCACCTTAACAGATATCTATGATTGATCACTACCACGGAGCATGAAATTATATAACAGCACAGTTTTTTTAACAGTTTAGCTGATCAAGCAAAGATGTGTAGTGGCTAGCAGTGGAATCCAGGACACATGTTTCGTCCTATATGGGATTCGTCAACTGGATATACCTGCATCCAAGTGTTGATGCTCACTCTGGGACTCGAACCCAGTACAGTTCACTTCAAACGCCATCGCGTTTGCAGTTCTTAGTAACAATGGGAAGATACAAGTAGAACAACATCAAGTGACTTTAGCTAAACAGTTGAAATTGCATAAACAATGCAGATCAGTGCAGTGACTAACAACAGTTTCAAGAACGCAAGATGAACTTAATTACCGAGTCACATTATTTTATAAATTTACCACAATATGCATCATGTGAAGATGTTTTACAGAATACACTTTCATACATTTGATACTTTCAAGCTTGATAATAAAGAAAACTTATATTATTATTTCCCTGTACTAGACAATGGATAGAATAATCCTTTTTCTAATTGATTCTTTTATAGACGACACTGTATTGAACGAGAACACAAATGGATACAATCGAATGTATGTGAATATAAAATTACAGAACATCTTAGTAAAATCTGAGAACCATACAGTAGGTAGTTCATTTATAAAATAGCAGTCAATCATCTCAGACTTCATTGTTATTTCGTTTCCACACCAAGCATTCTCTGTTCTCATTCTCTTTTCTTTGATCTTCTTAACGTACTGCCTCCAGGTATTTGACTTTCGATTGATGACACATACTACTTATATCTGTCGACATCACTAGCATACACCACAAACACACTCATCGTTTCTGATATTTTAAAGATGCTATTACTATCATACATTCTTCAATTATACAGAATTACCTTATTAAAGGTTGTTAAAAACTATAGAGAGACTATGATTTATAGACATGCCAATCAGGATAACAGGTTTTGGATTTTAGCGCAAGATTCATTCACTTATTTGTCTAAATAACATTTTGGCATTTTAACGGAGGTCAGTTCATGATGAAATATAATTCCTAACCTTAACCATCAACTGGTAATGATAATCCTTATTCTTAATATTGTCTTATAACCCTCATTTAGTCCTAGATAGTAGGATGTTTTCAAGGTCACTTTGGTGTTGCTCAAAGATCATCCATAAATTATAGTCTCATCTAAATCAGAAGGGGTTTGTAGACGGCCGTCCAGTGCCTCAAGGTTTTCCATGGTAGTCTAGCTTCAATTGATTCATGATTTCATCTGAATCACTCAATGCCTTTGTTCCGAATATGTTGGAATTGTTAATTTTAAGAAATGACCAAATTAATATTCTTGCATATATTTTCCTAACTTACTTACTTACTTACGCCTGTTACTCCCAATGGAGCATAGGCCACCGACCAGCATTCTCCAACCCACTCTTTCCTGGGCCTTCTTTTCTAGTCCCATCCAATTCTTGTTCATTTGTCTCATGTCTGTTTCCGATTCCCGGCGTAATGTGTTCTTTGGTCTTCCTCTTTTCCTTTCGCCTTGAAGATTCCATGTGAGGGCTTGCCTTGTGACGCAGTTGGGTGCTTTCCTCAATGTGTGTCCTATCCACTTCCAGCACTTCTTCCTAATTTCTTCCTCCGCTGGGATCTTGTTTGTTCTTTCCCACAGTTGGTTGTTGCTGATAGTGTCCGGCCAACGGATCTGAAGTATTTTGCGTAGACAACTGTTAATAAACACCTATATTTTCTGGATGATGGCTTTCGTAGTTCTCCAGGTTTCCGCCCCATACAGTAGAACTGTCTTGACATTTGTATTGAAAATCCTGACTTTGGTGTTGGTTGACAGTTGCTTTGAGTTCCAGATGTTCCTCAGTTGTAAATATGCTGCTCTTGCTTTGCCGATCCGCGCCTTCACATCTGTATCAAACCTACCATGTTCATCAATTATGCTGCCCAAATACGTAAAGGTTTTTACATCTTCCAAATCTTCTCCGTCAATTGTGATTGGATTGGTGCATTCTGTGTTGTATCGGAGAATCCTGCCTTTCCCTTTGTGTATATTGAGACCTACTGCTGCTGAGGCTGCTGCCACACTGTTCGCCTTCTCCTGCATTTGTTGTTGCGTTTGGGATAGAAGGGCCAGATCATCTGCGAAGTCTAGATCGTCCAACTGCATCCTAGATGTCCGTTGTATCCCGCGCTTCCCTTCAGACGTTGACGTCTGCATGATCCAGTCGATCACCAGGAGAAAGAGAAAGGGTGAGAGTAAGCAATCTTGCCATATTTTCCTAAGGTAACACACAAATAAGTGTACATTGAATTTAGAAACCAGCAATGAAAGTCTATTTAAAAGTGTTTCCAAAAATAATAAGTTTTTAGTACCTAAATTTAAATTTTGAAATATAATAACACTACTGTGTCGTATTCAAACTAACGTCAGATAATTGATTCCGTTGTAGTGACCTACTTTTATCAAGAGAACGCGATAGGTTTAATGGAAACAATTATTATTATAACCAATTGTACCAGGGATTGTTTAACTGTAATTGTTTGTTTAATCGTAATAAAGACATTCTTCCTACCGTTGATTGTGACCTTGCACGAACTTACGTTTGCTCAGTGATTCCTCTTGTACTCCTTTCGCACGATCTCGGTATTCTTTCGATACCACGATATTGCCAACAAATATATCTCGCTACAACCTCCAAATCGCCTTCTGATATCTGGTACGCAACCTTCTTATGGTGGTGATCATAATCAACCGCGGTCGAATTCAATCGTAATTCTTTTAGGAATAAATTATTCTTGATGAATAATTTCGGTTAAACTTGATTTTTACTGTTAGTTTGCATTTGTTGGACATCGATGTTAGTTGATTTTGATTTATGATAATAATATATGGAGAGAGTGAATGATTGATTGATTGGGTAAAACTTATCACTTGTTGTTTAAAATGTATTGTGAAAGGTAAATCCGGTTTAATGGTCTAGAGGTTGGATATTCGTGCACGAACCCGAAGGCTCTGGGTTCGAGTCCTCTCTGCCAACAAAAACTAAGCAAATCTGGTTATCATGAGAAAGGTTTCATCGATGATCATTTAAATGAGTCGCATTTCACAAATTTACAATAATTCATGGTGAGAATTTTCGTGCATATACTGACTCGGAGATAAGTATGAAATATGATTGAGGATGATCAATTGCAGTCTTAAACTGGTTAAGCTGATAATATTAAAAGTGATAATTTACCATTTTGTATTACAAAATAAGCAAAGTGAAATGTTTAGATTAGTCGTATACGAAATTTTTATCGTTCCGTTTAACTTGTCTTTGGTTATGACTCATTTCACACTATCTATAGTGAAATCTCATGATAAGCACACCTTGTGAAATCGAGAGAATCTGGCAACAACCTAATGAAATTGAGTTTAGTCTATATTAACAAGACGAGACTGACATACATATTTTTTTTAACTACATACATCACCTTACAAATATTCAAACGTGTGGTGAAAACGAAACAAATAGAGTTTCCCATGTGTTGACAATGAACGGTAAAGTGTATGTATAAGACAGCATCAAATTGAAAACTACATTTTTTAAAATAATTATTGTGAAAAAACAATATAATGAGCTGAACAAATAAAGCTTTAATGAATTCAATATGAAAGTGTGAAATGTATCGAAATGCAGATCCCGTGTATACTATATTGAGAAGCACTTCCTTATATGTCCTTGTTCCCGAAACTTCTTCGACATTGTGGTGGTCGGTATTCGATATATTCCTTAAACTTCATATACAGTTCGTCTTGATAACCGTTCTATATAACGTCCCAACGGTATATTAATCAGAAGGCAAATACGAAGTGTTGATTACGTTTATTGCGAGACCACACACATATATCCAAATGTACAGATGCGTTAAACAAGCATAGAAGAGTTGTGCCGAAAGGCAAGCAAGCGAGCAGGAGCCATAGCAAGAGCGAGACGAGAGTGTGTGAGTGAATGAGTGAGCGTGTTGGATATGAATAACATGGACATATATATAGCATGTGAAATGAATGAGTAATCGAATAAAATAATCAGTTAATAGTAAGATTAGAAGAGTGAATAAATACGTAGGCCGTAAGCAATATTCAAGCATACGTATTTCATACAAGCACAAAATAATAAGGGTACAATAAGTTGTTATAGTGCGGATGACTTTGTCCTCTAAATGAGTTAGCAAAAGGGCTTAACTGCGTTAGATGAAACTAAACTCATTTGCACGTGAGTCGCTATAACATCTACATCTCACTGGTAATGTAGATAGGTTTTCCCCTTCTATTATACAATATAAGGAAAGTCTAACATCAAATTTATTTTTGATAACATTTTAATAATCTAGTCAAGTTTTAAATCATAACTAATTGCATTATAATTAACAGAAAAGGTATTCAGTAATCTACAGTTTGATATATATGTCGTAGTGGATTATCTTCGCGATAATTTCAAGGCATCATGTGCCACTCGTCTTGATGACTGTTATTAGCTAACACCCAACGATGTATAACTTCGAGAAGACAACGCAAAGCACCGATAAAAGTTTATTATTGAAAAGTACAAATCACTAAGTCACAAACACTAAGCGAATTCTGGCAGAAATAGGAATGCAAGTGTATCTAAGAGAGTGAATACAGAGGTGAACTAAGAGTTGAATGAAGAATCGAAAGAAGAGTCGAGAGAATTTATAAAATTCAAGTACATACATATGTGAAAGTTAATGATTCATCGAGTGATTTGAACAAATAACATTTAAGCTAGTGAGAGATCTATGCTTGAGCCGTAATATGTGATCAAGCATACATGTTCATATGGTCATTATAATAATAATGAGACCAAGATTTACAACTTGTTATTGTTTGAATGACACAGTCTGTCAAATAAGTCGGTTGAATGGCTTGAAAAAAATCAATCAAACAAACTTAAGTGTGAGGTGTTGGAAGCTAATAGATCTAGTATACGGTAGTTAATTCGCCATGATGTGACTGCTTCATCTATGTGACCCGTTTGGGGGCTGGTACTACGTCAAGCTCAAATAGGTCATTCTAGCTTTTCAACATACCAATCTATTCATTTTTCTCAAGCCTTGTTTTTACCCTGTTACTTGTCCTCTTACTAATTCCTAGGTTCAAATCCCATGGGGCGGGATCGTGGATGCGCACTTTTGAGGAGTCCCATGCTAGGACGAAACGGTCGTCCAGTGCTTCTAGGTTTTCCATGGTGATCTAGCTTCAATCGCCTCATGAATTCAATTATTAAATTATTATAATATCCAACAATTCCTCTCTGATTACCGATATGATCGATAAAATCCAAAATTTGTATCCAAAGTGATCACGTAATGAGGTTATCAATGTGTTCTGTAAACATCTCCATCAAATATTTTAGAGTTCTATTATCATGATGGTTGATAATTGAGAATGAGAAGTATATGTGTGCTGTAGTGCATTTGCGAGCGATAATCAATGTGTTATGCCATATGAGTACGGAAACGGGAAAGAAAATCAGTGTCAAAATATTTTTAAACAATTTATTTTATTCATATTTATTTGAACATATAAATATTGGTACAAGAGGGCACTAACTATATATGCGCCACACAAAACAATGAGAATTTGAGGAGAAGAAAGAAAAAAAAGGGTGAGGAGCGTAAAAAAATAATAACGTACAGATTAGTGTAAGGTAGTGTAATAATAATAATGGAGGAAACGAAAAGGTACAATCAGAAGAAATCTTTCAGTTAAGGAAGATACAACCATTTTTTTACGAAGAAAGTAAAAGAAGGTTACAGCAGGATCTCCACTGGCTTCTATTCTGAGCCATATGTGATAATATCTCTAGCCACTGTGTCGCACTATCTTTAGGACCCCAACCACGGAGTCGTGAAGGTCTAATACAAGCCAGCTCTCTGCAGCTTTCTTTCATACCACGACACCATGTCATGCACTGACCACCTCTCCGCTTCTTCCAACCAGTCCCAGCGTCGGCAACTAACGCACGACGTGGAATTCTCTGGCACGACATTCATAGAACATATCCAAGCCACCGAAGTCGGTGTTTCAAGATGGTGACACCGATTACATTACCGTCCCTGTGCCCGAACAGACGATGCCGAACCTCTGCATTACTGACATGGTGTTGCCACTGAATGTCAGCAATCCTTCGGAGACAGCGATGATCGAACACAGAGAGTCGTCTAACGTCCTCAACTCGGAGAGGTCAGGTTTCACAAGCATAGAGCAGAACTGCTCTCACCGGCCTTATACAGCCAGACTGACATCACGAAGGTGCCAAAGATGGCTCAGATTGGCATAAAACGCCCTGGCTTTCACTACACGCCACCACCAGCACTTATGCAGCTACCTAGATACACGAACTTCTCGACTACTTCCATCTGTTCACCATCCAGGATGAGTACAGGATTAGAACCCTGCCAGTCTTGTAGAAGTACTTTGCACTTCGAAGGTGCAAAGCACATACCATACTTTTGGACCCTGGTTGCCAACTGATTAGGTGTGGATTGCATGCCTTGGGCATTATCGCACAGTAAGACAATATCATCCTCGTACTCACGGTCGAGGAGTCTTTCTCCAGGCAACAGATCCACACCACCATTACTTACATTCATCAGAGCTGTTTCCAGAATGTCGTCGATGGTAAAGTTGAAGAGGAATGGTGAGATTGGGCAACCCTGTCTAACCCCACTGCTCGAATGGAACAATGGAGAAGGATGGTTGTATGCCCTCACTCTGCCTGAGATGTTTATATATAGGGCCTTTAGGATGTTAATAAACTTCTCAGGCACACCCTTCTTCAATAAACAATCCCAGAGAACTGTCCTATCTAACGAATCGAAGGCAGCCCTGATGTCAAGAAACACTACGATTGTTGGCCTTTGAAAAGTATGGCGGTGTTCTAACATTTGGCGGAGGGTGAAGATATGATCAATACATCCTCGACCAGAACGAAAACCAGCCTGCTCCTCGCGAGTCAATCTTTCTCGGGTTTTGAACAAACTACGAAGAATGACGGAAGCCAATAGCTTGGACGCAATCGGAAGTAGACTTATTCCCCGATAGTTGTTACAGGAACGACGTGAGCCCTTTTTAAAGATAGGGACAACTATCGACTCATTCCATGACGTTGGTACACTCTCTAGTTCCCAAACCTTGGTAAACAACGTCGTCAATTCCTTAGCCAGGAAGTCAACACCATCTTTAAAAAGAGCTGGAGGTAAGTCACCTGGGCCAGGTGATTTGTAACGCTTCAAGAGTTGGAGTTCCTTGCGGACTTCCACCTCATTTGGTGGATCAGTCGTCACCGGCCATGGAGGGCAGGACAGTCTGACCGATTTTGCCGGAGCAGTAGGCCAGTTGAACTGTCCTTCGAAAAATTCTGCCCATCGTCCAGGACGACGATGGGTGTTGGTGATTGGCATCTCGTCATCCTCGTAGATTGTTTCGCTCACACCAGACTTCTTGCTGCCAGTGGCTCGCATGAGTTGAAAGAGCTTCCGGTAGTTACCAAATGCAGCTGCTGCTTCCAGCTCATTAGCACGCTTCGACCACCAGGCTTCTCGGTCCTTACGCAAGCTTTGCCCAATTTCCTTACGTAACATCCTTCGTTTATGGTCAAACTCACGGTCACTTGGAGTAGACCGACGGGCTTCAATGAGTTGTAAGGAACCTGCAGAAACCCAGTGCTTATAAGCGGGACGTTTCGCGAACCCACAACTGACTGTACCCGCCATTTTCATGGCGTCATGCAATTGCAACCAATGTCCATCTATACTTTTCGGTGGAATGGTAGCTAGCCTAGAGGCTAGCTCGTTTCTATACTTACTAGCAACAGAAGTTGCAACCAACTTGCTAACATCAATCAGTTGGTGGCGGTCACTCCGTTGTCCACTGAAAAGTAAGGTAAGATTGGCGCAGACCAAGGCATGGTCAGAGTCCAGATAGGTACTCCAAAAGGAGCGGCAGTCTTGTACACAACCACGCCAGCGGTAGCTGATCGCGATGTGACCAATCTGAGTCCAGGCTTGAGATGCAGAGGGAGGACGCCAGGTGGCACATCGGCGATGACTGTGCTGGAAGTTATTGCTCACCAGAAACAGGTTGTGATCTGTGCACAGTTGCAGTAGACGGTCCTCGTTATCTGTCTTTTGACCGACAAGTCCCCATCGGCCACCTAAACGATTCTCTTCTGTGCCTAGACGCCTGACCTGAGCATTCAAGTCTCCGACAATACTACAATATCTGTCGAACGCACTTTCTGGAGAACAGTTGACTGGTGGTAGAATTCATTCTTGATTGCATCCGGGCTGCAATCTGTCGGGGCATAGGCGGAGATGGTAAAAGACATCGTTTCTCACGCCGATTTCTTCTCACTTTGATGGAACTTTCTAATCTAACAGCACATAACTGACTGTTAATGGGGATCCAATCGACTAGTGCTGCCTCAGCTCTAGCGCTTAGTACGACACCAACGCCAGCAAGACCAGACGGAGATGCCACAGTGTCCCCGGATAAACGCACGTAAAGCAAGCCTTTTGAAGCGACAGATGGAGAGAGAATTTGTAGTACTTCACCAGAGTCTTGAATATGGGTCTCGGATAGACAACAAACATCGACATTAAGACTTCCTAAAGACATAGCCAGCCCTATCTGTCATCCGACCTGCATAAGCGTGCGAACGTTGAAGGCAGTCAGTTTGAATGGTGCACATGGTTTCAGGAAAACTGTTTCAGCACTCGTATTTGGTGGTAACATACACTTTTCAACTGGACAGTGACTCGAGAGCGTTTAGATACAGTCGAATTTCCACCATAGACGAGCTGCTGTCTAAGTCAAAAAATAAGTATGAACAGAGTGTGAATAAAAGAGGGTGAATAATGACGTAGTAAATAATAATAATAATAATAATAATTTGATTGTTAGCCGAAGCGAGAAAAGTAGTTTCCATAGATTTAGACAGTCGATCATTTGTGTGTGGGCTGTGATACTGCCCGGGTGCCCAAACCGAAACAGGTGGTTATCTTAGGGGGCCACACCCGGAGCCTTTGACCTAAAGGTCTAACCCACAAGGCAGTGGAGCATCGTGAGGAGATGCAGTCCCATGGTAGCCGGTGACCGAAAATTGGTTCACACGCCACTTGTTCCTGCAGGATACTGGAGCTCATGTGCACCATTGATTTGGAATCCGGTTAAAGCGCCGGACATTCGCTTTACGTCCTCTCATTTTCGTGAACAATACCCTCGCCACGAGGAGGCAATGAGTAGGACTTGCCTGGCAGAGGCTGTATACGCGTGGCCATGTGAGAGCATTTCGAGAGGGAGGGCTCACCCCGCTCTCGGCCATACCAGGGCATTTAAACAATATTTTCGCAATCAATGACAGTACCTATGCAAATTATGCTAGAAAATGAAAGAACTTCGAATAATAACAAAAACTGATTACAGAATGAGTTCCTATTAACTATCTTCACAGGCTATATAGGAATCTTTGGCGAGTCTGTCCAGTCTTACCAAGAGAATAATATATTTTTACAAAGACGAATAGGTACGTTTGGCTGAGCCATGTAACCTCGATGGCGATATCCCTCTGAGCGTTTTTGATCTTCCCTATTTTTATCGATCATTACATGTTCAGTGTATATCTCTTAATTTGGTGTAGATTTAACCTCGAGGATCGGGCAGTAAGAAAGTAGTGTTATTCAACTTGCCCTATAGAGTCTCAATGTGCGGTACTTATTTTTGGATGGGTGTATCAAGCCATAACACTTTTAGTTTTGGAAATTTTAAAAGCAAACAGATTCAAGTGAACTACTGAGTCGGAACAAGATATTTTAGGATTACTTGAAGAGACATTGAAAACGAAGTGAGATAGTTTTCGACGTATTAAACCAGAATTATTTTCTTTGGGCCTCATTTTTCAAGTGTGACACTGATTCTCCAAATCACTGTGGTCCACTTGAATATCATTCATGGTTTTATCTACAATGAGCTAAGAAGCCGATTAAAGAGCCTTGAGGCCGTCGAGTTAGAAGAAATTATACCACCTTTTTAGGAGTCCCATACATCAGCACGTTACAGCCGGTGTAGTGTGTTATGTTGAGAACTGTATCACGAGATGTTAAGCCAGCCAGTTTCTTTTGGTTTTTCTGGTGTAGCGTTTAACTATCTTGATTGACGTATGCGCTTAGGCCATCAGAGCTAGTCAAATGGAAATAGAGGTTGAGATTCTCCCCATCCAGGCACTCAGTAATCAGTTACAACTTAGCTAATTAAGCCAGCTTTAAATTATTATGCAGATGTTTAGATGTTCTTGCCCTGATTCAACTAGTCAGAGTTCTTCTGGAGAGTGTGACTTCCTGAACCACGACTTGATAGTTCTTGTGACCTCAGTAGGCACGTAGAAAATTTCATGTAGTAATTTAGACTGAAGTGATGGGCCAAGGTTCATGGGCATGTGGAGTTTTATGATACAGTTGAAACATGTGTTTGTGATTGGAATTTCAGGAAATGCAGATGAGAGAAATGAGCTAGGCAGAAACAGGTTTGAAAATAATTAGCTTATAAAGATCCGATCATGAAGGCCCATCAAAGAGCCCAATGAAAGCTGAAGAATAGAGAGTTTCTGTGATGAATTTGCACGCTCAATGGTCCATGCAAAATAATCTTTGGATGCGTGTGGGTTCATGAGAGTAAATATACCCCTATATACGCATTGCATACATCAGTATTTGGTTGTTTCACTGTACAGGTAACACTATTTCTATCACTCTCTGTAATGACGTATATTATGTTCAACATTTTAGGTTCTCTTGAAGTTATAATGATCCATATTTCTAAAAGCTCCTGAAATCTGACGATTAGCTAGTAGGGTTCCTAATAATTAGTTCGATTTCTTATAGGTAATTTCACTTTTCGGCGGGTACCATGTTGAACTACATGTCTCTGACTGCTCCTGTGTGAATCGGTTGAATTTGTTCTACCACAATCAAACTGAAATGGGTATGCTCTTTATTAGGAGCGGTTACAGTTGTCGATCAGTAAATGTTTGTGTGACTCTTGCACTTCCTATACAACACTTATCGCTTGAGTGGTCGCTTTCCTAACAAACTGAATTGAGCTATCTTTGAGTAAAATATTTTTCTTTACTTGAGAAGAATACTCTTTCAGTTTGACTAGTAATAAGTCCATATTATTAGCAATTTAGTTATCTGATGTCGCAGAGCTGGATTATGCAAGGTAATTGTGCTAATTAATGATCTCGACTGTTACTGGAATTATTGTTTACGTATTTTTATCCATTTCACCTTAAACTTTTTTTGAAAGTATTTATTCTGTCCGCTTTAATGCACTGTTGTACTCATCCATATGCATTTACTGATAAGATCTCGCATTTCGGCATAACGCTGGCGGACAACATGACAATAAATCTGTAAACCATAACCGTATCAGGATTGAACCTTCGTGAGACAGGTCTAGCTGTGCTGATCCACTGCTCTCTTCCTAGTTGCTTCACCCACCATGTTGTCGACTACCACGAGGGTGAAACGGCACAGAAACGATAGTTGTATCGCGTGCACCTTACTTGCTCAAACCATTGACAAAGCATTTGAATGTTATTTCTGTAGTGGTTAGGTTCATTGATGTAGTGATATTACAGTACCTTGGATGTACTACGGGCTTATGTTGAGTTACCCTTATCCTCGGTTGTGGTATATTTGCCCAAAGTACAAAGAACATACACCGACGGAACGAACGCACAAAAGCACCAGTCTCCATTGAAAATAACCGTCGAGATCCCCACCAGTATACCGAGTTCGTCCAACATAGGCTCATTCACGCAAGGGACCATAAGGAGCATGGAGCGAGCCCACACACTAGTGAATTTATCGACCGTTGCTAATATCCCGGTACTGACTAAGAAGTATGGAGCAGTGGGTGAACGTTGGGAAAGAAGTTGGGAAAAGCATATCTCATGGAACGCTAAAATTGATGGACGAATACCTTAGACAAAATCCAGCTGAAGTGGCTAAAGCCCTCTCAATGGATAGCTTTAAAAGAAGACTTGACAAACACGTACTCGCCCACGGATTACTATCTCCCTCTTAGAATAGCTGTGTCTGACGCATATTTAATTATTTATCAGAGTTATCACTGCTGTATATCAGTATCTACTTCCTATCTTTCTTATTTTCATCTCCGTTTCCCCTCTTACTCATTGACTTCCGTCTTCTTAAACACTACCAGTTAAGTGAACCGTTTATCATTCTTGAAATAGTCGCCTTCATTCGGCACTCGAATTAACACATTTTTATTTCCATATTCCAAAGAATCAAACTACTCCCTGGCAGTGTAATGGCTGGTGGTATCCAGAATCCCTTCTTCACTGAGATAAACGCATTAGCTCAAACTTTAAGACATAAATCAAAAATAATTACAAAACTGATTTGACTTGATGTAGTCGAGTGGCTAGAACACCACACATCGGACATTTGCAAGTATCTGGAACTGTACCCGATCGACAAGAAGCGAGCGCAAGAAAATCGATTGTGATAAAAATATTGGATACTGATCGAAATGCAGTTTTGGGATTCAGATTTGTGTAGTAAGGACAAAATACCTGAGCCTTATGTTATTCCTCTTCCTAATTTGCTTCTCTGAGTATTCATTCTTCCCTTAAATGAGTCCATTGAAAGTACGGACAACATTGATTCAGGTAACAGGTTCCAAGGATCGAGGATTCGGTATGGAAACCCGTATGCCACGGGCATTTTGTTCGTTCGTGGCTTTTCTACTCGTCTGCTTTGTCCTCTGAGATATTCCGAACTAGCGGGGGGGGAATGGAGGATACACTAAATCCAAAATCATTTCTTAATATTCCACAACATCAAAATCAGATCACACCTTAATTTGCGGTAGGGTAGAGTTAAGGGGTTTAGCTTTTCAAGCCGCTCTTTGTGTGGTAAATCCGGAGATCTGGGATTGCACTGATAGCTTCCCTCTGTACGTTTTCCAGGATGTCTGAGTCATTTTTTAAACAGAGGCTTGCAGGGCTAAACACGGTTTTCAAGTTTAGTGCTCACTAAGGTTGTGTATTCTGTGGTGAACGTGGTGGCATCTAGGCTGGTGAATATCCATCTTAAGGCCCATATAGTTCTAAACCCCTAAGCTGCAACATCGTGGAAGTGGACTGCGGTTTTAAGATCATGTCTCACTGTCACCCTATGATCCTTGTGGGACCGGAGTACGAATGCAGGCTCTTCTCGTATATTGTACTTATTTACCTCAGTATTCTTGGTGTGCATATAGACACACTTAGTCAAGTTGATAGGCACCAGCGACTCTTTAGACCGGCTAACCACAATATTAAAGTTTGTCTGAAGCGAATATTCATCTGTTTCTCTTGTTATTCCTTGCCAGTTTTTTATATCATCAGCGTGTGACAACATTGAGGACACTGTAGTGTCAGTGGGCCCTGACCACCCATTCATCAATGCTGAAAACGAGACAATTGGGCAAATAGATGTTCAACACTTAACGTGTAGAAAAACGCAACGATGGAGAAGGTGGAAACAGGAATTAAATTAATTGGAGTTGATCGAATGGCATGGCTCGGCCATTCAGGCGTGGTCCCTGCAGAATGTTACCTCACATCTTTTATCCATATTAAATATATAGTTCTTTCTCTAGCCTAAGCTTCTTCTTCATTATGTATTGGTAATTGCCACGATGCAATGTGTTGGTGTAGATGATTATGTACATTCCACGTAAGATCTTATAGATTGGGCAGTTATATCACGACAAGCCTACAATTTTCGTATTAGGTCTATTATTAGAGCAGTACTAATATCATAGTAGACCACAATTCTACAGTTCCACCTGGAGACCAGTACTTAGTGATGTATCACAAGGTTCTGTCCCAGGTTCTTAACGTTTTATACTGTGTGGAAAATCACCTCACAAGTATAGTAGAGTTGTTGAATTATGGTCTACTATGATATTAGTACTGCTCTAATAATAGACCTAATACGAAAATTGTAGGCTTGTCGTGATATAACTGCCCAATCTATAAGATCTCACGTGGAAGTTACATTATCGTCTACACCAGCTCACTGTATCGTGACAATTACCAATACATAATGAAGAAGAAGCTTAGGCTAGAGAAAGAACTATATATTTAATATGGATAAAAGATGTGAGGTAACATTCCGCAGGGACCACGCCTGAATGGCCGAGCCATGTCATTCTATAAACTCCAATTAATTCAATTCCTCGTTCGCGCCTTCTCCATCGTTAGGTATTTCTCCGCGTTAAATACTGAATATCTTTTTCCCGAGTAGTCTTGTGTTCAGCTTTGAGGATTGTGTTGTTATTGTCAGATGCCACTACAGAACACATGCGATTTACTACTACTTTCTATGTCTATGTAGACAACATTCACTGATTCCCTATTGTCTAAAACCTCTGTGCATTACTCCTTTGTTACAAGATTTGTTGTGCAGGCTAAGCCTTTTCTGATATCATGTTGTTCGTTGTTTAACAAGTTGCTGATTCCCACAAATGTCATTGTGGTCTTTTTGACCATTCTTTCCAGTATTTCAACTACTACACTGGTGAGGCTGACAGTTTTGTAATCTGGTGAAAGTTGTTTTGATCCTGTTTTACGTATGAGAGTAGCGATTGCATCCTTCTGGTCCGTAGGTAACACCTTGGTGAAGTGACATATTGAATACCACAATCAGTGGACTGCAATATGTTATGTAATTAGTCTCAAGAGTTTATGGCGTTGTTCATCCGGTCCTGTTGACTTTCCCCTGTCTAAAGTGTTAAGGGCCTTAAGCAGATTGTCTCGATCATAGTTCATGAATAGCAGGCGGTTTGTTGATTTTGTATTTGGGTCTAGTACTTCGTCTAAAAGAGGCTCCTAGCTGAAAACTCTTCCTAAATAATTTGCCATGGCCTCTAATTTTCCCGATTTTCATCTATTATTTCAGATCCACCCTCTTTTTAAATTAGGTTTGGAATCCAATAGTGCGCCCTTGTTCTGTAATTTATATGCGAGAAAATTTTTTGAAGCTGGTTGAATACAGATTGGGTCAACGGCATTTCCCGTTTACTCTGAAGTTCTTGAATTTTATTTATAAATTTATTTGTTACTGGCATGTGGCGTCACATCGTTCTTGCAGTGTCGAGGCTGATAGAGATGACTCAACATTTCTTTTTTTTATTTAAGTAAATGTCTGAAATCGCGGTCTGGATTCCATAAGTGAACTAATGAACTAATGAAATTATCTGCCAGAACATACAGTATGAATAATTTGTATTTGTACATGCAGAGGGGTGCCAAATAAACGAAGGTCACTTGAAGTTATTCGCTCCTTATCAAAAACTGTTTATTGAACTTATCGTTTTAGTGACTCGACTTTGACACTGGAATTAATTCGCGTCAATTACGAAAGTGCCAGAAGCACAAGGTCATGTGACTTAAGGTATATCAGCTGCTTCACAAATATGATTCTCAAAGTGCGCTACTCAAGCCACTTCCATACTTATTACCTTTTTTGCCTGTATTTATAAATAAATAGGAAAAGTACAAGTAGATGAGAGTTATAGTCTTGCCGAATTTACAGTTTCTAATTCATGCGTTACAACGTATGAAGTGATTGAGGATGGGAAGTGTAGAATGTACTACTTTATTTTTGCATATCTTCACTGGAGATCGTTATCTAGTTCCTAGAATATTTACAGGGATGTAATGATTCCCAGAGATCAAAACTGTTAAAGTTAAGATACATAGCGCCTTTGTTAACGAAACTTAGTCAACTAATACACACTAATCAGTTTATGTATTCAAACGCATTTGGTCTACTAATTCCACCTGATTGTCCTGATATTAATTAGAGGGTAACTTCAGTCTTCAATAATGATCATAGTGGATCAGCTATACTGGTTGGAACAACCGTTCCTCAAGGTCCTACCATGTCAGACAGGTCGGTTGAAGAGCAGTAAGAATAAAAGCAACAAACCCAATGTCCGAAGGCAAAGTCGTACTGATGACTGTACAGAGGTTTGACAGCAGTAAGGTGTTTCCTTCAGACAACCAGCATAACCGATGTCTTCCCATAAGGAGGGATGAAGTTAGAAAAGGTCAACCCTGAAAGTGCACACCTCACCTTATCCCACGGATATCCGTCTCCGGTGGTAAGGTCTCAACAAGTACGAAGCTACCACGAAAATTCCCTACAAAAAGGTCGTGTGTGACCGACCTCAAGCAGTTGTCCCTTGGGCACTGCGGTCACGCTCTCAGGTCACTAAGACCACCTCTAATCCAATTTCCTTTTCAGGTACCTCCAGAACAACCCTTCCACGGTGTGGGCAACCGGGAAGTGATAACCGCCCTCATACCTCTAACAGCACTCAATACCACCACAAAGTCAAAAACGTTTTAGCGTCGACATGACTAAAAGCCCTACGTATTGACCATATAGTTCGAAAACCTTTGGCGGCTATTGCACGGCAGTGTGCAATAGTCTTTAAGTCTTGGCTAACGATGACTCCCAAGTCATTGTGTGTCTGGACAACAGGTAGCTCAGTGTTATTCATCGTGTATGTATCTGTACCTTGATGTGTGTTAGTCCTTGCAGGTTTTTTACTAGTGAAAGTCCAACATCCTAAGTGTTCTCTGATAGAGCTGATACCACTTGTTCGGATAGGGTGTTCCCGACCATTGATCACTCGATAAAAGAGACAAGATTCTATTTGGTCGCGGCTTTTGTACCTTCGTGTGGCCTCGAAGATGATCATTTCTAAAGGGAGAAAAATAAAATAAAGTAACGCCCTAATCATTATTTAAGATGCAGAATACCAATTTAGTGTCACCTGGCGCTTCTCGACTAGATAAAAGGCCTAAGTGTTTTTTAAGCGCTCAACGTAGGAGAGTTTGAAAATATTCATCACTTGGTTCCCTCATGTTGAATACACTCGTGTGATAGCATCCTTAATAAAACATGGACTAGCTGTTTATGTGCAATCCTCTAATTAAGGTCTCAAGTGGGTTATTAAACCCGAAACATCTCCAAAGCATTTTAACCCTCGGTGAAGTGATCATAACATTCGAAAACCTTTGGCAACTGCTGCATAGCAATACAAGGTTGCTTTCAAGTCCTGATTTGTTGTTGCTCCCGAGTCTTTTTGTTTCTGCACTCATGAAAGCTATGTGCTGTTGACGGTACGCTGGTACCTATGGCTTTCCAGTGTACACGAACACACTTTCTAATATTAAACTCCAAACCCTAACTTTAGAACCATCTCGGCAATTCTTTTGGTTCAGCTTGGAGACCAAGATTATTTATTCTCCAGATTTTTATATCATCTGCAGACAACCGTGTCTACAACTTAAGCAGTATTAGTAATTCGTTGACGTGGTGAAGAAAAGTTCCTTATCCACTCTTGTATGAAACCTGTTATTGCAAAGATGGAGAGCTTCTGTATAAACCCTAAGTGAGACATCTTATCAAATACCTTTCTAAAATCTATTGAATGTCACATTAACAAACTGACCTTGGACTTCTGTCCAGTATCCTCTCTAGTTTAACTGATGATCGATTTCTTAACAGGTTCACGTAGTTTTTAGCCAATTAATGCATGCTAGGTCCCCCAACTCTATCAGAAGTTCAAAAGGCTATAGTTAATCCGAAACGAGGAAGGGCAGCTGGTCCAAATGGATCGGCTTCAGAGGTCTTTAGGGATGGTGGTCCAATTTTAGCGATTAGGTTGACTAATATTTTAGCTAAGATCTGGGAGTTAGACGTTATTCCATCTGACTGGTCACAATCACTTATCGTCCCAATATATAAGAGAGGGTTAAAATCATCCTGTGACAACCATAGAGGGATTAGTTTAACTAATATAGTATCTAAAATACTAGCCTCGATAATTATCAGACGCCTAACTAAGACTCGTGAACTGCAAACACGAGAGAATCAAGCTGGCTTCAGACCTGGTCGTGGCTGCATCGACCACATATTCACCATTCGTCAGGTTCTAGAACATAGGCATACTTATCGTCATCGGACAATGGTGGTCTCTTTTGACTTAAAAGCAGCATTTGAATCTGTAGGCCGCGAGATTCTGTGGCAGCGTCTGTCGTTGAAAGGCGTACCTCAGAAATACATAAACCTTGTGAAGGCTCTTTACTCGAACACTACTAGTCGAGTCAGAGCTTATGGCGAACTGTCATCTGCTTTTGCAACCTTAAGTGGTGTCCTTCAAGGCTGTCCACTTTGTCCATTTTTGTTTAACTTCATCATACACCTATTGATGGAAATAACATTGTCGTCTACTGAATTCTCGAGTATTGATCTCCTTCCAGGGGGTCCACTTATCTACTTAGAATACGCAGATGATATAGTCCTGTTTGGTGAAGACGCTGATAAAATGCAGAGTCTTCTGGTAGCACTGAGCAACAATGCCAGGATTTTTGGGATGCGTTGCTCCCCCACTAAATGCAAGTTGTTGCTTCAGGACTAGTCTGCGTCAACACCTGAACTAAGGATAGGGGGTGAAGTAGTCGAACGTGTTGACAACTTCACCTATCTTGGAAGTCTGATCAGCCCAAATAGGTTAGTGTCTGACGAAATCTCAGCACGGATTCAAAAAGCTCGCTTGACTTTTGCCAAATTACCTCACCTGTGGCGAAAGCGAGATATCCGTCTATCAATAAAAGGACGAGTATACTGCGCGGCAGTCCATTCTGTTTTAATTTACGGCAGCGAAACATGACCATTAAGAGTAGAAGACAATCGTAAGCTACTAGTATTTGACCACAGATGCCTTAGAAATATTGCTGGCGTCTGTTGGGATCACTGGGTAAGTAATAGTGAGGTTAGACGCAGGGTATTAGGGAATGATGGTAAATCAGTTGATGAGGTTGTGAATCTTCATTGACTGAGATGGTTGGGCCACGTGTTACGTATATCCGAACACCGATTACCACGACGTGCAATGCTAACCGATGTTCGGGATGGTTGGAAGAAAGTTAGGGGTGGCCAAACCAAAACGTGGCATCAGTGCTTGAAGTCACTAACTTGTATTCTGAGCCATGTTGGTAAATGCAGACTACTTGGTTGGGGTCCGCGTGACTATCGTAACCAATGGTTGGAGACTCTTGGTGACAAGGCTCAGAATCGGTCACAGTGGCGTCGGTGTATACACTCTCTATCTTCCCTTAAACTAAGAGATTAAAATTGCTTCATATCTTTCTTTCTACGAACTAATTCTTTCTTCCTGTACTATATCCTTATATGCAATCTTTCTTTTATATATTACCACCTCTGAATTAACTACTTTTATGAATCCGGTGTCCATCTTGTTGTGTTAATGAGGTATGGCAACTTGGACCGATGCATATATGTGCCTGGTCCTACGTTGTAGCTGACTGACTGACTGAACTAATGCATAAGGTTCTCAATCGTTCCAGATTGCATGTAAATGTTCTTGATACAATGAAGTTTTTGTTGTGGATTTTCTAGAGATAAAGTGTTAATTAATAAAGATGATTGAAAGATTACATCTCTATTTTAGTATTGTTTACACGGCCTTATTCTTCAAAATTTGACTAGTTATTCATTGCCATTTTTCAGGTTGACCATACGTGTTAATTCATCAGTTTAAATAAATGACTTCATAAACTTGTCACGAATAATATGACAATGAAGAGTGAATCTATTATTTCACTTTTTTCAGAATATTTACTACGTGAACATCGAAGTGATATTTGTAAACTTTCGTTACTATTACCATCTGAACCACATCAGTCAATTATTGTACATTTTAATAATTTATGCGAATTTAACAGTATCTTTTCAGAATTAATCCTATCCAAACCTGAAGAAACATTGAATTTATTAAACAAGAGTGTTTACCAAGTCATACAATCCAAAAAAGTAGATAATCCTAAACAATTGCTTGATAATATACAACAAAATATACATATTCGTTTAACAGCATTACCTATCATACCGGAAGTATATAAAAATCATATACCAACATCAATAGATACTGGAAAATTTATTGCACTTAGAGCTATTGTAAGTCGTGTCGGTCCTGTACAAGTGATACAAAGTAAAGTACAGTATTATTGCATAAAATGTGGTTATACATTTAGTGTATATGCTAATTTTGAAAATTTCTATGCTATTAAACCACCACGTTATTGTCCAAATCGTCAGCAATCTTGTAATTCTATGAATTTAAAATGTGTGTCGTCAAACTCACAATTTTATGCAAAAAACTATCAAGAAATTCGTGTACATGAACAGTTTGATTGTCTTACAGTCGGTGTTATGCGACGTTCTATGTGTGTTTGTATTGAAGATGATTTATTAGAATGTGTTAAACCCGGGGATGAAGTAGTTATTAATGGAGTTGTAACACGTAGATGGCGATGTACTAAAGAAGGCAGTCCATGTGAAACTTTTACATATCTTAAAGCAAATTATATTGAAAATCTAACCGAACTTAAAGCTGGTGGTGGACCTAGTCATATTTCACATGAACGAGCATTAGAATTCAAAGTATTTTGGAATAAATATACCAATTTTAGTTCAGCTTTAGAAGGTAGAAATATACTTCTACGTAGTATTTGTCCAGAAGTTTATGGAATGTATCTTATCAAACTTTCACTAGCTTTAATGCTTGCAAGTGCACCTGAATGGCATTCTACATCGGGTAAGATTTGACAATACCATATACACACTATGTACACACGTTAGATGTGTATCTTCGTTAGAATATGGATAATGTTTTAGATTTTTTTGAGTTTAATTTAAAGTCCACATTGCAATCATTATCTGCTTTGAGTATTTCTCACCATACATTTAAAAAGTGGGAACAGTATGTCCAGTGTCAATTAAGTAGAGTTCAGTTGAAGCTTTTGTGTGTATATTACATACATCGTGAGGATAAAATGAAGTAAACAAGTGAATGTTTAATACTCAACTGTGTTATGCTTATTTTGATTTCTATATTTCCTCTAAAGTTCAGAAGCGACTACTACTACAAGCAAGTACACTCAACCTATGCATACTATAGTATTTTTTTCTGAGGAAGTACATAAATTGTTCGTATCTGACTTCAAAGAACCTAAGTTCATTTAAAAATAGAACTACCTAGTGGCCCCGTTTCATTGTATATTGAATATAAAACTCATACTTCTCACGAATGTGAGCTTATCTAATCCTAAATATCTTTCAAAATGAATAGTGTGTTCGTTCAGTTCGTTGTTATTCACAAAAAGGTCATAAAAATATGTCGATGGAATGGTTTTTCTAAAAAAATACTAGTGATTGGTGTTATTTAGCATAGTTGTTTTCTACGCGATAGAGTTGCTAACCTCATGCCCATCCTCCTTGTTTACCCGGTTTCGGACTATCATTAACCCTATAAGGGCTACAAGCAAAGTTATAAAAAATATTGCCCAAGATAAACTTATTTAGAACAATGCATAAGTTCTCGAATTAAGATCGTATTTTTCAAGGAATCATGATGCATCTTCAGATACTAGCCTAAAATAGGTTATCACCATATTAAACAGTTCAAAATCGCAGATTATTAGCTTCTATTGATTTTACATCTAATTTAGGTGTCATTAAATGCTTATCTGTACGACGTTCAGTCATACTAGGTGATAAAAGTTGAAAACAACTGAAGTTTTCATCGATAGGTAATTTGTGAGACAAAAAAATATCAGGTTCATTTGTTTATGTATTAAATATCATAGTTTCTCTAAACTGTTTTGTAGTAACTGCTTTCATTTTATGAATGCTATAACTTGGTAATTTTTTTTTCTGTAGGTGAAACTACAAGTGTAGATGAACTCTCTACACATATTCGAGGTAATCCACATATTCTACTCATAGGTGATCCTGGTACCGCGAAATCAGTTCTTCTTCGTGGATGTACATCACTTTGTGATCGAGCTGTTTTAACTACTGCAACCGGTACTACAGCAGCTGGTTTAACTGCTACAGCTATACGTGATTCAACTGGTTGGACACTGGATGCTGGTGCTTTAGTATTAGCCGATGGTGGTTTGTGTGCTATAGATGAATTTACTGCACTACACGGTGTTCATCGTGCTGCTGTACATGAAGCAATGGAACAACAAACAATCAGTCTAGCTAAAGCTGGTCTTATGGCTCGATTGAATTGTCGTTGTTCTGTCTTAGCTGCAGCAAATCCATCACCGAATTCTATTCTACATGGTAATGAAGATTATGGTTTACCAACTCCATTGCTAAGTCGTTTTGATTTAATCTGGAGATTAGTTGATCCAGTTGACTCTTTAGAATGGGATCGTCGAATTGCTAACTTTATTTTGGATTTAGATCAACCAACTAGTTTTTCAACGAATCAGGAAATAACAAAAGTAATGAATTTTATTCATGTCATCAGGAATATAAATTAAGAAGATGCTAATCAATTTGTTTGATAGATAATATACCCACTTATACATATGTTTATTACATTTCAGTTTATGGAATCTCAACAGAGCCATGTATACCTGCAGAACAACATTTTGTTGAGATTTATTCATGAAATCGTTCTAACCTTTGATTACTAATAGGTTAAACTCATACATTAAAACTTTGAGCTATAGCTAATTAGTTTAATAGTTTAACTTTTAATAACTAAATCACTGTTTTGTATTTCAATTTAGAAGTTTAAGTTGTAAATGTCATTTGTTCTTGTAGTGTAAATATCTCCGGAATTCGGTACATGGTTGATGGGTTGAAAAATATTTAAATAATCGTCTATGAAACAGAAAAGCGATTAGCTTTATCAGGACCCCATTAGTGAATTTGAAATTACAAAGATTTTCATAAAGATTAGCTTTTCATTTTAAGGTAGTGTATCTTTACATGTAAACCTTATTAGTGTTTATTAGTCTACGAATATTTTATTCATTGTTGAGTAATCAATTAAATGGGACTTGTCATTATACATCAACTTTCTTGACTATGAGAAAGAGTTTGATAACGTTGTTTGGATAGCCTTATAGAACATGTTCAGGGAAATTTATTTGTAATATAAATTTGGAACACTTGTAATCAGTCGAATTCACTGTTTCTAGGTCACTATTAAGTCAGCAGAAATTGATATACGTGTGTTTCATGCACATTTTTCTCAATATCAGTCTATTGTTACTTACTTACTAAGTACAAATTTATGCTGGAACTCTCGATAAATGTGCTGTGCATGTAAGGAGGGAAGGCGACAATAGTACTATTAGGGACTCGAACTCACGGACTGCTGGATGGATGTCATATGTGATCACGGGGCTATTTCAGCTGTGATTTGGACTTTTATTAATTCCTCTGTTGACAGAAGGTCCCTTTATGACCAAATTTATAACATATATTACATCGGTGAGTTCTGTAACGACAAGTTCTGGCAATATGCCATTCATAGAAAAAACAGCATTTTGTAAAAGGTTTCGTTATTTGAGCTTATTGGTGATTGCTGACGGTAATATTTTGTCTGCTTTATTTGATAGAATGGATATTACAGTGAATTGAAGTTTTTCTCTTAGTTTCTACCATAGTAGTGTCATTTTTTAAATTTAGCGGGCATCCACAATCATCATTTATTATTTGTGATGTCATTTTGGTATTTTTTTAGTACGGGATAATGATTGACAGCTGAATTTCCCTTGGGGTCACACAGGGTATGTTCGCGATATATATTTAACATTCGCATGGAATTTAGGTGGCAACAGAAGATGCTTGAACCTATTAATGAATGTTCATATTCGTCTACAACTAGATACAGCATCCGACATCACACTCATTTCTAGAAAGATGTCGAAATTGATGAGTTATCCTTTCGTACCACCTACGAACATACAGCTTGTAATACATCTGGAGATATTCTAAAACTCGTCATAATGATTGAATGTATTGTTAAATTTGGAGATTATTTTTTTCTAGGGAAATTTTTATTCAACAAATAGACATAATTTAGATCTTATCTGTATTGATTGGTTTGACAAACTAAATCTCTGGAATATTCCATTAAATATGTTATGTACATTAAATGATTCCTGTATTCGCAACAACTCGCCCGTAATAAATGCAACATTTAACGCCAAAACGTTAACAGAGCGGATCTTTTTGTAAGACATTCAAATGTGTTCGCGAACACCTTGGAGCGTTGTACTATTGACAAAGCTAAATTGTATTTACAACAGGGAGCAAAGCCAGTCTTCCTTCCGAAATGACAAGTACCATACGCCTCCGTTAATAACTCTAGGAGTTATAAAAACTTGAAGTTATACAATCAGTTACTCTTTCATCATACTTACTCCTGTCACCCCTTGTGGAGGAACGTAGGCCGCCGACCAAGACAGCTATTGTTGTAGTTCAAATGGTCAATGGAACTATCCATCTATATTCTGATTACTCTACTGTACTACACAATGCCTTACAAGATCATATATATCCCTTTCCATCGCCAGTTTTTTCCTGACATCGGGCAATACGCATAGATGACATTAAGCAACATATAGTATCTTTAACATGAACTTACGTGATTGTTTAAAGCGATATGTAGTATGAATGCAACTGCCATGGGTTTTGGATGATGTTAAATAGCATTTCGAACTATAGAGTGAACATCAACCCATAAGTTCACACCGACATATGTAGGTCAGACTAGTACTCTAACTTTTCGTTTCGGTATTATGTTCTAATCTATTTTATTGTTTCGACATTGCATCGTAGTTTATTTGTGTATTTGTTTGTAATTTTTTCTCTATCCTTTTTCACTACGACAAGCATCATCTTTGGTCTAAAAATGATTTAAAAGAGTATTTTGTATGGATTCGTGATCGTTTCACACCACAATTGTCCATGGAAGCAGCTAATCTACTTCAACGTTATTATGTCTGGCAAAGAAGTCAAATGTCGAATTTTTGTAATGATTCATTGGCCGGTGCATTCAGTAGAAGAACCTTACGTTTATTGGAAAGTCTTGTTAGATTAACCAAAGCACATGCTCGATTGATGTGTCGAAATGAGGCTACTGTTGAAGTAAGATTTATTATTATTAATACTATTATCATGTTGTAAATGGAGGGTAGCTATGAAGTACTTTTATTGATATTATCTTTTGACTCTTCTGTGAGGATTATTAATTATTTTCGAATGGTTCTGTTGTTGTGTGTGTGTGTCAACTAATACGCGAAAGTAAATCCACTGTTATATATCTCATTCTATGTGAGGCTTACAGCTTACTGGTTCGAAATAACTAAGTGAAAGACTGGGTAAGAATCAAAGTCTCTGAAGAAATAACTTTGAAAAATTAGTGTGTCCACAGGTCATTAGTTTAAAACTCACTCTGTCTAGGTTGGCTTGGACATCTGGGAAGTATCACTTATTAGCTTTCATATAGCTTAATTATAATTAAAATCTGTGAGTACATAAACCTCTACTTAGTAAGGATGTTACATATTAGTCATAGTTTTCAGAACAGTTTACATTTGTGGACTTCTATGTTAGATTCCGATATGCATAATGAATGGTAACTTTTGGGATCCGTTTATGGACCAGTACTATGCGTATACTTTTTATCGTATAATTATTAAGTAACTAAACTATGCATATTCGTGTTCCTCTTATCATAAGCTTTATTTTGACTTATAAACTATTATTATACGACTTACTATTCTTGAATTATGCCCTGTCTATTAATTACTACCCCCCTCATTCACAGCCACATTTGGCTAATTCCTGTACAAATGTTGTTTCATATTTTATGGTATGGTGTGGTCTGTCTGGTTGCTATATAAAGTCAGTATGTTTGAAATAAACGATTCATATGGCAGAGGCTGAGATTGATGTTCTGGACTTAACTGGCTGGGCTAAGCGGAAAGCAGGACCAATAAGGACTCTAGGCTGTTCGCTGTTTGTATATTCAAGCTTCACGATGAAACCACCCCGTCCTAACCCAGAGAATACAACACCTACAAACTACTCGGAAACTTCAACTCTTCATTGTTACAAAGAACTACATATAATAATAATAATAATAATAATAATAAGTATTCTTTTCAATCAGTGTATTGTAGAAGTTGGTTTTACAATTAATTTTGATAAACGTATTTTGGACGATCAGCAAAGTACCTACTCGTTGATAAATGATTTAATGTAATACAATGTGTTCAGTTGATGGAAATTATTGACAAGGGTGATTTAAAAACACTAATTCCCTTCTAACTGAACTATTATGACTGGCAAAAAGAAAGGATTTTTTGTTTTTGGCAAAATTCAGCATGAAGAAAACAAAAAAAAAATGAATATGATGATCAGTGTCATCAGTGAACTTATTCACTAACTGAATTCAATCCTAAGACGCTTAATTCTTATCCTATAAATCATAGATAGGTCGATAATTTCAAGCTGCGAGGGACCATGAATTAACAGTCATCGTCACCATCATTATAGATGATAAGATTCCATCAATTATGTATAAAAGAAAGACAGTGCAAGATGATTCTCTACGAATTGACTCGATTAAGGAACTTGACTTCTAACCAAAATAAGTTGTGGGTTTAAGCTCCAGTAAATCTAGTTAAAAATCGGTTAGTAATCCCAAATTCTTACTCTTTCCTTTATAATAAATATGGCAAAAATAAATTTGTTGATTGTTTTCTCATTCAATGTATTTAACCTAATAATACTCATTATGTATTGTTAGTTTTAATCTTCCCATTCATTTTTAGGAATGCAATTGATCAATCTCTTATTGGCATATATGTATACTGTACGGATTGTCTTGATATTGCCTTAAGTCACAAGTTTTATAGGCAAAGATAGATGGTGGCTATCAGTGGAATCCAGGACTCTCGTTTCGTCCTATGTAGGTATATCCAACTGACGAGTCCCAAATAAGACGAAACGCGCGTCTTGCATCTCATTGCTAAGCATAATCTACCTTTGCCTACACTATTCAATATGATTGTTATATTGTTTACCTTGATAATATTCTTTATTCATAACTTGATTTTATGTCTCTTTTTTATTCGATTCTTTTTTTAGGATGCTATTGTTGTGATCTATCTAGTTGATTGTTCTCTTTATTCCACTAGTTCTATCAATGATAATCAGTCTCATTTAAATAATAGTTCATTATCAAAATTTATTTCACCTGAATTGATTGTTTCAATGAATATACCAGAGAATGCTAGTGTTGATTATTTACAAATTGAGAAATTAGTAATGTCTACTTTAAATAATAATAATAATAATAATAATAATAATAATAATAATAATAATAATTGTAGCAAGAATATTGACAATGATAATGGTAATGTTTATCTAAATAGATTTAAACAAGATCATTCTAATACTTATAGAAAGGTTCAATTAGAACCTCTACTTAGTTCAACTCAACTTATAACTAATAATAATGATAGTTTGAAGAAATACACTCAAGAAGATAGTAGACAACGTCAGAGTCTTCCATCTTATAAACGAACATTTCATCATGATAATAATAATGCATGTTCCCCTTCATCAGTTATTCAAAATAATAATAATAATAATAATGATGATGATGATTTGTCAATGATTCCATCGACTAAAAGTTTCAAATGGACTCCATTAAATAATTCTATCGACATTGATGACAATACTACTACTACTACTGATATCAATACTACTGACAATCAAATATTCAATAATAATAATATAAACATGAATAAACCTTTATGGAATAAACATTTATCTTCTAATTCATTCAATATTTCAAATAATGATTTATCAATGTCTATGGATACATTCAATAATACAATACAGAATATTCAATATTCAATGGATAATAAAGATAAGAATAATAATGATGATGATGATGATATTTTCACATTTGGTTTTAATATGCTAATGACGAATAGTGAGAATATTTTGAAGAAACATTTAAAAAGTGAAGATTTTGAAATTGATTTATAAAATGTAAATATGATCTGATCCTTCAATTGGTAATTATATTTTTGTACACATAATTTAAATAGATTTTGTAGAAGATATTAATTATATTTATTATTAACAGAGTGAATTGATAGCTGGTTAGTGATGATAAAAAAAACACAAGTACTCAATTTCAAAAGACCAGATTGCATATTCAAATGATCGATTCGATCAAGTAGATAGATTGACATTCGCGAATATCCGGCGCTTTAACCGGATTCCAAATCAATGGTGCACATGGGCTCCAGTATCCTGCGGGAACAAATGGCGTATGAACCAATTGTTGGTCACAGGCTAACATGAGACTGAATCTCCTGACGTTGCTTCACTGCCTTGTGGATCAGACCTTCAGGTCGAAGGCTCGGGGTGTGGCCCCCTAAAAAAACCACCTGTTTCGGTTTGGGCACCCGGGTAGTATCACAGCCCTCACACATATCAAATGTGATCTGTTTGGCGCATATGTATTCGGTGCCTCCTTGTACCAATATCTATGTGTTAAAATAAATAAATAAGATGGATTGAATGGTAAGATCATATGACTTTCATTCAGTAGCCCATGTGTTGAAGTCCCACTCCAACAATAGAGTCGGTGCATCCACTATTTGTGTTCTCCCAAATTATAATCTTCTGAATTCTTCATGTCCCTTTCTGTTTTCTCTTTCCAAATTTATTTAACTAGATTATACTCTTTGGATGACATCTTCAAACCCTAATGTTTCCGATTACTGCTAATACTTTCAATACTTCTACCTCTATGGGATTTGAATCGACAATTGTATCTCTGTGTTAATGTGGTATGGCAACTCGAACTGATGTACCTACGTACGAAGTTCTACGTTGTTGATTGACTGACCAGCCTTATTTATATTTATTTATTTCAACATATAAACATTGGCACAAGGACGGACCAAATAGATATGCGCCACACAAGTCACTTGATTTGTGTTTGGGCTATGATACTGCCCGGATGCCAGAACCGAAACAGGTGGTTTCATTAGGGGGCCACACACGGAGACTTCGACCTAAAGATCTAATCTACAACACAGTGGAACGTCAGGAGACACAGTCCCATGGTAGTCGATGACCAATGATTGATTCATACACCATTTTTTCCTTCAGGATACTGGAGCCCATGTGGACCATTAGTTTGGAACCAGAGATTTCCGACTCTTCTATATGGATCCTACGTAGCCAATAATCCGGTTAAAACGCCCGGCTTTCGCTTTTCGTCCTCTCAATTTCGTAAACAACAGTAATACCGTGAGTAGGCAATGAGTAGGACATCCCTGGCAGTGGTTGTATGCACGCGGCCATGTAAGAACATCTGGAGAGGGAGAACTGACTCTCTCCACTCTCGGCCGTAGCAGGGTATTTGGGGGCTAGTGGTAATAATGTCACCTGCCTCCTTCCACACACAACACGTTTCTCGAGAGTTCCAGCGCATAAATTTGTACTTGGTACGTAAGTAACAATTTACTGATATTGAGAAGACTGTGCATGAAACACATGCGTATCAATTTCTTCTGATTTAATAGTCACCTCAAAACACAATCCTATAAATTTGTCACTTTTATATGAGATTTAAGAAATTTACACTTTTGAAACCAGCTTGTATCACATTATTTAATTACGAAAGAACTGATGTTATTTCGAGCAAACAGTTAGTGATATTAACTTTCATAAAACGAAAGTGTAAATCAAGGCTCTGCGTATAAACTCTTATTTAATATATCGAGTTACCCAGCCTATATCCTAGTTATCAATGTTTCAGTGGTGTAAGTAATGTTGTCACATTTGTATGCTTGTTCGTTCAACCTAACATGGTTTGCATGAGTGATCGTGTCCGTTCTCTTGCGAGGTTATCTTATATATAAAAAGATTTCGATCAAGATTTGTGATTTAACATCAGTATATACTTCAAAGCTACATTATTGTTCCTGTTCGGATCACGTTGACCGAAAAACACCTCAACTTCCATAGGTCCTGTTTCTCGAGCACAACTTAGGTACAGTTGTTTTGTAGGAATGATTGTGATTCAAGTTGAAATAACCTTTATTTATCTGTTAATTACATTTCTCCATAACGTTTTGAGTTTCCTTGGAAAAGTGTAGCAGTCGGATTAAATAGACAACTAAAACACTGTAGTCCACCAAATTTTCAGATTCGAGTCATAAAATTTGACTAAATTCCACCTTGATCTCAATAACTTGACAGTGATATCTCTGAATGTGGTTGACATGCGACGCAAGTTTGCATCAAAGGTTGGACATTGTGTCGAAATATTCAATATTAGAATGTAAAAGTTTATTGAACTGCACAGGAACCATGTTTATAATTTCGTTGAGAATACTTGTAGATTTTTAGCTCCAACGTCATGCTGAAAGTTGTTGAAAGCTGTTTAAATATTTAGTGGTCAGTTGACTGTTAGACGGTTTGTGTTTAGTCATTATAACTTACAGTGTGTCGTGACATCGCATTACTTCATTAACCACTTTTCGCTAAACTCATGGATCTAATAACAGTGTTTTCAACTGATCTTAAGTTTTCCGAAGTTATCTTTTAGATACATTTCCCTGAACATCTGTGAAACTTCTGTCAACGGGATCGTGTGAACTATTCTCAATAAATTACAATGTAGAAATATCATCTAACAAGAGGAAAGCAAGTTTAAGTAATGATTGAGATCATGAATTGATCAATGTTAGATCACTATTAAAAATCTGGAAACGCCGGACGGCCATTTCGTCCTAGTATGTGGCTTCTCAGCAGTGCGTATCTATGATCCAGCATGCGGGATCCGAATTCAGAATATTCGGTCTCACGCACGAACTCTTAAACTCTAGACCACTGAGCTGGATTCGAGTCGCGCGTGCTGGATTGTGGATGCGCGCTGCCAAAGAGTCACATACTAGAACGGAACGGCCGTCCAGTGCTTTCAGGTTTTCAATAGTGGTCTAAAATTGATCGATGTCATTCGAAACTCAACAATTTCCACAACCCTATACCGATAATTTTAAGTAACCTTTGTTGTGAGGGATTCTTATGTGGTTGACTAACAATATATTGAGTAGATTGTAAATCTTAATCCACTAAGTTGGCAGAGATAAATATATTCAACCATCGCCTGTCTGAATATCAAATGTTGGCTGGCGTTGGAGTAGTCTCGGGAAATGTTGCTGATATTCAAGCTAACACATAGCATCAGTTCATAACTTGATGACTATCGATCTCTGTGCTAATACAATGTATGAACTTGGATTATTGCAGATACATGCCAGATCCTACATTGATGATGACTAACGTAACGTTTAGAAAAAAAATGTCTTCATACTAACAAGAAAATTAAAACAGAAAAATGTTTTCGAAACTATCTCTTTTAGAATTGAATAAGGAGAAAAAAGTGTTCAGTGCATCGATCATTTGATCTAAGTAGTCTGTTCTGTCTTTTTTTTGTTTCCTTGTTATTGTTGTTGTCTTGAGATTCTTCAAAGAACCATACAAAATAAATGGTGTAAATAATAGATTAGGAGTTCAAAGTATGAGTTGAATTTGATTGATTTATCTCATTTCGTTTCTTAGTAAAACTATCATCTGAAATGTTGAAAAAAAATTTATACATCCATTTAGAGTAATGAATTGCAAGCAATTTATTATTACTGTTCTTACTTTTCTATCATTTATCTTGATAATTTTATCTCATTATGGTGATATGATATGACAACTTGGATTAAAGTACATATATATAACAGATTTTAAGTTGCTTATGATTAACGGAATTAATTAAACTCATATTCTGTAAACTGTCTTCTCATGGTGCTGTTTAAGAAACTGAGAGGACGAAAAGCGAAAGTCAGGCATTTTAACCGTATTGATGACTACGTAGGATCCATGTGGAAGAGTTGGAAAACCCTGATTCCAAACCATTGGTGCACATGGTTTCCAGTATCCTGCGGGAACAAATGGTGTATGAACCAATCGTTGGTCACCGACTACCATGGGACTGTGTCTCCTGACGTTCCACTGTGTTGTAGATTAAATCTTTAGGTCGAGGGCTCCGTGTGTGTGGCCCCCTAATCAAAACCACCTGTTTCGGTTCTGGCATTCGGGCAGTATCATAGCCCAAACACAAATCAAGTGACTTATGTGGCGCATATGTATTCGCTGCCCCTTTGTACCAATATTTATATGTTCAAATAAATAAGTAGACTAAAAACTAGACTGACATTTGAACAAATCAGTAATGGATTTAGTTCGAATAAATATGACTTATAATTCATATTAATCGTGACTGCAAATAGATAAGATTCACAAAATTGATTGAATAGCATAGTTATACGGTTACATTTCGATAATAAAATTCTTTTTACATACAGCTGTTTAGTCTGTATGCGCTAAAATATGTTATATTTGGTTTGCTTAACTGTAACTGCGGTGTGTGCTACTGATGTCGACAATTATAAGTAGTATGTATCACCAATCGAAAGTGCAATGTCTGGTAGAAGTAGGTTGAGAAAATCAAAGAGAACGAGGACAGAGAGTGATTGGTATGAAACTTAAAGAACAACATAGTCTGAGACAATTAATATTTATTTTGCAAATGAAGTATCTACTGTATGGTTCTTAGATTTTACTAAGATATTCTGTAATACTGTATTAAAATACATTTCGTTTTCCCCACTGGTATTCACATTCACTACAATACTACCATTTTATTTGGATGCATACGCTTTAAAGCTGTCTTTTACTGTGTTGAGGTGAAATACATGAAAACTTAGTTTGATGTGTATCTAAACAAGATTCTACAATTATCTATTACTAATTATACAATATGGCTAGATTGATAGTTACCATTTAAGAATTTCATTGTAACTGAAGGTCAGGATCTGTTTATATTTAATTACTAAATTCCAGTTGTGAGATAGTAATCATGTTGTCAAAGACAAACGCTTTTTAGCTGGAATATCCATTCTATTGAACTTAATATCACCAAGAAGTTTTGTAATTTCTTGGAATAAACAAGATGGTTGTCAACTATGTAGTCATACCTACTGTTTCAATTTAATTCATAATTCATAGTTATTACAAGGAGAATAGTTTATTAAAATCTTCCTGTGTACTTACTTACATACTCTGTACCCCTTGTGGAGGAGTATATGCCGTCCACCAGCACACTTCATCCAAACCTATCCTGAGCAATCCTTCCTAGTTGCTACTCATCCTTTTCATATCTGCTTCCGTTTCCCGACGTAGTGTTCTTTTGCTTTCCGCTTTTCCTCTTCCCTTCAGGATTCCAAGTTATCGCTTGTCTCGTGATGCAGTTGGGTGATTTCCGTAATGCATGTCCTATTCACTTGCAACGTCTTTTCCTAATTTCCTCTTCAGCTGGAAGCTGGTTTGTCCTCTTCCACAGAAGGCTGCTGCTGATGGTATCCGGCCAAAGGATCTTGAGTATCTTGCATAGACAATTCTTTATAAATACTTGCACTGTTTTGATGATGGTTGTAGTAGTTCTCCGCGTTACAGCTTCGTACAATAGAACTTTCTTCACGTTGGTTGACAGACAGTTGTTTTGAGTCCCATATGTTCTTCAATTGTATTAATGTGACCCTTGCTTTGTCAACCCTCGACTTTACGTCTGCATCTGATCCTCCTTGTTCATTGATGATGATTTCCAGGTACGTGAAACCTCTCATATTTTCTAGGGCTTCTCTATCAAGTGTGATTGGGTTGGTATTCTCCATGTTGTATTTGAGCATGTTGGTTTTTCTTTGTGTATACTGAGGCCTGATGCAGAGCCTCCTGCTACATTAGTTCTCCTCATCTACATTTGCTCGTGTGTGTAAGATAAAAGTGTCAGGTCATCTGCGAAGTTCAAATCTAGTTGATTCAGTGTTTTCCTTCAGATGTCGAGTTCTTCATAATCCAGTCAACCACCAGAAGAAAGAGGGAGAGTAGGCAGCTTTGTCTGACTCCGGTCCTTACTTGGAATGTATCTGTCAGCTATCCTCCATACACAATTTTGCACTTATAGTCTATCGTATGAATTCCGATTATTGTTAACAATCTTCTCTCAAGTACTTCATAGTATCGAAGATGTATAAAAATTACAAATACACAAAACTCCGCCTACAGCTTTTCTACGAGTTCCTGCCGGTCCCAAACGCGGGTAAAGAACGAGGGTTGGGCATGGGGTTACTGACCTTATCCCGTAGAAAACTAACTCGCTAAAAAAACGCGGCGAGAATATAATTTATGGACGACCTTTGAACGAATCTCAAGTGACCTTGGGAAATAATAGCCAATCAGTAAACAGTAAGTATAGAGTAAAAATATATTATACAAAACCAAGGAAATAAAGTGGCTACACTTTTTATACGTGGTTCAAAAACTAGTCAAGGTTAGAAAGAGGCTCAGAGGTTCTAAAATCCCGATGCATGCAGTAGGGGAAATCATTCACATGGTTACGGAATAGTCGGCCTCTGGAGCCATGATAAAGTCTCAAAAAATCTTTCAACCTCGACTACATAGTTCCAGTATTGTTTATGTGCACTCCGGTTGTTGAGTACACAAAATGCCACTTGTAGATAACGACACGATGTACATAACCAAGCCTGTGTAGGAGGCTGTACTCTCTTCAAACATCCGTATATATTGTAGTATCTGACTGCAGCCAGTGTCACTGGTGCTCTTATTATCCAGTTCGCGATAATTGTCATAATTTACCTTAGTTCGGAATTATATGTGGGGTTTTCATCACAAACTGACATCAGCTATAATGCCAGAAATTTATTTAGCCAAATGCACGAAAAACTTTCGCGTTAAAATCCGAGATCTATTATCTTATACCACAAATTATAGTCTCGCTGTTTCATTTCTTATAGCCGCTCAATTACCACATTTTGTACAAAATTCCCTATGAATCGATCGTACATTAGCATGAAGCACTGAAGTTGGTGCCGTAACCTTGAAATCTCTAAAACGCTTCTGATCGGCTTGTCCATAAATTAGAGTCTCGCCAAAAACGCTAATCCACACAAATAATATAACTGACTTACATGTTACTTCTCGAAAATGATCTTTATCAAATGTTGGTAAATTATAATGTGTATCTTTCCATTTAATTAAATCAATCATATCAGTGGAATTATATTGTGCAGCTATAATCATATTTAAATAATGCGGTTCCATTAATTTAGATTTTGATATTGAATACCATAATTTTAATTGATTATAAATAATAGTTTCATTTATTTGAGCATAATTTAAACCATTTTCAGAAGCTAATTTAGCTAAATCATATTTATTTGTATTGAATATATAAAATTTAGCTAATAATTCATAGGCTTCAGATAATTTCTCTGTATTATTATTATGTAATAATTTTGTATATTCAATAATAGTTATGTAATTTTGTTCAGCTTCATCTAGTTTAGATAAACTAAACAAGAAAAGAAACAAATAAGAACGAAAGAGAATAGTAATAATATTTAATTTATTTCTAAATCTGAAAACATTGAACGACTGTTTCGTCCTATTGTGGAACTCCTTAGCAGTGCACATCCACGATCATGCCCCGCGAGATTCGAATCCAGGATCTATCGGTCTCGTGTGCGAACACTTCACCTCTAGACCAATGAGCTGGTTGGCATCCAACGGTGTTAATGTCTAACTTCAACCAATCCAATGCTACCCAGGTTTTTCTATGGTGGTCTAGCTTCAATTGACTTATGAATTCAACTATAAAATTACTAAAATCTCTACAAAACCCCTTCTGATAATAATCATCGTATGCTCACTAATGATTGGATTCAAGAGGTATTTTCTGGAGTTCTAGTGAGAAGCAGTGACCATTGGAGTTCAACCGGGTCTATTGTGAGGTGGTAACTCACTGAAGACAATGGTAGACAGTGACGCGATTTCGTGGATTGGTTGAATGTCGGTTCAGTGATCCAGAGGTTAAGCGTTCGCGCGCGAGATCGGAGGTCCTGGGTTCGAGTAGTGAGTGCGGGATTGTTAATGCTCATTGCTGAGAAGTCCCATACTGGGATGAAACTTTCGTTCAATGCTTCCAAGTTTTCCATGGTGGTCTAGCTTCAACTGATTCGTGAATTCAATCATAGAATTACTTCGAAGTTTTTGAATTTTTCCATTGTTTATGTTAAAGATTTGTCTTTTTTAATAGCTTTGCATCTCATCAGCTTGTTTCGAAATTACTATTACGTCATATGCTAGGAATTTTAAGTAGGATTGCAAAATAGCTACTAGTGGATATACATGGTTCACATTCTGTTTTATATGGAACTATTCAACCGAATGCATTTGCAGCTTCAGTGTTGATATTCACGCTGGGACTCGAACTCAGTACTTTCCACTTCGATCGGCTGTTGTTTTATGTACCTTGTCCAGACAGCCGATTGCTTTTTCGGCTGGAATGGATTTTTAATTCGTTTTTAAGGATTGTTTCAGTCCTCCTCTTAATTATATGGGCTAAGAATATGCGATGGATGAGTCATAAGTGGAGCAAAACTCGTGTCCTGAATTCCACCACTAGCCATTATCCAACTCTGCTAAGTAATGATATTTATTTAAAAACACATTATTGATGCTAAGTGATACATAGTCTAGAGGATAACTGAACAATTAACATAACATCAGGAATCACTGGTTCCTTCAATAATACATGTACATTTTACTGACGAGTGCAAAGTAGCACAAAATCTGGTTTCAAAATTTCCTGAGGAAATGAAAGTTATTCAATTCTGTGTGGGCTAGAACGAGGGGGTATTATGGTCTTTTAGATATGATTATATACTAATCTATACATCATTTTTTCAGTAATTACGCGAACTGGGCTATTTTGGATGCTAATGATAGATATAATCAGACAAACCTTCGGCCAAATAGCACTTAAACACTTACTACATTTAGTTAGTCATAGCCTAGTTGTTTGCCTTTATACAGGTGCTAAAAGATCACATTTATGGGACGATGACTGATAACTCCTGCTTCATAACAAAATGCTTGCATATTCAACTATGATTATAGACATGTTCGTAGCCTGTAATACGATCATCCATCAGGCGTAGCCTCATACATTTTTCTTTTCATTTCCGAAATGTAAAAGGCGTATGAAATTAATGTGACTTGATTTATCATAATATCATTTGGACAGAATGGTATATGGTGAAATCGTACTGATAAACTTTGTTTCTACGAAATAATCCTTTTTTCCTATACCATATCCTTATATGCAATCTTTCTTTTATATATTACCACCATTGACTTAACTACTTCTAAGAATTCGGTGTTCACCTTGTTGTGCTAATGTGTTATGGCAACTTGGACCGATGCACATATGTACCTGGTCCTACGTTGTAGTAGTTGAAACTGTCCATTCAATATATCACATTGGTGATCTTCACGTTTTTGGTTCAAATATAACCAAGATTTAGACACACACTGACAGGCAAACACAGATATAGGGAAAAGTTATATTAAATTATTGATTCGATGCAAACGTACTAACAAAAGGTCTAGAATTTTGATATTTTTGAAAATATTACGGTAAGCTATTCGGATATTTTGAATTATGATCAATGAGATGCTTGGTAACTCATAGGATTCGATAGTTTTACAAGCTGAAAATATCCTTTAATTAGTGGTTCATTTAAATAAGTGATTTGTAAAGGTTTGTCCGAACTAAATGAAAATGACACTACTTATTGACCAGTCAATGAAAACGTCTCAGTTCTGCAGGAGGTGTCACTGGTAGCGTGAATTTCTCAGTGGTAGCATCTTATAAAAAGAAGCTGGGTAACCCGGGTTTGAATCTAACAAAGACCATAATTTCCCTTAAGATTGTAGGGTTGCAATTTTAGTGAGTGTCAGTTAACACTAAACGTCGAACCACCGCTTACTGTTGAGTACCTCCAACTATCTAAAATCATAATTTTGTATAGTTTGCTAGTAACTTTCATCATGGATTGATTTCTGCTGGGAAGTTGTTACAGGTCACAGAGTGCACCTCAACTCTCTTGGTCTAGTCAGCCAGTCATTAGTAGTGCATATGTACCATTGTACACCCACTCGAACCCATAATCTTACGGTAAGTTTTATGTTAATCTTACATTAATGCCAATTTCGCTCAGTTTGGAACATAAATAAAACATTATCTAATACCATCGGTTAATAATTGTCTTGTTTCCAAAATGATTAATTTCCTGAAGCTGCAGTTTCTCATTAGTGCCCTAAAAAAATTCCAGTCTGAAGTACAAGAATAGAGTTGCTTTATCGTTACCATATAAATGAATAAAAAAACAAAAGCTGAATTACTTTTCATTTATACTCCCCAGTAGTTTACGTGCTTCAATCTTCTCCAAAATATCATTGGATCTTTCAGCTATATCGAAATATTGTTCTGCAAGCTATAAAAATTTCGAAAAACTTAGTTATCTTTTTTTATGATTATCAATAATTATGTTCACAGTTGAAATCACAAGTTGATCTAAGCTAGGCTGTCATTGAAGCTTGGAAGCATTGAACGATTGTTTCGTCTTAGTATGAGACTCTTCAGTAGTGCTCATCCACGAAAAATACAATCTCCACAAATCTCCATACAAATAATTATGTATTAAGCAGTATAATTACTAAGCAAGTTGATTTGTTAATGAATGAAATGGGGACAATCCTTATTCCATTTACAATATTTTAGATCAGCGTTTATTCTATTGAAATGAGATTTGACTAAAATATATTTGTACTATCACATTAATCAACAACAATTACAATTGTAAGTCCACTTTTTAGCACCTTGTCAGCCTCATGAATAGAAGTAAACAAGAGTTGGTTGTGAATACAAAGTATAACTATTTGGTGTAATGATAACAGTTCTTTACATACAGCTTTAATTATCTTATATATATTACAGTGATGAAGTCGTTTAATAGTTTGTACTGATTAGTCAGACAATAGATCAAATTATCTAATGAGATTCATTAGATTATTTGTTAACATGAATCGAAAGGTAAAATAGAAAGTTACTTCATATAAATCGGTCACATTGGACACCTATAGTGACAGGACTATTGATTAGATCACCTATACAATGTAGGTTGATGAAATGAATATATGGACAACTTTATACGAATTGTTTCAGGACTTATGTAAGAATTAACTATGTGGGTTCCATAATAATTATAATAAAAGATCACAGAAATATTGTACGAGTGGAAACAATCGGCAGACAAAGCTGAACCTAACTTTTGTGTTTGTTAGCATAAGCTAGAAACATGTGTCTTCAGATTTGGAAAGAACTGGTGTCCTTTCATGCTTGATCATTACTCGTGGCACTCAGCGTGATAGTTATAGACGTTACCGCCGAGTTACTCAGGTTTTAATCAACCTTTTAAAACTAAAAGGTATCAATTAGTTTTTAAAACTCAAGTTCCCAGTGAAAACAAGAGTAAATTCATCGATTCTACTGCAATCTATTCTAATGCATATCAGTATATATAAAACACTCATAAATTGATAAACTTTCACCTGCATGTTACGTTGTATTCAAGACTCTCAGTAATTTTTTAAATGAATAAAAATTGTATCTAAATCACGACTCAGTTGTTTCAACAGTTTGCACTAAAAAAGACCTGACATAAAGAACATTGATCGCTACCCAGTGATCAATCAATTGTGAAGACCATAAACATTCAGTTAGATACTATTATAACTGATAATGTATAGAAAATTGAAGTGATATGATTTTACATAGATTCCAACAAGTCATCAACTCACTTGGAATAAACTCTATGTATCATACTATTGCGTAATCCGTGTTCTTCTTTATGTGTGGTGTAACAACGACTAATGACTTCAACTGCATAAAATCTCATGATAGTGCATATCATGTGAAGTTACATTGATTAGTGATCACAGCACTGAAGAGATTCGACAAAAATAAGATTAATCATTGCTTATTGATCAATTAATTATAAATATTTCAGTGGTTATGTCTCTAACTGTCTAGTTGGGTGATGTGAGTTCGAATCTCACAAGGAATATCAGTTTCTTAGTTATTTTAAGTACCTACTACAATAGAGCCTCGATATAGTGTCCGAGTGACTACCTCCAACCACCTAAAAACAATGATTATAGTGCGTAGATTGATAAGAATACATTTACTTATCGAAATTGAAATGAACAAAATAAGTTTAGTACCAAGTTACTTTAGAAATCATGATTGATATAAACAAATTAAAACTTGTTAATCATAAGAGAAATGATCATATTTTAATTTTAAATTCATACTTTATGAGCCATTTCATATTCTTCATGGACCTGATATACTTGACTAATTTGTTTATTACATAATCCTATAAGTTTTTGATTTTCCGCTAAAAGCAAAAAAAGAATGAATGGAACATGTCAATTGTTGTAATTTTGTGGAGATTTGTAATTATACATTTTGTAGTTGAGGTTATGAGTCAATTGAAGCTAGACCATTATGGAAAACCTGAAAGGATTGGACGGCCGTTTCGTTCTATTGTAGGACATGTCATCCAGACCACTGTCAGTCAGTCAGTAACAACGTAGAACTTCGTACGTACGTACATCAGTTGGAGTTGCCACACCACATTAGCACAGAGATGCAGTGGTCGATTCAAACCCCATAGTAGTAAAGGTAATAAGAGTATAAGCAGTAATCGGGAAGATTAGTGTTTGGAGATGTTACTTAAAGAGTATAATACAGTGAAATAAATTTGAGAGCTGGCATCTAACGGTGTTGAATTCTAACCTCTACCAGTTCACGAAATTGAGGGATACATCCACTTTTTTTTAGTGAGTTACTATCTCGCGAAACTCCTCCTGTAGTTTTTCTAGAGTTACTGCCGGTTCCAAGCCCCGGTAAAGGAGGAGGGTTGGGCATGGGGTTAGCGACCCCATCCCGTAGAAAACCAACTCGCTAAAAAAACGCTAACCAGAAAAAATAATTCAAACCATTTAAACTCTGCCCTAGGAGTTAGAACGTCTTCATTTAGAAGAAATATGACACCTCATGGTGAATGCCGAGTTCCTTCGGAAGCCACGAGGCCGATGCCCCTTCTAACAACCACAGCAACAACTTTTATGTGTACATGGAACATCCGGACAGTATGGAAGACTGGGAAGACCAGTCAAATAGCAACGGAAATGAGGAGATACAACTTGGCAGTACTGGTAATCAGTGAAACCCATTGAACTCAAGCTGTACAACAAAGGCTAAATACGGAAGAGTTGCTGCTGTACTCCGGTCACGAAGAGGAAAATGCTCCGCACACAGGGAGTTGCTCTAATGGTGTCCAAAGTAGTACGAAATGCACTTGTAGGATGGGAATCTCACGGATCCAGAATCATCAAAGCATCATCCGAAACAAAGAAGGAGGGGATGACAATGAATATTATCCAGTGTTATGCACCCACCAATGATAGCAACGACGACATTAAAAATCAATTCCACGAGCGGCTGCAAACAGTCATGGACAAGTGCCCAAGAAATGACCTCACTATTCTGAAGGGAGATCTAAACGCCAAAGTCGGAATAGACAACACCGTATATGAAGATATCATGGGACGACACAGACTGGAAGAGAGAAACGAAAATGGAGAAAGATTTGCAAATCTGTGTGCATTCAACAAATTGGTCATAGGCGGCACAATATTTCCACACAAAGCTACATGGATCTCACCGGACCACACTACAGAGAACCAGATAGATCATATTTGCATCAGTAAGAAATTCCGAAGGACAATGGAAGATGTGAGAACCAGGAGAGGAGATGACATAGCTTCAGATCACCACCTAGTTGTGGCTGGAAAGGATTGTCCAGGACAGGATTGGATGGAGAATGCTGGTGAGCGGCCTGTGCTCGTTCACGAGGAGTAACAGGCGTAAGTAAGTAAGTACTATCTTGTGAGGTGGGATCGTGGATGCGCACTGTTGAGGAGTCCCACAGTAGGACGATACAGCCGTCCAGTACTTCCAGGTTTTCCATGGTGGTTTAGCTTTGATTGACTCATGATCTTAACTACTAAAATCACTATGATATCCAAAAAACTCCTTCTGATATACATTTTCTTTTGAAAATTAATAAGATGATTTCATATTACCAAAGTGAAAATCGCTATTCGGATGTTTGATAGAAAGTATCATTGTGAGTTCATTATTTCGATACTCAACTAGATAAATAGAGGGTCTAATTCAGCAAACTCTTCACCGTATCTCTAAATACCATTCGATCTGATTCGATTTTAGTATTTTTCTTTTTTCTCTCGCTTAAATAGTTTTCATATTTTAAATTATAGAGTTGTCTTAGCTAGACCACTATTTAAAACCAGAAAGTAATAGCAGTTGTTTTGTCCTAGTATTGGACTCCTAAGAGTACGAATCTATGATACCACTAGGGATATGTGCCCAAACGCCTTAACTCCTAGACCACTGAGTCGATATTTAATGGTGGACATGTCTAACTTCAACCAACTTAAGTAGCTATTTATCAATCTCTCATTTCCTGATGTTGATAAATGACTCATATCCCACATAGTAGATTTGCACTGGTAACAGCTTCTCACTAGAACTCTAAAGGTTGCATCTTAAAACTAGTCACCAGAGAGTGAAAAGAAGTGTTCTTGGTTGAAAACAAACACCACATCTATTTAATGACATTTAATTACCAATAACGAACAGGTACATATGCGTTCATTCATATTTTGCACTGTGAATACCATGAAGTTAGATATTAAAACCGTTGGATGCCGGTTCAGTAGTCTAGAGGTTAAGCGTTCGCGCTCGAGACTGAAGGCCTTGGGTAGGAATCCCGCGAACAGGATCGTGGATGCGCACTGCTGAAAAGTCCCACAATATAACAAAATGGCCATCCAGTGCTTCACAGGTTTTCCATGGTAGTCTAACTTCAATTGACTCATGCTCCCAACTATTAAAAGTTACTACTATAATATCCCCAAAAGCCCCTTCTAATGCACTACTGAAGATTTCTTCTCTAAAAGAATCAATCTCTCTAATCTATGATGAAATATACCGTTAAATTTCTTTAAAAAAAATTTATTCAATTGGTTTGCATTCAGTCAATCAGCAGCAACGTAGAACTTCGTACGTACGTACGTACATCAGTTCGGGTTACCATTCCACATTAGCACAAAGATACAATTGTTGATTCAAATCCCATAGTGGTAGAGGTATTGAAAGTACTAGCAGTAATCGGAAACATTAGGGTTTGAAGATGTTATTCAAGGAGTATAATCTAGTGAAATAAATTTGGAAAGAGAAAACAGAAAGGGACATGAAGAATTCAGAAGACTATAATTTGGGAGAACACAAAGAGTGGATGCACCTGAGCCATTGCGAACGATTTTATGCCATGTCATTCAAGGTCTCTAACCATCGGTTGCTATCGTCTATACCTACCAACATGGCTCAGTCCACTTTTCAATGACTTCATGGATTTTCGCCATGTTTTGCTCTGGCTGCCCCTAGCTTTCTTCCAACCTACAGTATCCTATATTGTAAAACATCGCACGTCGGGGAAGTCGGTGGTTGGGTATACGTAACACATGTCCCAGCCATCTCAACTGATGAAGTCCCACTACTTCGTTGATTGGTTTGACATCCTTACCTAATACGCGTTTCCTAACAACTACATTACTTACTCGAATGTTGCAGAATATACGAGCAATGCTTCGAAGACACCTATGATCGAATATTAGTAACTTACGAATATCCTCTACTCTTACCGGCCATGTGTCACTGACATAAAGTAGGACGGAACGAATTGCTGCACAGTAAACATGTCCTTTGGTTGATAGACGTATATCTCGCCTACGCCCATACATTCGTTAATTAAAGAATAATTAAACTTACATTTTTCAGCATATTTCAATGCTTCATTTAAATTTAACAATAATTCATCCATTTGATATTCTTTATTTGGTTGATAAATTGTTAAAATGATTCGACAGATTTGTTCATAACATACAATATACAATGGTATATTGGTTTGTTGTTTTTCAAATGGATTTATAGATGGTTGTAAAATATTTTTATGTTTTTCTAATTTTTTTTGTAATTGTTTATATAGTTCTAATGATTGGGGGTATTTTCCTGAAGGTAAGTGAGGGCAAGGAGAATTTTGTTTGTTTGTGTTTTTTTTCAAGAAGAAAAAAACAAAAAAAAAGAAACAGTTTAGGGTGTAATAACAAGTTTGTAAGATTTATTAGAAGATCAAATTTGTTCTAATGTGTGGAATTGTAAATTTTAAGGGGTATTTATTGAACATTTGGGAGTTTATTACTTACTTACTTACAGCTGTTACCCCTCGTAGAGAAGCATATGCCACACACTAGCATTCTCTGTCCAATCCTGTATTGGGCAATTTTTTCCAGTTGTTATTCATTCTTTTCATATCTGTTTCGATTTTTCCACTTAGTGTGTTCTTCGGCGTTCCTCTTCCCCGCTTCCATTCAGGGTTTCAAGTTAGGGCTTACCTCGTGATGCAGTTTGATGATTTGCGTAAATTATGTCCGATCCACTCCTAGTGTCTTTCTAATTTCCTCTTCAGCTGGAAGCTGGTTTATCCTCTCACACAGTAGGCTGTTGCTGATGGTATCCGGACAACAGATATTAAGTATCTTGCGTAGACAGTTGTTTATACATACTTGTACTGTTTTGATGGTGGTTGTAATAGTTCTCCACGTTTCAGCTTCGTACAGTAGGACCGTTTTGACGTTCGTATCAAAGATTCTGACTTTGACATTGGCTGAATATAAGTTTATTATTATTTAGTAATTGAACACAGCAATACTGCAACTGTTTTTTATCATATATACACAGTAGTGAAGACGAAGTTTAGTCTTTTGAGAGTTAGTGTTTAACTTACATATTATTATTCATAATGTGTTTTTGTAAATTAAGTCATTATATATGTTATGTTTTAATATATAGAATATATAACGGCCGCACAATACTGGCTAAATTAGAAAAGATTTACCTATTTTAATACTGCCAGTTCCCTTTCTTACATAATTAACGGCAACCAGCATATAATTCATCACTACTAACATGGGATGGTGATGAATTTTAGGGAAACATGACATTTGGAGTAGAACGACTAGAGCAAAACATAATAATACTATTTTGTATAAATTTGTAAAGGTTTGTACATTCTCATTGTTGGCGTTAAGGACTACAAATGACTAGTCTTTATTGACCACAATATAGATATTAAGTTGGGTTTTCTTAGAAAATGTGGTTTGTAGCTATCAGTAGAATTCATTAAACTGGTCTTTCAAAATTAGTTCTGTCTATGTACATTTTTATTTACTAACTCACTTACCAGGTAGAAGCATTTTTTTTTAATTTAACACATAGATATTGATACATGGAGGCACCAAATAGATATACGCCACATAAATCATTCGATTCATTTGAGGGCTGTGATACTGCCCACGTGCCCAGACCGAAGCAGGTGGTTTTATTAGGGGACCACACCCGGAGCCTTCGACCTAAAGGTCTGATCCACAAGGCAGTGGAGCATCGTAAGGAGATGCAGTCCCATGGTAGCCGGTGACCAACAATCGGTTCATACGCCATTCGTTCCTTCAGAATACTGGAGCCCATGTGCACCATTGGTTTGAAATCAGGGTTTTACAATTCCCCTAGGTGGACTCTCCATGTCCACCAACCCGGTCAAACGCCGGACATTCGCTTTTCCTCCTCTCAATTTCGTAAACAACGCCTCCGCCACAGGGAGGCAATGAGTAGGACTTCCCTGGCAGAGGCTATATACACGTGGCCATGTGAGAGCATTTCGAGTGGGAGAGCGGACTCTCCCTACTCTCGGCCGTACCAGGGCATTCGGGGGCTCGGATACTTGGGTCGAGATGCACTCTATGTGTGATGACTAGTAATACCACACGATATCCCAAACCGAATCAGACTTAGCAGGGTTCTGACCTGAAGCTTATTGGCTGGAAATCAAATGTCTAAATCATAGAAGCATCTATCGACAATTCAAAATACGCGTTTTATCCCATCTAAACTAAGTCAGCTAGATGCTCCATATTTCAATGTTGATCTTCACATGAAGACAAACTCAATACCTTCTGCTGCCGAATCCAAATAGCCATGAATCTGTTCAACAATTATGAAACTATTGGTAAACATTTGCATTTTCTTTTTAGGGAGTCTGAAAACTACAATTGATCAATTTCTGTAGACTAATGAGCTCTAGCATAATACCTTAGTAATGGATTTCAGTAAAGTTTGTTTGTTACTAGCATAAGTATCCACATTGACTATTGAACATAACGTTAAAATATTTAAAGGTGATGTAAGAAAAAGTGCTAAATAGTTGAATGTCTAATACTTTAATCTAAAAATACCAATTTAAGTTTCTTCATTTTGTGTCAAACGTTTACAATAGTAAATTCCTAATTATTCATAGTTTGCATTTAGATTACTATATTAGACAATCGTAAAGTAATTAACAGATATGAAGGTTGAAGTTTAGAATTTTATCTATTTACTGATTGATTATTTATTTATTCAACTTTTCATATTCAGAATGAGAGATTTTGAAAATTGTAGTAATTTAATAGCTGAATTCATTAGTCGATTTAAGCTAAACCGCCCTGAAAGTCTAGGATGGCTAATTCGTTCTAGTATGGGACTACTCAGAAATGAGCATCTACAGTCCTTCACGAGAGATTCTTGCCTAGGACCTTCGGTCTCGAACACGAACGCTTAGTTTCTAGACCAGTGAACCGGCATCCAACGGTGTTAATGCCTAACTTCAACCAATCCACGATATTGCGCGACCGTCCACTATTGTCTTCAGTGAGTAACTGACTGACAACAGACACAGTTTGACTCCATTGGTCACATTTACTCACTAGAACTTCAAGTTAGACATTAACATCATTGAATGCCAGCTCAGTGATCCAGGGGTTGAGCATTCACGCGCAACATCGGGGGTCCTGAGTTCGAATCCCGTGTGCGGGATCGTGTATACGCACTACTGAGAAGTCCTACACTAGGATGAAACGGTCGTTTAGTGCTTCCAGGTTATTAATCTATCAATATATATATATATATATATATATATATATATATATATATATATATATATATATATATATATACTTTACCTGTTTCAAATAAATATGTAGCATTATGATAGATTGCTTCAAATAACCTCTTTTTAAGTGTTTGTTTTATTTCAGTTAAGTTATCCAATCGTATTTTATCAATATTATTCATTTGTAATTTAGTTGTTATCACATTCTTTATAGCAAGATAACCTTTATTTACAATTTTTAAACATTTTTGTAAATAAATATCTAATAACCACTGATCATTGATATTTGATTGAAATAATCCTGCCAAGTATAAATTCTCTTTATATACTTCTTCAATTTGATTAGAATGGTTAAAATTCTCTGCATTCATTAAATGTGTCATCATTTCACAAAGTAATTGATGTCGTTCAGTCAATGGTTGAATAGTCCAATATGGTGATGAAATCCCTGCATTAATACGTCGTTTCTCTTCATAATCAATTAAATTGAATAGTTCTGAATATGTTTTATGATAACCATTTTGTAGAATATTAAGTAATAGATTTTCATGAAATTTTAAACGATACCTTGAATGAAAAATTAATATACAAATTTATGAGTGGAAAATAAGTTTTTATTAGGTTTTAAGGTTGCATATACAAGTTAATAATCTAAAACAAGGACGGTATTTCGGATGAAATCAAAACAAACACAACTCCGCCTGGAGCCTCTCTTGGGCTACTGCCAGTCCTAAGCCCGGATAAAGAAGGAGGGTTGGGCATGGGGTTAGCGACCCCATTCTGTAGAAAACTAACTCACTAAAAAACGCTGACCGAAGAGGTAGAACAAACATGAATTTAGAATTATTTGCAAAACAAATCAAAATTATTGACGTTGAAACAACTAAAATGGACATTAACTTCAATAGATTTATCGATTGGTTGATATCAACTTTACAAAGAAATGTATTAATCTAAACTAAATTTTCATTGAGATCACAAACAAACCCAAGTTCGAGAACCATATGAAACCACAAGGCACTGAACAGCGCTTTCGTCCTGGGAACGAACTTCCCAAAAATACAAATCGATAACGGAATCAGGAATCGGACCCAGGTTCGACAGGTCTTGTTCACGAACTGTCAGCCGCTATACCACTGATCTAGTTGTGTACATCTCTGACTTTAGCTAATTTATAATATCGCCCAGCCATCTTTAAATGATGTTGTACGGTAACTATCTCAAACACAATACCTTTAGACTCCACTGGTTGAGGTTTCCCATTATAACTCCAAGACGACTCTCGCGAAACTAGTCAATAGTGAGCATTTTATGATTGTTATTTTAAGGAGGTGGAACGGTTGTCTAGTGCTTCTTTGTTTTCAATGATCTTCCAACCTAGGTTGGCTGGTGATTCCAATAACTTTCAACAATCTTCACTAACATCTATACTGATAATTTAACACTGACACATGAGCTATTAAAAAGTATCCAATATCAGGGAGTTTCAGACTAAAATAAGACAATTACACAGTTCTTAATGAGGTTTTAATAATTTCAAGGTTGTATTACTGGTTTCCTCAGTGAGAGGAAGCAATATGTGAAGGCAAAAAATACTCTAGGTTCCTACAAATCTGCGTTTAGTTGAGTTTCTAACGGAAAATCTTAGACTCCTTTTTCTTAACTCATGTAAATAATTAACACAAAATGGAAACGTCATCTGGTCTATCTTTTTTTATCTGATTCACAACTAAAGGAATGTTTATACTCGACGTTGTTAGTTATAAGAACTTAAGAGTCGCAGTAGGCAATAACGTTTGACTCACCTGTAACTGTAAAATGAGCGCTTCCAAAAACTTACGGATCTTATCCATAGTTTAGCAAGTATTTCTGGACATGAGCGGTGATATATACAAAATATAATATTTGACGCATTTGAGAATACATTTGAAATATGGTATTTACGTACTAGGGCCTCGTTCCAAACCAAAAGGAGGTATGCTAGAATGGTTCGACTGGAGAGAGACTAAACTGTTGTAAGGTTTTCCTCACTTTTGTATGAAAACAAAGTGAAACGCTTTAACTAAATCGCCTTATTTTAGCATAGTTCAAGAGATAATTTGAAACCAGTTTATTATTTACTCAGCAGCGATCTTGCTATTACTGTGTTTCTAAATATTTCTTCTATCTGGAGCCAATCATCTGACGGTACATTCTAATAAAGTTGTGTAGGATATGGTTTACGTGCAGATAAATTACCTAAATAAGTCCTTAGAAAGTCTCAAATAGAGGATTAGAGTGACTATATTTTGTCGAGGATTATAATGCATTTCCGAAGTATAAGTCAATAAAATTAGTTTTAAAACAGCATAACACATAGATTATCGCCCTTCATTAATCGCACACTGCAAAACTGATTGTTCTAATTGTTCACTCACACGGAATTTTCTTACCAGTTTATGTCTGATCTTGTGAGTTGTGGGAGAATGCAAGGATCTATGTTATTGTTTTGCAAGATTTCTGTGACCTGTTTTCGATCCATAAGCTGTATGCAATGGGCATTTTCGCTTTCCTTGTTATTGATGTGTTCACTTGAAAGATCATGTGAAGCTTTATTACTAAAACCTGTGTCAGAATGAATAAATTTCTAACCTATCGGAGGTCATTTGAAATATCACCACTTGTGATTTGTAGTTACGGAATATATTGGTACGACCAAACAAGAGTCACCAAAATTAGCATTAAGATGATTGAAGTAGTATATGATCCTCTCAGTGTGATCATATTTCATCCTTTGTTTCAACGGATGATAATGTATCTTTTTTCAGTGCTTCAAATTTTAACGTAATCTATTTTGGACAGATACAAACTCCTCCAGAGATATAGAAAGCCAGAAATGATCTGAAAGTTTTGATAACTTATGGTCCGAAGTCTTACACTAGACCTGACTAAAATTGCCATTTGAGCAAACATTGCACATGTTACGTTAAAATTCATTTCTAGCCAGTATAAGAGTAGAATATTCAGCCTAGTTCCTAATAGCGTTATCAGGCTTTCTTTGGAGTATGGAGATATAGTTTTCCTTTTTTACTTCAAAATGATGAGAATATTGTGGAGCGTATCCTAAGGTGAACCAGAAAATCAATCCTAGTGGTCAAATCCAAGCATTGAAGTAAGAGCTTTAAATAACTGGATCTTTATAAAGTATGGTATCAGAGACTCATGGAAGATCTCCAGCTGTACTAAAAATCCATAAAGACGTCTACACATAATCTTAAACACTCATTCGATCTCAGTTTCAACACATGTCCTGGGGACGATAACCAGGTATTTGAGGTATAACATGGCAAGCTGTACTGTAAGCTTTCTTTGAAATCTTCGCGGATAGATAAGTACTGAAATTTATGGAGATTACTAACTTTAATGATCTGTTTCAGATGACTGAAGGTCTACTCAAGTATTTTTGGAATGGTGTGAACAACAACTATCTTCGGAGTCGCACCTCGCATTCAGCATCTAACATGGATTACCCTTTCATCGCATCAAAGTACTATGGATGCTCTAGAGACCGTATAACACAAAGAACGTTATTACAGAAATAAATTAGCAGAATTGGATACGGAGGAGAGATGCGACCACTACGCCATGTCCCAGTCCATGGCGTACGATTAATTGATGTGCATTCGTTGTCCTTGAACTTGACAAGAATTGGTGAACTCACAGACATAACCAGACTGCCGGATGATTTTGCTGGGGCCCAGTGACACTTCACTGACCCTACAATGCTCCCTCTGCTAGATTTAACGACCGTTTTAATCGATATCAACATGCTAGGGATAATTGCGCGACGGAGGTAGCCAAACAATGATTGAGAATCCTCCGACTACTGAGGGGCTAAATGACAAATGGTAAGAAGGAGGCTACAGCTAATCGCAAAATGCCGACTAATAATAAATCTTTGATTGTTAGATATGTCAATGTGCTCAAACGTATGACCTACAGGTTGGCTGAATATCAAGCAATTAACATTGACGGTGAATAAAAGAACTATAACATTTTAAGGTTCCATGAAGTATTGTTGGATTGCACTGCGCTGAAATACAATCAAGTTCCCCAGATGAGCAACGTTCGGTTCGCCGAAGCGATAATAATACAACAATAGTAGTGTGATAAGCGTGTTATCAATTGATGCTAATGTTTGTACCGCAATTGATGTGGAATTTCAGTCTATTTCGTCGTCTACTGTTCATAAGTGTCGAATTCCACTTATGTCTACACTTAGCAGATTAATTGAAAGTACACAAGTATGACCGCAAAGATTAGTCGTGATTTTATCTCACGAGGTTACTGATCAATTTGTACTCAGAGTTTGAAAAACTGATGATTAGTTTTACAAATTGTAAGGGTCGTAGACTACGGATCGGTGGTGAAAGTAGCACGATGAAGTTGTCTCTACAAGGTGATAAGCGATGCGTGCTGTATATAAGTTTAATAATTGAGTCGAGAAGTATTAAAGAGAACATAAGAAACCAAGTGTTACTCTAAAATTATGTCAGTGATATCGAAACAAAATCTCCGGTTTGCACGAGATTCACTTAACTGCATAAAGTGATGATTCGCGCAAATATTTGTGTCTTCAGACCACCAACTGAACCGGACAGGTTTTAATTCGTCGAGCATTTGAACAGCCGAATGATGTTCTGAAAGCATCTGTTAGATAACAGCCACGAGGAAATAACATTTCACAAGATACAGAAAGCACGACGTCAAAGTTGAATAAATAGAGTAGTTCGGATGTGTCATAATGTCACATTGAAATCACATCATTCGTACACATACTGACAGTTGCGCTGGACATTCTGTTGAGTATTATTAATGTAGCAGTTGAAGGCGTAAGATTTGAGAAATGGGAAATGGCTTTGAATAGAGTTCGCTCTGTGACCTGGTCCACAAGAGCACATGAACTTTGGAATACACGTTGATTTTGCTCAATTCGGGATTTTATCTTTGACTCATCCACGAATAATTGGATAGCTAGAAAATACAATGCGAAGCCTAGCCATTTAAGCTATCTGACGTAAACACAACGACGTTTCAGAAATGTATTAGTTAGACTAGGTACATGAAACGGAGACCTTTGGCACACGTGCCTGTTCGTGGCAAGAAATTGATTGATTAACGTCGGTTACTTTTGGATTTGGTGAGGGTCGGTAAATTGTCCATTATTCTGCCACCCATTTAGAGTAGAATTTGGTCAGAAACGAGTGTCGCTACACAGTTTCTATAAGAGGTGTATTTGATTCATATTATCAGTTTGTTAATCTCAGAAAAACAGGTTGAGTGAGTATATATACACCGTATAGGCGGACTAATCAGAAGAATACGACAAAATATACTGTGTTTTAAAGATCATATTGGAAATTCTTTTCCACTTGTTCTGTTTTTGCTTTCTTTTGTGATGGATGGGTACGTGTCATAAGGACGTCAGATTACAATATAATACTGGCCTCACCATTTAGCTATTTTTGTACTTCAGTATTCCACAACCATGAGAGTTTGAGTGACTACAAGCTGGATGTTATTCGTACTGATGCTGGCCTCCTGAGTCCAATTGAATTTTAAGTTTCTAAATATAGTGAAAATAACCATAATTTATTCTCAGATATCAATAAGTTACACGAGGTACGTCAATTTACAGGCAAGATCAAGTTGTTGTTAATGCCACAGAATTTACCGCAGTTAAGTATTGTGCTAAGTTGGTATGTTACAAGATGCAATGGTCATCCGTTGCGACGAGCGACAGGAGATTAAAAAATTAATGGAAGTAAAATTCAGAGCTGTGTATAACAGAATGTGAGGCGAAAAACGTTTATTCGGTCGGTTAAAACGTCAAATTTAACCGGTTATTTTGCGCTCCTTGATAGGATTTCTGGGTAACAAAGTTAACTGGCATATACGAAACAGAGGTGGTGGTATTGACTATGATCACTCGATACTCAAGGATGAGCGAAAAACAGCATAATATTCACACTCAAAAGTTAACACAGATAGAAGGTCAGTAATTGTAAACGCAGGGATAGTTGATCGGTTTAGCTTGGCTTGGTCATGCAGGCGTGGTTACTTTATGTAATCTCCTGCTTTTGTGCCGAATGTATTACTTTCGTCCCAGTGCGAACGTGTTCTTCAGAAGTTCTAGACTTCATACTACTTGCCGTCATATAGGACGAGTCAGTACAGACTATGATGTGACCTCTGCATAAAATTTTGTAGATTGAGCAGTCACATCATGAAAAATATACGACTTTACAATTAGGTCTACCATTAAAACAGTAAAGATTAATAAACTAATATCGAAGTAGACCATAATTCCACAGAGGGCTAAAAAGAAGGACGACAGGCAAAACAGACAATACCCATGGCTAGTAGAGTTCACACCTTAGTGAATAAATAACACGTAGAAATTTATATTCGATTAGACTTTGCAACTAATTATGACTTTCATAGTATCATTCTAAGTCATTATTACACAAAACTTTATACTAATATAAAGATTTACTCTGAGTCCTATTACATAAATTTACATGTATACACCCGAGTGCGCTAAAAAATTAAAATCAATGTTTTACCAAAGAGGTAGATATTCACTACACTCTTAATATTGTGGTTCAACTGCCCCCGAATGCCCCGGTACGGCCGAGAGTGGGAAGAGTCCGCTCTCCCCTCGAAACGCTCTCACGTGGCCACGCGTATATAGCCTCTGCCAGGGAAGTCCTACTCATTGCCTCCCCGTGGCGGGGGTGTTGTTTACGAAAAGCGAATGTCCGGCGCTTTAACCGGATTCCAAACCATTGGTGCATATGGGCTCCAGTATCCTGAGGGAACGAATGGCGTATGAACCAGTTGTTGGTCAACGGCTTCCATGGGACTTCATCTCCTTACGATGCTCCACTGCCTTGTGGAGAAGACCCTCAGGTTAAAGGATCGGGGAGTGGCCGCCTAAGAAAACCACCTGTTTTGGTTTGGGCACGTGGGCAGTATCACAGCCGTCACACATACCGAATGAGTCTTGTGTGGCGCATATGTATTGTGGTTGAACCCTTTCAAGAATTGTTCACTTCTTTTCCCTTTCACGTTTTTCCTCCTTAAAAATACTACTCTTAAGCACCAGAAGCTTGTGATTAAGACAATATCTTGCGGAACACTTCACTAAGTTAACTTTTCCATATTCGTTTCATTTTCACCAAGTATATATGCCTCATGCATTTTAATATTTAATTGCCCTTTGCACTTAATTGAGACTCATCATTTCAAACTATTACTGCCCAAACACTTATTCCACCGTAAAATCTTACCAAAAATAACGGTTTGCTTTCGGTTTTGTGGTGTACTTTGAATTCCTGGAGAGTTGCCGTGGTGTCTGTTAGGCAACACTTGCCGTCTGTTTTCTCCTCTTGTTAGAATATGACACATCTAGATGGGTTTTTTTACGGAGCTCGTGGATTTTGTCTAGATAAAGAGACCTACGAAACACGATTTGTCAAATTATACATAGCGGTTTTATCCAGGCCTCTTTGAATTCGATATTCTCTTTGCTTTCCGCTCAAGTGGGGCAGTCAATTTATTATTTGCTCGTGCTTCGATTTTTCTGTCAATAGATTGAGAATAATGTAACCATCCTAGGCTCAGGACGGTCGATTCAAGGTTGATATAGACATAAATTTGGTAGTCATGACATTTAACAGACTCCCAAACATAAAATTAGCTCGTTGGAAAAAAGATCACTTCCACGGATCTACTTGAACACTCCTCAACGGAACATAAGACTGCTTCTAAAATGAATTTACCACAAGATTTTTCACCAGTCAATTTCACTGTTTATAAATTACCCCATCTCGAATAACATCTCCATATATTCTCTCAATCTTAGTGAACTAATAGGAAAACTAGTGTTTGAAAATTGCAGGAAATTGCGTACGATGAAGGCTTTAGATGTTAGACTGGAGAACAGTGAACGTATCTAACATGGTCACTCCAAAGTTAATTAGTTATAGTGATGATGCCATCGAAATGTCCAGTATTTAGACTACTTATTTATCAGTCTTATAGACTTTATACACGGGAAACATATAACCTATTTCGACAGCGTCGACAGACACCTTTGAAGAATATAAAAGCCGAATGGCAGAACATATTTAAGAGCGGCCTCTCTCAGTACATCAGCCGACTCACATATAAAATCCAAGACACTTGGGTCCTTACCCTTAACATAGGTCAAGTATATATAAAGCCACTTGTAGTAAATTTACAGCTAGGAGCAATTAAAATATTTCCAGGTGACAAGTGACTGAACTGTTAATGAGAAAATACAAAATTCATGCACTTTAAAAATCATGTAAAATGGAACACATTGTTAAGCTTTTTTGGTTCATTTAGTTAAAAAGTGTTGAATGTGCAGAGATACATGTCGTTTATGTTCCACCCAATTTCCATCCTAAAGAAGTCAGGGCTATAAAGCCATTGACAGCTCTGCTCTTTGTAGCCTCTTCTTATGGCGTGATTCAAATTTAATGTCTATTTGGACAGTAGGCTGATGCAACGTAGTACACATAATGTAACCTAACTATTCGGGTGAAGATGCCACAGGTATTCTGAGTTTGACAACGCTTTAATAAGTAACACCTAATATGAAGCGCACCCACCAAGAGAAATCAAAAGACAGAAGCGAGGAGGTTCGAAGATATATTTAGTAGGCTATCAATATATCGAGGACCGTATGATCTAGTCTGGCTAGCTATTGCAGGGTTTGTTGAGCACGGCGTTCCCACTCGTGATCTGTTGCGGATGCATGACCGAGAGCCTTCAGCTAGGTGAGCCCATTAAAACTAATGTGGTCAGCATGCAATTTCGAAAACTTAGAGATATTTATTTTGGGGATTTATTTACCGCTACGCGGGTAACCAGATATGATCTAGCGAGAGTACTTGACCAAATACTCTCGGGTATTTAGTAAAGCTGATTAGGTCAGCATAACTGTCGGAAACTTATATAGCCATCTGTTTGCCACTAAAATCCTAATCGGTAATTATTAAGTTGGCAAGATTTTACCAGATCGTCACAGAATCAATTTACAACGACTTACTCCATTCATATCTCAAAAATGCTTTTGATTTTTCCAGTACAATGCGTGTTCGAATCACGTCGGGCTCACCAAATAATTGTGGTGGACCAGACAATGCATAAACTTGAAAAGTATCAACAAAGTTATTAAATATCAATAGTAATATTATTATATACCAGTTAATTGTTACAAATACAATAAAAAATGGGACTTAACTTAAGTTCACCAAATTGATGCGTGTTCACCTTTAGTATGGTACAGTAAATCCACAATTATAAATGCTTTGTAATTCCAATCGTGTTGATGAACTCTCCAGTAGTGTAATTCAATGTAAGATATGGTATATTCCCACTCACAGTCTATAAATAGAAGTAATATTTGATTTAGATTTCAGTTAACTCAATCACGAACGAAAATAGAACGAGGAATGTGTGAGAAGCAGTGTATTTGTTAGCCAGCAACAGTATGTCACGCTGTCAGTACCACAACGGAGTGTTCAAGGTCATCCACTTAAACAGCACGTACAGTCATTTAATGACGAATGTGCATACAGCGAGAAATTGACACAATAAATACAAATAACATTAAAAACTATTTACCAAAATAGGCTTGTCAGGCTTATCTCCACAATACAACACTGTACAAAATGATTTTAGAAATTATGTTTACCGAAAAACTTTAATAAAGATTAAATTACTGCAAATAAATCGTTAAATGCCAATTAAAAATCGGTGACTTTTGATTTACCGGCTAAATATCATCAACTGAGAACTATTTGTTTTAGCCACTTTCTTTGATAACACTCATTTATGACACTCTTTTAAAATGAAGGAATCCGCGGAAAGTCAGAATCACAGAGCAAGACTTTGTCATTTAAAATTGTGGCCGAATTTTAGTGGATATGGCTTCAGTCTGAGAACAGACTCTTTCAAACATGAACACAAAGTTGAAAATGTTGAACCTCTTTCACCCAGTGAATCAGGAGGTCTACTCAATGAAGATATAATTTTAATGGTGAATAACAAAACTGTAGGCAAGTAAAAATACAGAATTATTGTTTATCAAGTAGATCGTCTCTCACATACGGATGTCGTGAAGGTTATCAAAGAACGATCCGACGTCGAATTGCTGGTTGCGCAACCGAAGGACTTGGCATATTTTCGAAAATTCCCTGATGTAATCAGTGCTGCAATTAAGAATCCCATACGGTGTGAAACTTCGGTAGAGGTAATCTACACTTTTTAAACTTTCATACACGTCTAAACCTTTGCATTTTGATTGAGTTCGTATAGTTGTGATATAAAATAAAAGGGATCTAAACTTCAGTCTTCAGTAATAAGCATAGTAGGCTGGTGAACCTGTGTTATCCTGACAGATTGCTTTCCAGTGAAGGTCCAGTTTCTCCTTGAAAGTATTCACTGATGGGGCTGATACCACTTGTTCGTTAAGGCGTTCCAATCATTGACTACTCGATGAAAAAAACGGGACCCCACTTTAAGTTTATTAGATCGCGGTTTATGAACCTTCTTGCTATGACCGCGGAGATTATTAGTGCTGGAGGGAGCAAAAAGATAAGACATATTAACACCCGAATCATAATTAAAGACACGAAATGTCAGTATAAGGTCACCCCGCGTCCTACGATACGACAAGGGGAAAGGATTTAGGCGTTTTAAACTCTCATCGTACGGGAGTTTAGAAAGACCCTTCACTAATTTCGTTCCCACACACTGGACACACTCAAGTGAGTTAGTATCCTTTACCAGACACGGGCTAGCTGCTTGAATACAGTACTCTAAATGTGGTTTTACATGGGTGGGATATAAAATTCGAAACATTTCCTCGTCAGAAGATTTGAACGCTCGGCGAAGTGACCATAACGCACGAAAACCTTTGACAGTGGCTGCGTTGCAATGCGTAGTTGTTTTTAAGTCATGACTTATTATTACTCCTAAGTCTTTATGCTCTTGAACTCAAGGAAGAGGTTTGCCCTCAATAGTGTAACGGTAACTATTATTATTGTGACCGATGTGCATTAGCACACTCTTCCTAAAATTGATTTCTTAGCCCCCACCTCGAGTCTATCTAACTAAATCGTCTAAGTCAGCTTGAAGATCCAGATGATCAGTCGCACTTTTTATTGTTCTCCGGATTTTTACGTCATCCGCAAACAATAATGTAGACGACCTGAGCAACAGCGGTAACTCATTAACGTAGAGAGGGAAGAACAGAGGGCCTAAGATGGTGCCTTGAGGTACACGACTTTTGACCGGCTTCCAATCGGATAGCGTTCCGTTGACCCTCACTCTCTGTCTGCGGTCATATAAAAAGTTTCCCATCCACTCCTGTACAGTATCTATTATTCCTAAGCTCGTGAGCTTCTGCATAAGACCTAAGTGTGAAACCTTGTCAAATGCTTTGCTAAAATTTATGAATATCACATCGACAGACAGACCGTTATCTAGGGTTGCTGTTCAATCCTCCCTCGCAATAAGTTAGTCAAGCATGAACGCTTGTTGCGAAATTCATGTTGCTCAGAAGCTAACAGATTGTGTAAATCTATGGGGCTTAGCAACCTCACCTGAATTATCTTCTCAAGTAACTTAACGACTATGCTAGTTAGACTGACAGGCCGGTAGTTAGATACTATCTGTCTCTGACCGTCCTTAAATATAGGACTGACTATAGCGTCTTTCCAATCTTTAGGGAGTTGAGCGAGTGGAAGGGACATATTGAAGTGTGTCGCAAGCGGTTTTGAAATAATGTCCGCAAGAGATGACAGCAACCGTGGATGTAACCCGTCAGGGCCCGGTATCTTACCAGGTTTGAGGTTAGTTATCAACGGAAGAACAGTTTCCTCAGTCACCTGTACAGATTCAATGGTTGGTATCTCGATATGAGTGGGACAAGTATTTGTTACAATAAACGTAGAGTAGACTTCGCTAAAATAGTCTGAAAAAGTCTCAGCTTTTGCCCGATCTGATTCAGCTAGTCAATCTGAATTTTAGTGTAACAGTAACGGGTGAATAGCATCACTACGTTTCATTCGCCGTTTAACATACGAAAACAGTCGTTTTGGAAAAGTACGGCTATCATATACTATTTGTCGTTCGTAAGTGGTACGGGATTTGGCCATAGTTTTCTTACAAATATTCCGGAATCTTTGGTACTCACACTTAAATGGTTCATGACCTGTCAACAAGAATAGGTCCCAGAAGTGTTTCCCACGCTTTAACAGCTTCCAGGTTTGTTTATTAATCCATGGACGGCAATGTGATAGCTTACATGCTGACCATGGGATAAAGGGCGACGTTTCGGACTCGAATGTAGCCTTAAACTTATTCCATTCGTCTTCGATCGATCCATCCGCATCGACCGGTCAATCAGTCGAGATAGCACAGTTTCTGATTGCCGGAACATTAGCTCGCTAGAAATTGGGACGGGGTGGGGCTGATACAATTTGTATACCACGTGTCCTAAACTTAAAGTGAAGTACAAGGTGATCACTGTTCACTAGTGGAGAAAGGTGCTGAATATCAAAGACATCCTCACAGTGGCGGGTGAAGGCAAGATCCAGCAGTGACAGATCATGTTTCAAATCAATATGTGTCGGTTTTGTGATACATTCTACAAGTGCACATTGAATAACGGTTGATAAAAGGTCTCTATCGAAACTTCCGCCTGGAGCTGTAAGCTCTATCCAGTTGATATGCGGTGCACTGAAGTCCCAATGACGAGACAACATTCTGCCATACTCCAAGGACAGATGTGTCTTAAGATAAAGTCGTCAGCAAGACAACACGAACTACGGCATGTTCCACTTATAGTCACTAACCCATCTCTGGATTTAATCTTACAACATGCTACCTCACATGTACCACTAACATGAGCCTCCGATATTGTTGATTGTATACGAAAGTGATCCCTAACGTATAACATTATGCCTCCCTCCTTGCGACTTAAAACTCTATCACTTCTAATACAGATATAGCCTGCAATGATGGGAGAACATTCTATATCTATGGTGAACCAAGTTTCTGTAACAACAATTATATCGGGACTTAATTCATCCATCATCAGACTTGTCTCGGATGTTTTATTTCTAAGACTACGGGCGTTCGTGTAGCACACACTTAAGGTGTTTTGGTAATCATTCGTTCTATCCATACAGGCCTCGGAAGCATTGGCTTCCAAGACCTGACTACCCGAAAACCTTTAATGGTAAGGTTATTTTCGCCATTTAATTTGCGAGTCATCAACTCCGTAAGAGCATTCTTCCACTTGGTTCTATCCTCAAGCGGCCAATCTGGTCATGTACGAATATTTAAATCACGGGATTTTCGTGCGTTTTTCAATACTATATCTCTTTCTTCAAAATTCCCGAGAACCAGCTTCAAGATCCTTCTTGGTTGGGTCTCGCCCCCAACCCATTTACCGAGTCGTATAACTTCCGTGGTATGTACCCCTGAAACCTCTTCAGGTAGTACATTTCTTATCACATATTTCACTAATAGCAGATCGTGTGCATGTCTTTTAGCAAAGTCATTGTCTTTTGACTTCTCCAGATTACAAATAATTGAACTAGGAAGGGGTTTGGCCTCTTTTGAAATCGTGTTCACGGCTTTCGATCGTGATCTTAAAGCCTGCATATCAACCACTGGCATCTTACGATTAGTTTTTATTGCAACAGAGTCTTGGAAGTCGAGCGAGTGACTCACAACAATGTTTGACGAGGCTATACGTTGGGACTTTGGCGGAGTGGTCTGAGAGTCCATCAAGGACTTATCAAGTAAACGGTCATTAGTTTTAGCTATCTTTCCTACTCTTCTGTGTTTCCGCGTCATCCATTTTCCATCAGTCGTAGCATCTACATTAGAACTACTCGAGACAGTTAGTGTTTTATCTGGGTCACCGGTTACTGTTGTAGAAACATGGCCGCCGATATCTGATGAAGTGTTACTCATTGATTGTTTCGGGGTAGACGGCTTGATTGCGGGTTTCACGATTAGATGCTTGGCTTGCGCCGTGACAGCACTTACGACACTGACGCAATCTTCACCATCAGTACCAATGTTACTAGTACAGCCCTCGTCGACCTCCTTATTAGCCAACACCAGGAGGCTAATTGCTTCCTGGATGAGTAATGTTTTGCTCGGGCAACAAAGATACAAAGCCAATGAGAGTTCGGATTTTAGCACCTTTTATATGCAGTGGGGCTTAATCGGGTGCACATCTTATGGAACAACCTATTACACTGATCACATTGCATCCCTTTCTCCACGAGGAATAAGCAATACGGCTGACCACATCTATGAGCAGAGCTTGCCATCTTGAAAATCAACTACAATGGTGACACAAACAGGATATGTAAAACAATTCTCAGACCCTAACTAAATAAATCAAGTAAAAGTCGATCAAATGTGCTTCGATGCAATAAATACACAAAAGCGAAATCGAAACACTCAATACAATAACACTTTAACTGGAGTAGGATCAATTAAAGTGTAAACATTAGTTTTGATGCGTAATTTACCATCAAAACAGTTAATTAACTCAACGAGAAGCAATACCAGTGCTTTTTTAGGTAGCGCGCCTTGACGACATTTAGTTTTTATCCAGTAAACGTTTCTCTGTGATTGTTTGTAGAGGCACGTCACTTGAATAGTGCATATACTGAACTTCAGTTTAACTTTCGTTTTACTCTAGCAAATCTATCCCACGAAATGTGGTATACATTAGTGATAGTTGAATAAATAAGGGTTGTAAATACTTTGAGTACTCCACAGTTTATCGAATTATGAAATATTCTTTTAAGAAGTCATCACATTAGTATCTTGATATTTCATTTGATTGACCCATTGTTCAATATTTTATTTAGGACTTAAATAAACTTACTAATGCTGAAAAACACTTAGTCAAAGCAGATTCAGATACAATGAATGAAATTTATCAACGTAAACGTTCTCTCTTAAAGGCAAATGAATTAACGAGTCGTCTACAACGCCATGGTTGTTTTGGTGACGGCACTGTTGAAAATGGAGTTAGGACATGTGTAAACTATGGTTATGCGAATGGTGTGGAGCACTAAACGTAGTTCCAACCGAATATAATACTGAAAATAGGTAAGTAATCCGACATGTGGTTGTTTTAATTGCTGTTCTGAAAGACATATTAACTGTTTTATCTGCTCGGTTAATGTATTGTTAGTTATCATCTGCCAAATAACTTCACAAATGATAAGCCACGTCTGGTGTGAGTGCTACAATCAGGGAGTCTACATTTAGTAAAACAGGTTGGACTAACAGATAACGACACTATGGACCAATAGAATGCTATGGTTTGACAGCCTTCAGCTTCCCGTCATTCTATTCGCTTGCCATCTTCTTTTAAACTTCAAAGTAGCTGGTGGTTAGGTATGCTTAACATGTTTTCTAAACTCTATAAATGTTCATCGACCTATCAACCATTTTGATACTTTCCCGTTGTATAATTCTTTTAATCTCAACGTTACTAACTTGGTAGCACTTTTACGGGACTAGTGAAAAAATATTCGCAAAATTTAGATGTCTTTCTTTTTAATGCGTTACAACGAAACTTGTATATCAAGAATAAGTTCATCATGGAGAGAATTCTCAGCCCCAAAGGATGGTTTTAGTATGATATTTTGAGCCAGATCCTTCAGTGTTAAATCGTTCATCATTATTTTGAGAATTATCTTTAGCCCTTACTTCCATTTAAATTAGATGGTAATGATGCCATTCAGACTAACGTAAATCAGTCAGCTCACAGAACTCAAAGGATTTATTTACTCGAGTATGGCACACAGGTAGTTATGGATATCAGCCAGTCATAATAACCATCTAATGAAATCAAAGTGGTGTAAGGTTCAAAAGTGTAGTTAAGTAATAATGACAGATTCACTTATGAAGCAGTAAATTAGTTACAAGTGAACTCTCTTACCGGTAACTAAGCTAATATTTTGATCAGGTACTCATATTTGAGCAACCAAACACTATCATCACCCCAAATATATTTTATTTCAAAGCTGTGTTATTTGCTAGGGTCAAAGAGGGTTGTAAATTAGTATGAAAAATGAGAATTAGGATTTAGAGTTAGATTCCAAGGTTTGGAATGAGTAGTTTTTTGGGTTCTAACTATGTATGTATATACTGAGATAGATAATTGTTATATCTAAGTTCAATTTAAGGTTTGTTATCGTAACCGGTAGTTAAATCATAAACCATATTTGTAATTGTTTGCAATATACTTGAATTAAAACTATTCTCATGCTCTATTCAGTAATATGGTCTAGATTTCATTATGTGAAAGAAGTTTACTTGATGCGATGCTTAAGTTAACTGAAATGAAATGTAAATTAAGGAATTAATTGTATTACTCGTTCTTGTCAAACTGGGTATTCACTATTGTATATGTAGCTTGATATTACCATCTGTTAGTGCGATGCTGAGTAAAATATATAAAAATACATAAGTTGAACACATTTCCCTGATGAGAATCATTCGAAACTTTATCTAATGCATCATAACTTTATCATCTATTGACATTCTAATGTTACATAGAAATGTTATGGTTATAAACAAAAGACTTGATACACACCTTTTCTGGCGAATTCTAGATGGATATATTCAAAACTAGGCAAAAAGTCATAGTAAACAGGAGAATATGAAAAAATCTAGTATTGAATAAACTAATACAGATTTATGCCTATGTACACAATAAAAATATTGATCTTATAGAGTAGGGGAGATAAAAACGTACATGACTAGCCATTATTACTAAGCGAAAAAGTCAATCGAATAAGAAGAAATGTCAGTGAATCAGTAACAAGTTATGATTTTTGTTATTAGCGAAGTTACTTTATTACGCCAACATCTATGGAAGCAACTAGAGGTTTAGAAACCATTCCTTTTCGTACATATAAATGAAGTTGGAAACAGTTTACAGAAATGGCTTTTACATAAAGGAATGGGATTTACTAATTAACAGAATATGAAGAGGAAAAACATTCATGTAAAGAAACAATTTCAAAATAAAGAATAAACAGTGAGTGTACTGAAAACAAGCCGGTGTTGTGAAAAATGGTTTATGAAACTGATGTATGAGTGAGAATGATAATGATTGGTTGTTTGCTCAGTCAGATTTGTAGGTAGTCTGACGAACGTTAGATGAGCTATATATTCTCCTATCCTTATGATTATGATTGATTATTGTTAGATTGTATCGTATTGTTGTTGGTTTTTGGTGTGGAAATATATTTATATCCTATTCAGATTAATCACGCGTTCTTGATCTGAGTTGTGTTGAAGTCCTGTAGAATAGGCTTACTTACTTACTTACTTACTTACTTACTTACTTACTTACGCCTGTTACTCCCCGTGGAGCAGCACTCTCTATCCAACGCTGTCCTGAGCAATCTTTTCTAGCTCATTCCAGTTGTTATTCATCCTTTTCATATCTGATCCTATTTCCCGACGTAATATGTTCTTTGGTCTTCCTTTATTTCCACTTCTTTTCAGTATTTCAAGTTAGGACTTGCCTCGTGATGCAGTATGGTGATTTCCATAATGTATATCCTATGTATTTCCATCGTCTTTTCCTAATGTCGCCTTCAGCTGGAAGCTGGTTTGTTCTCTCTCACAGAACGCTGTTACTGGTGGTATCTGACCAATAGATGTTGAGTATCTTGCGTAGAGAACTTCATATATATGTTTGTACTCTCTTGATGATGGTCGTGGTAATTCTCCAAGTTTCAGCTCCATACAGTTGGACTGTCTTGACGTTCGTATTGTAGATTGTGACTTTATTATTGGTTGACAGACAGTTGTTTTGAGTTCCAGATGTTCTTCAATTGTAGGAATGCTGTCATTGCTTTAACGATCCTTGCCTTTACGTCTGCATCTGATCCTCTTTGTTTATCGATGATGCTTCCCAGGTACATAAAGGAGTCGACATCTTCCGGAGTTTCGCCATCAAGTGTGATTGGGTTGGTGTTCTTGTAGAATAGACACTGCGGGAGAATCTAGTGTAGACATTCATCTAATGTAATTTAGTGTCTCATTCGTGTTGACGAGGAAACTCCGACGTTAATTTTCATAAAAATACTGATATGTCAAGTAGGTGGTTGTTGAGACATAAAGAATTCTATACAGCTTGTATTCTTCCGGTTTAAGAATTCCTAAAAATATGTACGTATTTTCTTATCTGGTGTTAGTTTGGGCCGAAGGAAAGCTATAAGTGGTCAAACAACGTAGTGACATAAGTCTATTATATCATATACTACTAGTCTAAGTTATATTGGTAGAATCACATTACCTAATTGGGATCCACAAGACTATCGTGGCCAACGGTTATATAATTTGGGTGGTATTTCTCAAAATCGGCCGCAACGGCTCAGATTCATTCACTTGTTGTATTCTTGTAAATCTTACTTTTTCAATTATTCGACATGTTTTAATCTGCAAATATTTTCTATCTTGTATGATTGTGCTGTTTGTATTTAATATTTATAATAATCAACATTTTTACTACTTCTACTACCATGGGAATTGTCTTACGCTGACGAGGTGCAGCAACATGAGAAGATAAGTAATTTTTTTAATAGTTCAATGTTCCTTTTAACTGACCAACTAACTTACTATAACTTCATTTACATTTCTTTCCTGTGACATGTCCGAATTTCTTTTCAGTTAATAATGAAGGTTACTTTCATTCAAAAAACCCTCGAATTTGTTGCGGACGATTCGAGAACTAATTAAAATATTACTAGAATCCTTTAGTAATTGATTAGAATAAATGATAATGAAAAATTCAGTATAGTGAAAATTCACATGTTCACATTTAGTAAAAAGAACGAATAAAGCGAACTCATAGCAGAGCGCCGTCCGTGTCGGTTGAGCCAAGGATAGATAACAATGGTTAAGAGTTCTATTCCTGCTAACTTTTTGGACACAGTTCACCAATTTAACTTGAATAAAGCTTTTAAGGTTATCTAATATATTTCATCAAATCTACCACATGGTTCACGAGTTCGTCTGTTGCATATCACTGAAACTATCGAAATCCATATTCATAAACCAAGCCTTTACATCCGAAAGAGATTTGTACGATCATTCTCACCGATTTGTCCATCGGTATAGGAGTGAATTTGTAGCTGAACTGTTTTGTAACCCTTTCCTTCAAAAATATTTGAACTATTTTCTAATTTCTTCCACGTTTATACTATTACATATTCTCAACAATCGTCTGTAAATTCTTACATAACTACAATGATACTGACCTTTCATCAAAATATTCTGTTAGTCCCTACTTTTTATATATTATTCATATATATCAGTCAGTCAGATACAACATAGGACCAGGGACATATATACATCAGTCCAAGTTGCCATACCTCATTAGCACAACAAGATGAACACCGAATTCATAGAAGTAGTTGATTCAGTCGTGGTCATAATATATAAAAGAAAGATTGCATATAAGGGCATAGTACATGAAGAAATAATTAGTTCGTAGAAAGAAAGGTATAAAGCGATTTTAATCTCATGGTTTAAAGGAATACGAAGAGTGTATACACCTACGTTATTGTGATCGATTCTGAGCCATGTCACCAAGAGTCTCCAACCATTGGTTATGATAGTCACTCGAACCCCAATCAATTAGTGTACATCTACCAACATTTTTCAGACTAGAAATTAGTGACTTCAAGCATTGATGCTACGTTTTTGTTTGGGCGCCACTAACTATCTTACAACCATCCCCTACACTAGTCAGCATTGCGCGCCGTGGTACAGTAAAGTATCATATAGTATAGTATAGTATAGTATAGTATAGTATAGTATAGAGCCTTGATGCGAAACTAATTGAACAGAAATTCCTTCGCTTTTTTTCGTTATTTCAAATAAACATTTCGCCTAATATAATATTTCAATGATAAGTTCTCACTGTTATTTCATCTCTTAATTGATTTCACAGATACTTCATTTTGATTTATGAAGAAAATAGTCACGAATGGCACCAAATTCAAACGCACACACAAACATACATATAAATCTATTGGAGATAGTTTATATATATATACTACTGTTTACTACTAATTAATTTTCTTAGTATACATGTTTGATATTATATTTCAGTTACATATCAACATAGATATCTTATATGTATATCTTCTTGGAAATTTAGTTCATTCCAAGTATTATCCAGTTCTGTTGTAATTTCAGTTATATATTCACTTCAACTGGTTCCATATTATCATTACATTAGATGTATACAGATGCCCAAATCACGAAAAAAAAAGAAAGAAAACAACTATCTTATATGTTTACATCTATATAGTACACAAAGTACATTCTCATGCAGAGATATATATACATATCAATAGTATTGAAAGAAGTAATATATTAAAGATTTTCATTTAATATTAAGTATTTTGTTTTAAATTAGTTTCAGAATGTATTTTTCACTACTGTCTGTACTTTTGCTGTACACAAATTACATTACATAAACATAATATTTGTGTTCTTGAATGCTGATTGATTAATCCAAATATGAAATGGGAATATACGTTTAAACAGTCAAAGATATAACATTTTCCGTCATTTATAACTTAATATAGTTTCTAAGTGTTATTTATTTATTTGATTACCAAATTTTGGCACAAGGGGGCACGGAATACATATACGCCACACAAGTCACTTGATTTGTGTGTGAGCTATCATACCGTCCGAATGCTTAAACCGAAGCACGTGGTTTTCTTAGGGGGGCACGCTCAAAGCCTTCGACCTAAAGGTCTGATCCACGAGGTAGTGGAGCAACGTCTGGAGATGCAGTCCCATGGTAGACGGTGACCAATGATTGATTCATACACCATTTGTTGCTTTAGGATACTGGTGGCCATGTGCACAATTGGTTTGGAATCAGGGTTTTCCAACTCTCCTAGGTGGATCGTTCGTATCCACCAAAACGGTTAAAGCGCCTGATATTTGCTTTCATTGCTTTCAATCTCGTGAACAACACACCCTCCATGAGAAGGCAGTGAGTAGGACTTCCCTGGTAGTGGTTGTAAACGCATGGACATTTAAGATCATTTGGAGAGGGGGAGCTGACTCTCTCCACTCTTGGCCGTATCAGGGCATTTGTGAGCTTCTAAGTGTCGACTCAACATATGCTAATTTGCCCGGGCAGAACTCGTGTTTCTTAACTACCATCCACTATCATCAAGAAGCCTTTTTCCCGATATAAAGTGATCTAATTTAGTAACCAAAAGCGTTAGAATGAGAAATCAAGATAACCTTTATTTAAACAAATAAGTACTTATCACCCACTTGTGTGTGACAACTGGTTGTTGGAATGTTTTCGGAGCCCCTTTAGGGCTACCACCGGTCCCAAGTCCGGATAAGGGAGGAGGGTTGAGCATGGGGTTAGCGACCCAATGCCGTAGAAAACTAACTCACTAAAAAACGCTAACCAGAAAAAAATATTCAAACCACTTAAACTCTGCCCTGGGAATCAGAAGGTCTTCATTTAGAAGAATTATGACACCTTATGGTGAAAACCGAGTTCCTTCGGAAGCCACGAGGCTGATGCCGTTTCTGACAACCTGAGCAACCATTTATTTAGGTACATGGAATGCTCGTACAATGTGGGACACCGAGAGAGCCAAATTGCTGCAGAAATGAGGAGATACAACCTGGTGGTGCTTGGCACCAGTGAAACACATTGAACGCAGGTTGGACAACAACGACTAGCTTCAGGGGAGCTTCTGTTATACTCTGGCCATGAAGAAGAAAATGCACCACATACACAAGGAGTTGCATTGATGCTGTCCAAACAAGCACAAAATGCATTTATAGGATGGGAATCTCATGGACCAAGGATCATCAAAGCCTCATTCAAAACAAAGAAAGAGGGCATTTTGATTAACGTCATCCAAAGCTATGCGCCTACCAACGACTACAATGAAGTAGTTAAAGACCAATTCTACGATAGGCTGCAGTCAATCGTAGAGAAGTGCCTAACAAAGGACTTGACCATTCTGATGGGAGACCTAAATGCCAATGTTGGAATGGACAACACCGGATATCAAGACTACATGGGACGACATGGACTGGGAGAAAGGAACAAACATGGTGAGAGATTTGCAAACTTATGTGTCTTCCATAAAGTGGTCATAGGCAGAACTATATTCCCACATAAGTGCATTAACAAAATCACATGGACTTCACCGGGTCGCACCACGCAAAACCAAATCGACCATATCTGCATCAACAAAAAGTTCAGGAGGACGATGGAGGATGTGAGAACCAAGAGAGGAGCTGATATAGCATCAGATCATCACTTGCTGGTCGCCAAGATGAAAGTGAAACTCAAGGAGCACCGGACAATGGGGTGGACAACAGCATAAAAGTTTAATACGGCCTTTCTTTAAGATACAAACTCAACTAATTCAAGATAGTCCTCAGCAATAGATTCCAGGCCTTTCATGATCTACTCAATCGACAGAGAACTACTATGGAGAGCAACTAAAAAGGTATAAAAGAGGAAATTACTTCAACATGTCATGCGGTTCTGGGCCACAAGAAGCACTACTATAAGGAATGGGTCACTGTTGATACACTGGATAAGATTCAAGAAAGGAGGAACAAGAAAGCAGCAATCAATACCAGCCGAAAAACAGCAGAAAAAGCCAAGACACAAGCTGAATACACAGAAGTAAACAAGCAGGTAAAGAGGAGCATCAGAACCGACAAACGTAAATATGTGGAAGATTTGGCAATGACGGCGGAAAAGGCTGCAAGAGAAGGAAGCATGAGACAATTGTATGACACAACAAAGAGACTCGCTGGAAATCATCCTAAACCAGAACGATCAGTGAAAAGCAAGGAGGGCAAAGTAATCACCAACATTGAAGAACAACGAAACAGATGGGTAGAACACTTCAAAGAACTCTTGAGTCGTCCAGCCCCACTGAACCCACCCAATATCGAAGAGTAACCCATGGACCTCCCAATCGATGTTGGCCCACCAACAATTGAAGAAATCAGCATGGCCATCAAACAAATCAAGAGTGGCAGAACAGCAGAACCGGACAACATCCTAGCAGAGGCATTGAAGGCAGATGTAGCAGTAATTGTTAAGACACTCCACATTCTCTTCAATAAGATTTGGGATGAAGAGCAAGTACCAACAACTGGAAAAAAGGACACCTGATCAAGACACCAAAGAAAGGCGATCTCAGCAACTGTGATAAGTACAAGGGCATCACTCTTCTCTCAATACCAGGAAGTCTTCAACATGGTATTGTTAAACAGAATGTATAAGGTAATGATACCGCCATTTAAAGAACAGTGAATAATCGACCGGACCAATGACTCATAAAACCCGTACGAGTAGTCTGGAGTCTTTAGTCCAGAAATAAATTCCAACAGTTACCATTCATTATTCTCATCGGGATATAACATGTTCAAACGATAACATGAATTAAATACTAAGAACTTTTAACAGAAAACTTCAAATGCTCACTAGTTAAGTAGTAAATTAATTCATCAATAAAAGCCATAAATTAAAAGTATTATTGTTTGGACGTGCTAAAAACTGTGATTAGTACAATTTCGATTCAGTTCTGAGTAAGTGGTCAAACTTAAAATGTTAACTTCATTATGAAGTCTTGGAGTTTTTTTTTTGAGCAACTCTAAACAATACAATTACCAAACATCTCTTGGATACAAAATATCAGGTCGATATATTGCAATCTTTCAAGATGATTAATAAACAGCAAAACTTTAGTCTTCTGAAGTTTACAGAAGTCTTTTCTATCAGGCATCAAAAACTTGACTTATGTGTTCGAAAAGAGATAGTTATTAATCTTTCCTTGTATTGATGACAAATATTCTTTTGTTGCATCCTAAAACATTTTTTGAAAACTCTTTCTTGCGTTTTTTTTTTACATTTTTTCTTAATTTCGAATATCTTCCAGATAAGGATACTTATTTTACTAACTAAGCTTCCTATCAACGTTTACTCATTATGTAATCATCACTTGTTTTTAGCTATTTTGAACTGTTATCATAATCTATGTTGTGGAATTTTCTTTTACATAAGGTAATACATATTTACAGTATTCAGTCTATTCAATTTATTTACACCCTTACCATACTCTACTAATGTGTCTTCAACGTAACTTTCAACTAAACTCTTTTATGTAAGTAATTTAAACCCATTCAAACATTTTGAAATTTGCCGAAGCAATAGCAATCAAACGTTTAAAACCAGATCTTTATCAAACAGACTAAAAGAATTTAGCAGCGCTATCGCAAGACATCTCCTTGACACAGGACACAACGTCGATATACTGAAGTCCTTCAAGGTGATCAACAAACAATCAAATTCAAACCTTTTGAAATTCGCGGAAGCAATAGCAATCAAACGTTTAAAACCAGATCTTTGTATGTAAAAAGAGACAGTAATAAATCTTTCTTTACCCTGGTAACATTAACCCCCTCTTTTTTATTTATTACGTCATTCCAACTCTTTCTGAATTTTATAATTACATCATTCATAACTGATCAATTTCAATTCATATCTCTCTTTATTACCATTAATCTATTTCCAGTTACTTCATTGCATAATAATCTAATGTGTCTTAATTCCATGATTTCTAATCACTGTTTCAATGTTCTGGAACCTTCCCTCCCAAACTCTATATATTCGAAACAAAGATTTTATGACCTCATTAACCCCAACGAAATCTTTGCTACATTATGTTACATATATTCATCCTTCATCGCCCTCTGTTGTATAAGTATGTCAATATCTATAATAATGTTGAATTTCAAATATTTTAGGTTGTAAGCAGCTGACGAGACCCAAACGAAATAAAATGAATTCATGCTTTTCTGTTAGAATCTTTGTTTTTTTTTCTCTTTTCAAAATGATAAAGGGAACTATCTGTATGACATGTGCAATCATTGAACTGTTAGCTAACTTTGAATTCCTTTTAGGCAAAACATTAAGAATGCTGCTAAGATATGCATTTAAAAAAACATATGCTTTATACAGGCAGTAATGAATTTAATACCCAAAGCCTTCTGTAGGACAAGACAAACCAGGTTCTAGATGAAGAGGAAATTAGAAAAAGACGTTGTAAGGGGATAGGACATACATTACGGAAATTACCAAACTGTATCACGAGGCAAGCCCTAATTTGGAATCCTGAAGGGAAGTGGAAAAGAGGAAGGCCGAAGAAAACATTCCATCAGGAAATGAGAGCAGACATGAAAAGGATGAATAACAAGTGGAAAGGATTGCTCAGAACAGGGTTGAATAGAGAGTGCTGGTGAGCGGCCTATGCTGCTTCACGAGGAGTAACAGGCGTATGTAAGTAAGTACTATTGAAAGTAATGACGATCGTGAAAAATGCGGAAGTATTTGTATCATCATTTAGTTGAGATGTAAAGAATTAATATTAAAAGGATAATGTTTGTGTAATAAATAACGATAGTGAACCATAAAAATAACTGATTTAGAATATTTAGGTTAAATTTCAATTTGTTATATCTAGAGCTAATCCATTGGGGTTTCCCCGCGTGGGTTTCAATCCCATTCCCATCGCCAGTTGTTATATCTGCAGCTTATATTCTTGATATGCCGTGTGTAACTTGAACGCTAAAACATTTCTAAGTCTCAAATGAGAAGACAGAAGACAAGTGAAAGGAATTTTATTCCAGACAGTGTCAATTATAATACAAAACTGTCGGGTACTTATAGTTTTTAATAAAAACGAAATCATCATTATAGCTATCCAATCCGCACACAGGGGGTTATTAGCATTGTCCAATCGGGGAGCTGCACGTAGAGATTATAGAATATTCTTCCAACAGATGATTAATTGGAATATCTTCAGCTCTTTCTGAGCTTCTTACAGCTTCCTTGAGTTCACCCGTGGACCGTCCTCACACAATAGAGTTCAGATATTTTTATGGTATCACTTTCAGGTCAGTATTTGTAAGTTTTTCTTTTAAAACATACAAACCATATAAGAATTATTGCTGAAAATAGTTGACAGTTTTCTTATATTCTTATTAATCAGTTCAAGCACAGTAACGCTTGACGAAGGTCAGAGATTGTAAAGAAAACATTAGTCCCGCTAAATGCTCTATGTGAGCTGAATAATGAATGGTTAAATAGTGCCAAGTAGACGATAAAATTACATCTATCGTATTTTGTATTCTAAGGCCATGAGAATGAAACATTTATTTAAATGCAGAAATGAATGGTAGCTAGCAGTGAAATTCAGGACTCGTGTTTCATCTCATTCAAGAATCGTCAGCTGGATGTTTCTGAATCGTAGAGTTGATATTCAATTCGGCAATCTCATAGCAATCCACACATGATGCACACATGTCAAGAAGAGACAGAACACTGGCAATCCTAAACACTAATAGGAAGATTCAAACAACCAATATATGTAATCAGAAGCTGAGAACGTTTAATCTTTTGATGTGAACTATTCTTATTCACTCTGTTATCTTTTATTTAGTCACAGCAACATAAGAGTTCGTTTTTACTTCAGTTTACATAATCCTTAGTACTATTAGTTTATTGATTGTTCCCAATAAATATGTTGTCATTATACTAACCTAGCAATGCTCTGAACCGATCATAGAAAAATGATAAGTCAGAGATGATGGAGGTGAATGTTATTAATTAAAATTTACATTAGGTTCCTTAGGAAATAGATGTGCTCAACTGGTTAAAAATTTGACTTGGTTTTCTAAGGAGCAAATATATATTTATGCATATATTCTTTCAAGTTAACAAACGAACTGGGAGAAAGGAAAGAGAATGTTGACAGATTTGTAAATTTATGTGCCTTTAACAAAACAGTTATAGATAGGTCTCACCGAAATACACTACAGAGTACTAAATCGATCGTACTTGTATCACTAAAAATTTCAGAAGATTCAAGGAAGACGTGAAAACAAAAGAAGGGCTGACATGGCTACAGATCACCACCTGATTGTGGTCAAGATGAAACGGAAGTTAAAGACACACTGAACAACTGGGGGAACAGCATTACAAAGGTTCCATACAGACTTTTTTCAACGTACTCACAAACTCAACCAATTCAAGATAACTCTCAACAAAAGGTTCCAAGCCTTACAGCATCTACTGAAAGAAGAAGAAACTACTATGGAGAACAGTTGGGAAGGAATCAAAGAGGCAATCACTTCGAAATGTCAGGAGGTTCTAGGTCGTAAGAATCATCATCACAAGAAGTGGGTGTCAATGGAAACCCTGGACAAGATTTAAGAAAGTCAGAACAAGAAGCCAGCGATTAACAACAGCTGAACAAGAACAGAGAAAGTCAAATTTCAGGCCGAATACACAGATGCAAACGAGCAGTTGAAAAAAGAGGATTAAATCCGAAACGCAGAAATTCATAAAAGACCTGGGAACGATAGTGAAAAAAGCTGGAAGAGAAGGAAATATGAGACAGTTATATGACATAACGAAGGGACTGGTAAGAAGATATAGTAAGCCTTAGCGACCAATTAAAAACAAAAAAGGTTTGACAATCACTGAGATTCAAGGACAGGGGAAGAGATGGGTGGGACACTTTGAGGAACTATTAAATAGACCAGCTCCACTGAGTCCACCGGATATCGAAGCAGCAGCCACTGCCATTCCTATGGATTTTACTGCATCAACGATCTAAGATTTTCAGAAAAATGATATAAAGACCACAGAATATAACACAGTCAACATTAAACAGAACACACTTGACGGAGAAGCTCTGGAAGAGGTAGAATGTTTACGTATCTGCGCAGCACCAACGCTGAACAAGGAAGATCAAATGTATATGTAAAAGCAAATATTGGCAAAGTAAGGACAGCATTCCGACAGTTGAAGAACACGTGGAACTCATAACAACTGTCAACCAACCTCGATGTCAGAGTCTTCAATGAGAATGTCAAGACAGTTCTATGTATGAAGCTGAAGCATGGAGAGCCACTACAGCCATCATTAAAACAGTGCATGTATTTGTAAACAATTATCTACAGAAGATGCTCATTTCCTTTTAGCCGGAGACCATCAGCAACAACCTCTTATAACAGAGAATAAACCAGCTTCCAGATGAAGAGAAAATTAGGGAGAGACTCTGGAATTAAATAGGGTATAATTTACGAAAATCACCCATCTTCTTCTTGAGGTAAGCCTTAACTTGAAATCCAGAAGGGAAGAGAAAAAGAAATAGACCAAAAATTATTGCATCGAGAATTGGAGTCAGATATCGGAGGAATGAATATCAACTGGAAACAACTGGAAAAGATTGATCAGGACAGAGTTGGCTGGAGAACCTTAGTCGGTGGCTTATGCGTCCGTGAGGGGTCATAGAAGAAAATAACTAAGTTCACTCATAGTTTACTCATTCACCTAGCTGACTGAGCTCGCTTATGGCAAACGTATATTCAAGTATCAGACGCAGTTGACTGCCCAATGCTACATTTTTTCGTCCAATCCTAAACACTTCTTTTACAGTTTTGGAAAAATGTCAATAAAATATAGTAATCTTTATCAGTTGAATTCATAAGTGGATTAAAGCTAGAACGCTATGGAAAACCTCAAAGTACTGGACAGCCATTTCATCCTAGTATGGGACTCTCCACGCCTAACTTTAACTAATCCACGAAACTGCACCACCGTGTTGACAAAACGGCCATCCTGTGCTTCCAGGTTTTTCATGATGTTCTAGTTTTAATTGACTCATGAATTCAACTATTAAATTGCTAAAATCTCTCGAAAATTCCCTTCTGGTAGTAATATTTCCTTTCATCAATTCATACGTCCTTGTAAATCTACACTAATTTATACATTTTACATTCAGATATATACATTACAATAACTCTCATGTACTTTTGATCGAATTCAATACATCCTTGCAATTATTGGATAGTTATGTTAATTAGAAAAGGTGTATTTTACATATTTACATTTAAATTTTTCTAAGCATGTACATGCTTAAGTGAAGTGAACTGATGAATGAAGTATGGTAACTAACTAACTAACTAACTAACTAACTAACTAACTAACTAACTAACTAACTAACTAACTAACTAACTAACTAACTAACTAACTAACTAACAAAACGTTTTCTTCTCTTTCTATCTTCTTCATTCTATATTCATTTGATTCAAACTAAACCTATTTACTTGGAATATAAAGCAGTTCACAACTTATCAATTAGCATTTCATACTTTACACCAAGTTAAATAACTATCAAAAACTAAAGAGTATTGACAACTTATCCGTCCTACTATGATACTGATTACTTACAACGTTGTAAATCTTCATCGACTGAGATGGTTAAGTCATTTGTTACGTATGCCTAAACATCGATTATCACGACGCGCAATACTGACTAGTGTTGGAAATAGTTGGAAGAAAGTTAGGGGCACCCAAACAAAAACGTGGCATCGATGTTTGAAGTCACTAACTTCTTGTCTGAGCCATGTTAGTGGATGAAGATTACTTAAGTGAGGTCCACGTGACTATCGCAACCAATGGTTGAGGACTCTTAGTGACATGACTCAGGATCGACCATAATGGCGTAAGTGCATACACTCTATCTTTCCTTAAACCGTGATATTAAAATCGCTTTATACCTTTCTTTCTTCGAAATAATTATTGCTTCTTGTATTATATCTTCATGCGCAATCTTCCTTTTATAAATTATTACCATTGAAGTAAATACTTTTATGAATTTGATGTTCATCTTGTTGTGCTAATGAGGTATGGCAACTTGGACTGATGTATTTATGTGCCTGGTCCTATGTTGTAGCTGACTTAGTGACTTATGAGAACCAGCTGCCTTACTGAGGATTAAACACAGGATATTCAGGCCACTTTTTTAATCCCTAACTTTTATACGACTGATTCAGTGTCTATTAGTGGTTATTTGGAAGTTTGCTGAGTTTGGAATGTTAGACAACCAAATTCTAATAACATCAGTGGGTGAATTCCTTAAATCTGATACTTTTGAACTTCACTGGTCACGGCTACCCATTAAAGCTTCATGAATAGCATTTTTCAAACTAGTCGCTGATGATCACATGACTAAAATTACTATGAACGGGTTTATGTAGATATTAGATTTTAGACGCTTGCTGTGAAAGAAACAGATACTGAGTTGGTTAATCCATACTGTTTAAAATTGCATCCTAGGATAAGACAGCTGTCGAAAATCCCTAATTTACAGTAGTTATCTAATTAAGATCAGTCAGTGGTATAAATTATGAATATTCTACAATCTCATAAACCCACCTATACTAATAAACAAACATTTTCAGCCATTTTCCATGTTTATTCAGTGGGTAAGAGCTTGATATTGGAGTGTAATTCTGTAAAGCTATTCAAAAGCACCCGGTGTGCACATGTCAATGTAACACAGGCCGATATCCTTGCTGAAAATGCGAATACCATACAATTTAGATCATAGATTGACAAGATGAATGAAAACTACGCTGTAATAGGCTGCATTCACTTGATTACAAATCAAAGAATAATTAGAATCCATGATATCATGCTTATTGAACTGTGAAAATTTTATAAATAACCATGATAAAATACTTCAGTGTTACTAATCTTACATGTTTATTAGTCTGATTTCTAATGAGCATTCAAAACGTCATGGAAATAAACACTGATTAATGTTTATACAAAAACTCCGCCTGGAGTCCCTCCGGGGGCTACTGCCGGTCTCAAGCCCGGATAAAGGAGGAGGGTTTTGCATGGGGTTAGCGACCCTATCCCGTAGAGAACTAACTCGCTGAAAAAACGCCAACCAGGAAAAAAAATGTTTATACAACCATCCCTTTCACATTTTCATAGCTTTCTTTTATCTTCTCCAGAAGATATTACGAATATTGTCGGATGAAAAGATAGGGATTATTAGTTCGAATCCCTTTAAGATTCACTATTTATAAAAGACAAGATTTAACTATATTTTAAAAAGTTAGAAATTGTTTGGTAAATCATTTATGCCTACCAAAATACAACTATGGAGCAAAAGTGAGAGAAAGGAGCTGGTTATACATTTTTTCTCATTTTTTACAAAGTTCGATATGAGATTTTCACTGAAATGTTGGGTAAGTTTTATAGTCGTAAGCTCAATACAGCTACTCTGTAGGAGAAGATGAATTCATGAATACATACTGAAATGTCGAAATCATGTAAATTTTCCCTTAGTTGAGAAACTAACATTATTCGAGAAGAAAATGATAAACAATGACTGACTTCTGAATTAATGGTTCAGTTGTGGAGCTTTCATTGTTTTTCTGAATAATATAATCAGCACAAACTTCAGATAGTAGTGAAGCGTTCGAATTTCTCCACAGATAACTCACAGTTTGTCACTTCGACCTAGATCTTGACTGGTTTTTGTTGACCTATAACCTGTCGTTGCCGTCCTCCTTATTTTTATCATATCTCCCTCCGATTTGATTCTTGGCCAAACATTTGTCCTTGGTTATTCCAACTGGTTGATAGATAATCAATCGACATCAAGGTCGATAGAACAAGCTATAAATAAAATGTGAAGAAATTCTAACCCTTCACTTTTATCTGAAGTTTTTGCTGATGATGTTGTTCAGAAGAACAATGAAAAAACCACAACTAAACCATCCAGTTCAAAAAACAATACTCCATCTAAATCTTTCAAATGAGGTAAATATCGTCCCAACTACCTCAGTAAATAACCTCATTGAGAATTTTTTCCACAACTCCAGCTAGTCTATGATGTAAGAGAATGTTAGTTATAGCTCTGTTTAATTGTGGCTTCAGAAAAAGAATTCACATACTAGACATTTTCATTTGTTATTTTAAAGGTTTGTTGAGAACTATGTCCGTTGAAAGTAGCAGAATTCACTACTATCAATTCCTACTATTCATATCAATCATTATCAGTAGTGTGAATAGAAAATTCACTCATTAACCGGAAAAAAAACAGTGACCAGTGGAGCTAATCCATGTCGGATAGAGACTGGTATCTAACTCAGTACAATGAAAGATGGCCGCGAAATTTCATGGATTGGTTGAAGTTAGACATTAACATCGTTGGATTCTCACTCACTGGTCTAGAGATTAAGCGTTCACGCGCGAGACTGAAGGTCTTGCATTTGAATCCCACGAGCCAGGATCATAGATGCGCACTGCTGAGGAATTCCTCAATAGAACGAAACAGTCATCCAATGCTTCCAAGTTTTCAATGTTGGTCTAAAATTAATCAATTCATGATCTCAATCAAAAACACTAATAGTCTCCAGAACTCATCTTGTTGCACATCTTTTCATTTTACTTGTACATTAATCAATTCATTGATTATATTTTTGTTACTTTCAATAATTTATGCAGAATTGAATCAAGCACATATCACATACACATTTGTACTACTGAAATATGCAAATCAGTTTTATTTAAGAAAAAAAAAGAAGTCAATAATCGAATAACACGAACTTACTTGGTTACTTAATAAAACAAAATGAGTTAAACTGTTTCATTCACTTTGTGTTATTGTCTACTTATATCTTCCGATTGTTGTTTAAGACTGTAATTGATTAGTCTCTTATGGATGGTATATGTGTGTCCTGAGTAGATTTGCCTTGATATTGTCTTAAGTCACAAGCATTATAAACAGTGAGGATAGTGGTTAGTATTCGAATAAAGGATGCGCATGCTGTTCTATTTGAAAATAGTCACTTGGATTTAGCTACATTCTAGATTTGGTGTTCACTAAAAACTCGAAACCAGTACCGTTCGCTTGAAACGGTATCGCTTTATCTACTTAGCTACTGAGAGATAAGATTTATTCCTGGTGTTACATGTTGAAATGATTATATCGTGCAAAAAAAAAACACAAAAGCAAACGTACTCCTACGAAATAAATGGTGGCCAGCATTTATGTTACGCAGGTGAAAAGACTAAGAACGGAAAGAAAGCTGTTATTGTAAACCAGATAAACTTATGCGAAAGCTATTGGTATATATATCCTTTAGAAATGTAAGTTAAAACCTTGATTAAGTGTATCACAGGTTTCATCCAAAAGCGTACCATGTTTCTCATCTCTTATCTGGTTCTCAGCCTTCAGATAGTAAATGAACACAAACATGCCATATATCTGGATTTACGAGGTCTATCTTTAAAATTTTACTATCTCTATGGAAAACAATATAGATTAAAGTTGCACTGTGGTGTATGCTACTTATGTTTTCAGATATAAGTAGTGTGTAACACAAGTCGATAGTGCAATGTTTGGCAGTAGAAGATCGAGAAGATTAAAATCAAGAGAAGAGGGAAGGAAACTAAATGCAATCAAGATAAAAACAGGAATGAATGTGCAATGGAACTTGTGTGTGATTTTGCATTGTTAAATAAATTAGTCTTCCTCACCTACATCTGCTGCTCAGGCACGGATTGGCAAAACAAGAACAGCATATTTACAATTGAGGAACATATGGAACTCAAAACAGCTGTCAACCAACACCAAAGTCAGAATTTTCAATACAAATGTCAAAACAGTTCTACTGTATGAGGGAAGCATTGGAGGTGGATAGGAAACACATTGAAGAATGCACCCATCTGCGTCACAAGGCAAGCCCTCACTTGGAATCTTCAAGGTTAAAGGAAAAGAGGAAGATCAAACAACTGATTACGCCAAGAAGTGGAGACAGACATGATATGAATGAACAAGAATTGGATATAACTGGAAAGTAAGGCACAGGACAGAGTGTGTTGAAGAATGCTGGTCAGCAGCCTATACTGCATTGGGAGTAACGGGGATAAGTAAGTCCCCACCTAAATCTTCGTTCACTACGGTACAACCAATATTTATTGAGCCAAGTTTTCTCACTAATCTATTTCAGAAAAATTGTTTAGTGATTCGAATCATTCTTCTTGGGTATGTGTTAGGATAATGAAAACTCCGTTTACTTATTTGTACAGTTTAAAGGAATCTGTTTAGAAATACAACGTCAATTAAACTGTCATAAACCATATTAATTAATGTCTAAATGTTATTAATAAATTTCTAAGCAAGAAATAATGAAAGACTATTTTAAAAATTATATATGAAATACATTTGAGTCATATAGCCTCATTGTTAAACAAAAAAAGGGATAATTTACCATGTCACAGATGACTGAAACAATTGTCTACTCAAGATACTTATTGTCCTTTGATCTGATATCATCAGGAACAACTTACTATGACAGGGAATGAACCAGCTTCCAGATGAAGAGGAAATAATAGAGAGAATCTGGAATTGAATAGGGTATAATTTACAGAAATTATCCATCTGCATCTTGAGGTAAGCCTTAACTTGGAATCCTGAATGGAAGCGAAAAAGAGGCAGACCAAAAATATTACATCAGGAATATGAGGTAGATATCGAAGGAATGAATATCAACTGGAAACAACTGGAAAGGAGTGTCCAGGACAAAGGTGAATGGAGAAGGCTTGTGGTCGGCCTATGCTATTTCATAAGAGGTAAGAGGTATAAATAAGTAAGTAAGTTGTCTAAACTTTTGAATATCAAAATGATGACAGAAATCCTCATTGTAAAGTAACAAACGAATTAGCTTTTTTCAAATGACATAAAATAAATGTGTTCTCAATTGACATGGTAACGTTTGAACAAACTTCTCAACGGATCAACTTTAAACGTTTCAAACGAAATCAAATAAACTTTCTGTCATCAGCATCAATATCCATTCACACAATCGATAATGGAGAAGATTTGTAGCTCAGCTGGATGATTTTGATGGAGTTTTTTTTTTCTGAGCTACTAAACCATCCAGCTCAGAGCACAAAACTCCATCAAAAACACAATCGATAGTTTGCACAAATTTTCATCTTGTCAACATGTCAATCAAGACATTAAAAGTTTAAATAAATGAAAAGTTCTTTTTAAATCACTGAAATAGTATACAATGATTTATGATTATAACTTTGCTTGAAGCCCCTCTACAGTTATTGCCGATCCCAAATCTGAATAAAGGATGACGATTGGGCATAGGGTTAGCGAACCCATCCCGTAAGAAATTGACTCGCTAAAAAAACGATAACCAAATTTATGATTATCAAGTTGATTCAAGATAAATTTATATGAATGTTATTAAGAATAAAGTGTGCATTGTGTGTCTACAAATTCATGCATAATTTATATAAAGGAGAGTAAAATACAGGTACACCTTGCTGACGAGTGCCAAGTAGCACGAAACCCGGGTCCAGGGTTTCCTGTCGACTATCTCCAACTATCATCTAAACTGGATAAATATTTCACTATGCATTAATCATATACTTATTCCAGTTACTCCACGTAGAGGAGCATAGGCCTCTCATCAGTACTCTCCACCCAACTTTGTCCTGGGCAATTCTTTCCAACTCTTTACAGTTGTTATTCATCCTTTTTATATCTGATTCTATTTCCCGACGTAATATGTTCTTAGGTCTTCCTTTTATTTCCACTTCCCTTCAGTATTTCAAGTTAGGACTTGCCTCGTGATGCAGTATGGTGATTTCCATAATGTATATCCTATGCATTTCTACCGTCTTTTCCTAATGTCGCCTTCAGCTGGAAGCTGGTTTGTTCTCACCCACAGAAGGCTGTTATTGATGGTATCTGGCCAATAGATGTTGAGTATCTTTCGTAGAGAACTTCATATATATATTTGTACTCTCTTGATGATAGTCGTGGTAATTCTCCAAGTTTCAGCTCCATACAGTAGGACTGTTTTGCCGTTCGTGTTGAAGATTGTGACTTTATTATTGGTTGACAGACAGTTGTTTTGAGTTCCAGATGTTCTTCACTTGTAGGAATGCTGTCATTGCTTTAACGATCCTTGCCTTTACGTCTGCATCTGATCGTCCTTGTTCATCGATGATGCTCCCAAGGTATATGAAGGATTCTACATCTTCCAGGGTTCCTCCATCAAATGTGAATGGATCGGTGTTCTGCGTGTTGTATTTGGGAACCTTGGTTTTCCCCTTGTGTATATTGAGGCCTACTGATGCAGAGACTGCTGTTATATTGGCTGTCTTTATCTGTATCTGTTCGTGTGTATGGGATAGGAGTGCTAGTTCATCTGCGAACTCCAAATCGTCTAATTGGTTTCTGAGCTTTGCATAGTTCAGTTAATTTTCAAGAGCGATCCATTTGAATATTTGGGTTGCCTGTTCCTTCCATCTAGATATTTAAACAAGTTATTTTTTTACTTGTTTGTTGCATAACCTCTTGATTTCCAGCCAAACAAGTTGATGAAGCCTAGTAGGCCCTTCTGGAGAGAAACAGGCCACATCAAAGCACGGCACAACCACCGGGGCTAGAATAGCCGTTTTTACAACCAGTTGGAGTTTACCCCATGAGGGGCGATCCAGTGCATTACGTGCACCACTTTTACCGCTTTTTGGCTCTTTTCCACCCAAGAGTAATTGTGCTGCGGTTCTTTGTAAAGTTCGTAACCGATTTGAGGGTATCAGTCGAGTAGGTGATTAGCCTGATCTCTACCACCAGGGTTACAGCTGACGTTAGTTCATGAGTCATTCGTCCCACCATCCAGGAGGCAAGATGCGGACGTGTGGGTCGAATTTTATCTCCCACCCTATTCATGTACGTTTGTGAATTGTTTATGACCTTTTGCTGTACAAGTTAATAAAAACGTACAATCGGAGACATCGTGATAGCTAACAATATGCATTGAAATGAATGAATATTGTCCAGATGTTGATTCCTGAACTTCTAATTTCTAGCTGGTGATCACTCAATATTTGTCATCAGGATCGACCAAGAAATAAGAAACGAAAACTTTCTGAAATACTTTTTGCTGAGAATTCTATATTTTACCAAATATAGAATATTGAATAAAGCCATCAAACTACTATGAAGCTATTTTTCTGAATTATCCGGTATTACATATACTATGTTGAGATTTTATTTAATTCAGCAGGAAACCGTGGATCTAGGTTTTCTCCTAACTGGAGCTCATCAATAAGAAGAGCTTCGTAGTATAGGACTTCTCAGTAGTGCTCATTGATGATCCCACTGGTGGAATTCGAACCCAGGACTCTTCGTCTATTGTGTGTGTGCGCGACCAGTTTAGTTGAAAACATTCTCTTCCTTTATAATATCTAACTCATGATCAGACTACTATACTCATGTGAAAAAATTTCTCTTTAATAAATATGTACTTTTAACAATAATCATCACATGTTTGTACTTTAGATAAATGAATTCATCATCATCATCATAATAATGCACAAATAGTATCTTATGTCTATAATGATCACTTAATCTTATTTCCAATAAACTCATAATTGAAATTAAACTTGTGTTTATTTAATGTTGGTGTTATATCCCGATAAGAATAATGAATGGTAACGTTTGCGATCCATTTATGGACCAATACTATGCGTATATTTTTATCGTATAATTGTTATGTAACTAAACTGGTCATTTTCATGTCGGTCATATTATAAGCTTTAATTTGACCCATAAACTATTATTATGCGTTTTACCATTCTTGAGTTATACCCAGTATATTAATTACTACCTCCCTCATTCACAGCCACATCTGGTTAATTCTTGTACTAATGTTGTTACCTATTTTATGGTACGATGTAGTCTGTCTGGTTGATATATAAACCGAGTATGTTTGAAATAAATGATTCATATTGCAGAGGCTGACATTGATGTGCTGGACTTAACTGGCTGGGCTAGGCGGAAAGCAGGACCAATCAGGACTCTAGGTTGCTCGCATGGGTTTTACTCGTCATTGGTCCGATAGATAATTCGTTGCTCTCTAATAGGCGTTGTTGTTGCGTTATACAATAAACAGGGCACGCAGATTCACAAGTTATAACAGTTGGATATTTATCTACTCTGAGGAAGTGTCTTTCATAAAGTTACGAAACATCGCCAGAAATATAACTTTTTCTATTCATAAGGATAATAACAAGAAATGTATATGTATTATTAACTGTTTACCTAATGCTCATTCAATTTAAAACTATCAAGTCTAACCTTTATATTGATACTTATAAACAAAGAAACATTTACAATTTATAAGCAAAAATGAATGGTGGGTAGTAATGGAATACAAAACGTGAATCCTGTTCTATTTGGGACTCGTCAGTTGGAAGTAACTGTATCTCAGAAATGATGTTCATTCCAGGACTCGAGCTCAGTAACGTTAGCTTCAAACGCCATAGAGTTATTCACTTAGCTAGTGAGCCCTGATAACCAATTACTTGTGCACGTAGATCCAGCTGATGAGTCCCAAACAGAATGAAATGCGCGTCCTGGATTCTACTATTAGCCACCAAGTATTATAAGCACAAACTAGTGGCTATCTGGACTCAGTAAAAAAGTGAATAACGTGATATCGTTTTAAGTAAACTCTACTGGGTTTGAGTTTGTAGTGAAGATCAATTCTGGAATGTTGGTAAATCCGATTGACGAGTCCCGATTATGATGGACCAATAGCATTTAAGATTTTCCTAGGTGGGAAATACGACATGAAGATGACAAAAGCGCTTTTGGAGCGAAAACAAACAAATTTAAATGTTCTAAATGAAATTACAAAATTAGGTCCATATCCAAGTGAATTTGAGGGATCTGACATCCTCAACACCTACTTACTTACTTATGCCTGTTACTCCTAATGGCTCGTGACTTCCGAAAGAACTCAGCTTTCATTATGAGGCGTCATAATTCTTCTGAATGAAGACCTTCTGACTCCTAGGGCAGAGTTTAAACGGCTCGAGTAATTTTTTCTGGTTAGCGTTTTTTTAGCGAGTTAGTTTTCTACGGGATAGGGTCGCTAAGCCTATACTCAACCCTCCTCCTTTATCCGTGCTTGGTACCGGCAGTAGCCCTCCGAAGGGACTTCAGGCCGAGTTGTCCCCAACACATAGACCGACAAATCATACTCGGAATCTTTTGAGAATGGATGCTCACTATAGTATTCGAATCCATACCATCCAACTATTCGAGCCATCTACTTAAAGTTTGTGCTAATGTTATCGTTCAGACTAACAATGAAAGTTTCACAACTAAACTATTCAGCTTATCAACAAATGACAACTATACTATATGAAGTGAATCGCATGTATAATTTCTGAATAAATGAATTTATAATTTACTTCCAAAATGATACAGTTTTGTTTGTTTGTTAGTTGGTTGGTTGATGTTTTGCACATGGATTCTAAAATATTTTTTTAAAATTTTTATTCGATCAATATGTTTACACTTATGTATCTTATATGAAACTGATTGAACAAATAGAATTCATTTATTATTACTCATCTGCTTCATTTCTCTCCCCTTCTCTCCCTTCCTCCTTCCCTCCCTCCCTTTTTTTTCTCTCTCTCTCTCGGTCATAGTTACTATTGATTATTGAACTCATATCATCAAGAGTAACCATATCGTTTTGTTTTAAAGAATGTAATTGCGCAATTGTCTATACATAACTAAGTGAATTGGAAACTTAAAACCTGAATTGCTAGAATACACTCATATATACATATATTGGCTTGAGATGAGAGTATAATTCAATGTATATCCAATTAAATCTGTCATCTCAATATAAAACTATTGGTTCCTGTTATGTAATTGTGTTTGTAGTCTCTTAGATAAAATTTTAAAAAAAGACCAACATCATTTAAACAGATTATTATTAAGATATATATTTGGTTTTTAAAGTTAATTAAAACAAGTGTATATTATCAGAAAGGTGTTTTTTTTGGTGAAGATTGTAAAGCAAGACCATCCTGGAGAACTTCGAAGCATTGAACGACCGTTTTGTTCTAGTGTGAGATTCTAAACTAGTGCACATCGACGATTCAAACCCAGAAGGTCCGAGTCCTACAAGCGGAATCGTAGATGCATATTGCTGAAGAAACTCATTCTTGGACGAAACAGTCATCCAGTGCTTTTAGGTTTCCATTAGTAGTTGAACATTGATTCATTCATGATATCAATTTAAAGTCAACAATCTCCATAACCCTATAGTGATAATTAGGAATTCATTAAAAATGTTTATGACGTCAATTCTCGAAAGCAACTGACAGTATTTGTAATTCTAACTAACTTATTTACTGATAGCTAAGGATATTTGAACTGGGTTAATGTCAATTTTAATTCAAGAAGAAAGTTGAAGTTCCATGTATGACAATATGATCAGGATGTGTCATTGGTTAAGCACATAAATCGACTATTCACACACTCCCAACACAACTATTAGTTTCTTGGTAGAAACTTTCCCAGTAATTGAGATCATGAATCGATTGATGCTGGGCCACCATAGAAAACCTGTGAGCACTGGACGGCCGTTTTATCGTAGTATGGGACTCCTCAGCATTGCATATCCACGACCCCGCTTAAGGATTCGAACCAGGGGCCTTCGGTTCCGCACGCGAATGCTTAACCCCTAGACTACTGAGCCGGCATCCATCGGCGTTATTGCATAACTTCAACTAATCCAAGAAATTTCACCAACATCCACCATTGTCTTTAGCGAGTTACTATCTTACAATAGACCTGGTTGAACTTCACTGGATACGGTTTGTCATTAGAACTGCAGGAAATACCTCTTCAAGTCAGTTACTAGTGAGGATATGATGATTATTATCAGAAAGGGGTTTGGTGGAGATTGTAGTAATTTATTAGTTGAATGTTGCTCATTAACACAATATTGGATGGATTATTGAAATTGTGTAAATAGTAGTGAAACATATTTAATATAAGCTATCGGAGGATGTGAAATAATGTCCTATTCTAAACTATGATTATCATATGTTAAATTAAACTTATAATGATTTCGATTAACTGGATTTTGATCAGTGAAAGGGATAATTCATACCACTATAAATCATATTAAATTTACATAAGCCAGTAGCTCCATGAACTCGGTAGCTCAGTAGATAACGCATTAAGAGCTAATAATGAAGGTCTTTTGGTTCAAATTATTATTTTCAACAAAGATTCTGAAGTCTAGACTTAACTATCTTACTTAATTACGCCTGCTACTCCGCGTGAAGGAGCAGACACCGACCACCAACAGTTTCCATCCAACCCCGTCCTAGGCAATCCTTTCCATTTCTTTCCAGTTATTATTCGTCCTTTTCATATCTACTTCTATTTCCCGACGTAATGTGTTCTTTAACCTTACACTTTTCCACTTCCCTTCAGGATTCCAAGTTAGCACTTGCTTCGAGATGCAGTTGGATGATTTGCGTAATGTATGTCAGATCCATTTAAATCGTCCTTTCCTAATTTCTTGTTCAGCTGGAAGCTGGTTTACTCTCCCTCACAGAACGCTGCTGCTGATGGTATCTGGCTAACGGACATTGAGTGTCTTACGTAGACAGCTTTTTATGATTACTTGTACTGTTTTGATGATGGTTGTAGTAGTTTTCCAAGTTTAAGCTCCGTACAGTAGAACTGATTTGACGTTCGTATTGTAGATTGTGACTTTGATATTGATTGACAGACAGTTGTTTTGAGTTCTTAAATAGAATGAAACGCTTGTCCTCAGTGACACTGATAGCCACGATCCAATTATTCTACTGGTTGTTCGTGACTTTGTAACGATGATCAATAAAGATAGTGTTTTTTTCTTTATTTTACATGTTTAACTATGTTCTGAATTGTAAAATGCTTATGATTACCATTTCTTGCAGAGGGCGATGCTAATATTCTCTGTATCGTTCCAGTTTTAGTATATGCACCGCCGAAGCGCAAGAATGACACGTAAAATCGTGAAGCATTTTGATTATTAAAATTAAGTGGTCAGCGAAAATAAGAAAAGAGCCATTGATACTGATTTATATTAATTCTCAATTGATAACAAGGTTTATATACAATTATAAGAGAACTCATAATCTTTAAAAGGTTCAAAATCTTGTCATTCAGTATAACAGCTAGAGGGGTTACTAGTAATCAACTATCGACCCCCTGTAAGAAGAAAAATATTTACAATGGTTGATTTTCCACCCATTGAAATCATGAGTCAATTGAAGTTAGACCACCGCGGGAAGCCTGGGAGCACTGGACGACCGTCCCTTCCTAGTACGGGACTCCTCAGCACCGCGCACCCGTGACCGTGCATCCCGCGAGATTCGAACTTAGGACCTATCAGTCTCGCGTTAGGCGCTTAACCAACTAGACTACTGAGCCGGCATCCAATGGTGTTAATGTCTAACTTCAACCAATCCACGAAGTTGCGCCACCGTACACCATTGTCTTCAGTGAATTGATATCTCACAACAGACCTGGTTGAACTCCACTGGTAACGGCTTCTCACTAGAACTCCAGAAAATGCCTCTTATTAACAGAAGGGGTCTTGAGGAGATTTTAGAAATGTCACTAGTTGAGATCATAGGTCAATTGAATCTAGACCAACATGGAAAACCTGGAAGCACGGGATGCGCACTGCTGAGGAATCCCATACTAGAACGAAACGACCGTCCATTGCTTCCAGGTTTTCCATGGTGGTCTAGCTTCAACTGACTCATGATTTAACTCAGTGAAATTTCTAAAATCTCCACAAAACACCTTCTGATAATAGCTGGTTTTATTGATAAGGGTTAACAATATCCGATTTCTGACATTTAGCATAGAGTTTTATATCATTATTGTTAACATATTCTTGAATCATCAGTGTATTGCCACGATACAGTCATCAAAATGTATGTTTTAGAATAAATAGACTGTGACATTTCAGTTAAAAAATGTAGCAGACTTATCCTGAAGTTGATTGCTTTTAGTATTTCAGATGCTAGTAATCACTGATAATACATAACTTCATTCAACAAAGTATTTACTGAAAGTCATATTACCAGAATCGTATATACAGGTAAGAGATTAGCGTGATCTATCATAATCGAACAATGCTGATCTGTAATGTTGTATCCATAAAACAAACACTAATGATCGAAATAGACTATAATAGATAATGGAAACATCATATTCGACCTTACATAAAAGTAAACAAGAGTGAAACTACCTTGAAAATACATAACTGTCTAATGGGCAGGCAAAGTTGTACAGGCACATTATTACGAATATAGGTAAAATGTTCAGAATCAATATCGAATACCTATTTAGATAACTATTTTGACCCAATACTGCGTAGCTACAAGCCTATTCATCTTAAACCATCTCAAATCAATTTCATCTAATAAAATGAGAATAACTAAGGTAAAAATGAAATTCTCTATTCTACATACATGAAAGAAAATGTATTTTTGTAGTTAAGTATACATGCTTGAAATCAAGTTTTATGAAAAACAAACTAATCAATCATCGAAAATCGGTATATCATTAAAAGTTATTAAATTATAAGTTTCATGGTTACAACGTCCCCCTTCCCATGTACAAACACACCCACCCACCCACACACACATACACCCACATCCTTCCTCTCTATTTGATAGTTAAATACATATTCATACAACTATGAATCGTTTACATTCAAAATTTCAATTTAATTTGTATCTTGTCGAAGTAACATTTCTCTTTGAATATTGATTGAATTAAATTTTGATGAAGATGGTGTTTTAAATGTGATTGGAATTATTTTTTGTCCATGTTCATTTGTATATTTTTCAAATTTTCTTATGGAACTTGATACTGGACGTATATTTTCTGGTGAATTTTCAATATTATCAGTATTATTTTTCAACAGTTGTGTATTATCATTATTTAATTCATGTAAAGAATAATCTCTTTGAAATGTTTCTGATGGATAACCAGAAGCTGAACGTAAATTATTCATATCTGAATTAGGAAAATAAAATTGTATTAAGCGTTCTTGTTCTTCAGCAAATTCATGTTCAGCAAACTGTGAAAATGGAACATTTTTGTCATTAAAAAATTATACTACTTATTACTAAAATTAAGTAACTTAAAATATTCAACAAAATATATGCGATAGTAGATAAAATATTAGACATGACAACAGTACACATCATTGATTTATAACTTGTTACATCATAGGTCTGTTATTTTCTTCCCAACGGTCACTTATATTGATTTTTTCTATTTTCCCATATTAATCAAGGTGCATTGACTATGATCCTTTCACTATATCATTCGATGAACTGGTACGATAACTGTTTTCAATCTTTAATAGTTCGTGACTGTTTTAACAGCTTAAAGTACTTCGTTTAGCATAGAATAACCATGAAACAAAGTTGATGTTAATGATTCATCACTTCCATACGAACATACTTCTACGCTTGATATTCCTCGGTAGCAAGCGAAATTAGGAAATTTAAGTTTATATGTCTTGGTAAAAATGTTTCCAAAGAAAATTGATTTAAACAGTTCATGACTGTATTACCCATGAGATCAACGAGAATAACGGTTTAATTAGACGAAGGTGTGGCTTTTTTTACCTGTGGTTTTTGTTCGCCTAAATTTCTCACTAAAAAACGAATATGGATGGAAACATGACTGTATGTGTAATATTTATAGATCCCATTACAGCTTTAATTAAGGTTTCACAGTTAGGAATTGAAGTAAAACAAAGACATTTTGGAATCCTTTGTTAAGTTAGGTGTCAGATTAAAGATGTTACTACTCATAGGGAGAGACATGTGAGAGTAACTGGTACTTTATCGTCATGTGAATCTGTAGGGAGTGGAGTTACCGAAGAGACATTTCTAACCCGTCTCAATCATTACTTTATGTAACTTGTTATGCCGGGGGTAGTAAAGTCAATTGTCTTATTGTTTACTAGCAGTAATGAAGTATGGATACCCATATACACTGATGATAATAAAAAAGGATTACAGGAAGGTTTACTTTCTTTGATTGATTGATTAAATATATGACTGTTAGAAGTACCAAGTATAATAACATCAGTTAGTATTTGTGATGATCTGCATCACAAAACCGTTTGTGGAATACCTCTACGATAAAGTCATTCAACATGAAGATTTAGGAGTCCAAATAGGTAGTCACGGCGAGACTCTAATTTATGGACGAGCAAATCAGAAGCGTTTGAGGGATTTCAAGGTCACGGAGCCAGTTTCAGTACCTGATGCTCACGTACGATCGGTTTACAGAGGATTTTAGAGAAGACGTGATTTTTGAGCGACTTCAACAAATGGGACTACTACTTCATCTTATATGTGTGCAACTTCAACTTGAAATATGCGATCGGAATATTAAGTCCTTTTTTCAAATGTAAATCACACATCTTAGGAAGAGTTAACCCTATAGGAACTGAAATAGATGGATGTTAGCTAGCAGTGAAATCCAGGACGCGCGTTTCGTTCTGTTTAGTATATGTCAGCTGAAATTACCTGTATCCCAGATTTGATGTTCACTTTGGGACTCAAATCCAATGGTTGTGTTAGTTTCCCAAGCTTCAGCTTCGTACAATCCAAATGTCTTGACATCAGTATTAAGGATTCTGACTTTGATGTTGGTTGACAATCGTTTTGAGTTCCATATGTTTTTTAATTGTAGGGATGCGGCCCTTGCTTTGCAAATCTTCACCTTTAAGTCTGGATCTGATCCTCCTTGTTCATCGATGATACTTCCCAGGTACATGAAAGATTCCACATCTTCCAGAGTTTCTCTATCAATTGTGATTGGGTTGGTGTACACTGTGTTGTACTTGAGGATCTTGATTTTTCATTTGTGTATGTTGAGGCCTACCGATGCAGAGGCTGGTACTACTATGATTGTTTTAATCTGCATTCGTTTGTGAGAATATGATAGAAGAGCTAGGTCATATGTGAAGTTCAAATCTTCTAACTAATTCCAAGCTATCCACTGTATTCCGTGCTTACTTTCAGATGTCGAGGTGTACTGCAATGTAGCCTTAATAGTTATATTAGTTCATCTATTCTACTACTGAGCAAATCAGTACGATTCATTCACCAATTTTTTGACCACCATCTTATGTTGGGCGAAAATATATATGAAGAGTTCTTACTGAATAAATATTTATTAAAAGACATAGGTGAGTCACTATTTTCTGACATCCTTGTAATGTAGTGAACGAGAACATAAGTGGGGGCAATCGAATGTGTTTGAATACACAAAATTACAGAACATCTTAGTAACATCTGAGTACCATACAGTAAATACTTCATTTGCACAATGTTAATCAATTGTCTCAGACTTCATCGTTTTTTTGTTTCCATACCAATCAGTCTTTGTTCTCATTCATTTCTCTTTGATCATCTTCACCTTCCTCCACCAGATATTTCACTTTCGATTGATTATACCTACTACTTATATCTGTCGAAGTCAGTAGTACACACTACAATATTATAATAAGAAATAATATGCATGGGAAGTTGTAATCACATTTGTTGACGATTCTTGATATTAGACTAATAAATAAGTCAACTTAAATGAGAAATGGTTTCTGACAAGACCATAATTTATGGACAAACCAATCAGGTATAAGATAACACGTTACAAATTTTGGTGCAAAATTCACTCATCCATTTGCCTAAATAGATTCATGGTATTATAAGTGTTCAGTTTGTGATGAAAACTCCAAATCTAGTTCCTAACTCTAATCATCAACTATAAATCATAATTCTAATTCCTTACACTGGATTGTAACCCTCATTTGATCCTGGTTATTAGTTGGACACTGTCAAGGTCATTTTAGCGTCAATCAAAGTTCATCAATAAATTATAGTCTCACATTCTTTCTGAATTCTTCTATTCTGATTAAAGGCTATCATAGATAATGGTGTCCAGCTTAGCATAGCGTTATAACGCTTAGTTTTCCATGTCTACACGAATGGGACGTTAATTTACGATTATCTACAATCAATCCCCTCTCAGTATTTATTCTACAGCATTTCAGAACAACTCAGATCAAGAATACGTGATTAATCTGACTAGAACGTAAATATATATATTTTCACATCAAAAACCGACAACAATCCAACACAGTCCCGCAACAATCAATCAATAGTAATAAGGATAGCAGAATAATATAACTCATCCAACGCTTGTCATACTATCTACAAGTTTGACTATGCAAACAACCATTCATTATCATTCTTGCTCATGTATCATACAGAGTGACATTGTTACGTTTATCTTACATTGTTCCTACTCGTTCCCTTTCCATTCTTTTGTATGTTGTCTTATACTACTTATTTATATTCAGTAAGCAATTGTATTCCGAACAATTTTTACACTTATGTTGTGACGCAAGTTATAGTGTAATATTCTGAAATTTTCACATGTACTTACAACGTTTATTGTACTTATCATTGTAGTTATGATTATAATTACTGTACCTTAATCACTGTAGCGGTTATCCACAGTCTTTTGCATTTGTTTAAACGCAACAGTTTCCATATTGTTTTGCTCTTGGTTCGGGTTCGGTTGTTCGTAAACTGTTATCAAATTTAGTCACGGCTGTTAGCTGTCTTTTGTACTATCGTACGTTATCATTATTCTTTATGTTACTGTTACAGGAAGCCTTTCTATTTTCATACTTGAAGGACGCGTTTAAACGCCCCAGACACCTCGCAAGTTGAGGTTTGTAACTAAAATTTGTGTATTATTCACTAAAGAATCGCTATTGTAGACAAATCGTTGTTTTGGAACTTCGATTTTGCGCGTATCTCAATCGGGTGAACTAGACGCTTTGATAGATCTAACAGACATAAAGAAATAAAATAACTTAATCGATCTTGATAACTTACTTTTTGAGTAGCTTCCAATGTAACTGATAAATAAGCAATACGATTATCATAATCAATTTGACAACGTTTTAAAGCAGCATTTTCACTAGTTATCAATAATTTTAATTGTTCTAATTGTGCTTTCAATAAATTCTCTGTTAATAATTGTTCTTGTTCTAATATACTTGTCCATAAATCATTTTGACGATTTGTTATAATATTTAAAACCGTTTTAGATAGTGATTCATATGCCTTTTGAAAGGAATGAATAAGAGAATTTATGATGATGATGTAACCATTGTAATATTGAAATATGGAAATATGAATAATATGGGATAAAATTATTTTTTCTGGTTAGTGTTTTCGTTAGCGAGTTAGTTTTCTACGGGATGTGGTCGCTAATCCCCTACCTAACCCTCCTCCTTTATCCGGGCTTGGGACCGGCAGTAGCCTCAGAGGGGCTCCAGGCAGAACTTAAACATCGACGGAGTTTTCTTCTCTGAAGTTTTCTCATGAAGTTTTCATCGTTCTTCTGAACGATATCATCAGCACAAACTTCAGATAGAAGTGAAGTCTTAGAATTTCTCCATATGCGTTTCATAGCTTGCTCTGTACATCTTGACGTTGATTGGTTTTTATTGACCTTCACTTCTGTCTGAATTTTGTGCTGATTATGTCGTTCAGAAGAACGATGAAAGCTCCACAACCAAACCATCCATCTCAGTGAACAAAACCCCATCAAAATCATCCACCTGAGCTACAAATCTTCTCCACCAGAACTTGAATTTAATACACATGTATCAACGAGGCCAAACATTTTTCTTAATATGTTTTAACTACTTATAATTTAAAAGTAGCCAGAGTTTTAGATTATAATTGTTTTGCAAAAATATCTGGAAGAGCCGATGATCTAGTGAGACCACTCATATTGTTTTAGACCAGAATTCTGATTAGTGTTAGACACTCTTACAAACAAGTGGCTAAAGTTTTCAATCTATAAGTAACGTGAAATCACTAGTGTTTAGTACTCAAATTGCTCGTTACATAGGTAATCCAGAGATACACAAATTAACCGTGTGTCGTAGGAATATTTTATTGTTTACTTTTGGTAATCCAATAATTCATGGTCATGACTAATGAGATTTTCGAGTTAATTTATCCCTTTTGAGCTTGTCATCTTATTACTTCCAAGTTACGAGGGACCTAATATCTGTCATCGACTGTTAATCAATATCTATGGTATGAGTGAGCTTTAAGTGTAAAAGAGCATCAAAGTATATGAGTCAGCATATACTATTTTGCAAAAGAATACCAGTTTGAATTCAGTATATGCTGTAAAAATGTAGATTTCAGTTGCCTGTTGATTGTATTCCTCAGCCGTTGTGCACTTACGACTCTACCAGTGACCCAGTGGTCCTTGGGTTTCAACGGTTGCTCAAATAAAATGAGTCCGTTATGTCCATTACAAAATTCGACCATCTCTAAATATCCCCCATATGTAGCAGTAGTAGTAGTAGTACTGCGGTATATGCTACTTATGTCGAGAGAAGTAAATAGTATGTAACACCCATCAAAAGTGCATTGCACGATACCACAAGGCTAAGAGGATCGAGTTGAAAAAACAGAAAGGGAAATACAAAGGAATTGTGAATTGGAAGAATCATGCACAATGTGAAAGATAATTGATGGAAGATTTGCAAATGAAGTATTTAATGTATGCTTCACATATTTTACAGAGATGTTCTGTTACTTCTAATAAAGCATAGACCTCCGACCAGCATTCTCCAACCCACATTGTCCTGGGCCTTCTTTTCTAGTTCCATTCAATTCTTGTTCATTTTTCTTATGTCTATCTCTATTTCTCTGAGTAATGTGTTCTTTGGCCTTTCTCTTTTCCTTTGGCCTTAAGGATTCCAAGTGACGGCTTGTCTCGTGACGTAGTTGTGTGCTTCCCTCAATGTGTGTCCTATCCACTTCCAGCGCTTCTTCCTGATTTCTTCCTCTGCTGGGATCTGATTTGTTCTTTCCCGCAGTTGATTGTTGCTGATAGTGTCCGGCCAAACTTATAGACCATAAGTAACTGAAATTCACTCTAATGGTAATTTGTGTTCATTAAGTATTTTTTTTGGCTGGTCTAATTCGAAAATGAATGATCTCTGTCCCATATTGCTAAAGAATTTCATATTAGGGCGAATCATCTTCTATATGATCTTGGACTTCTACGGATTCGTCATAATGAAATCAATCTTGAACGGAAGAAGTATAGACGTACCACATCTTTAGAAATAAGATTAGTTAACTTTAAAAAGTAACTGATCATCCACTTAGTATTGTTTATTTGAATCTTTCCATTGATGTTTAGGACTGCAAATGATCGATCTCTTATTGGCATATGTGTATCCTGTACGGATTGCCTTGATATTACCTGAGTTAACAAGTATTCTAAGCAAAGATGGATAGTGGCTAGTAGTGAAATCCAGGATGCACGTTTCGACCTATTGGAGACTCGTCAACTGGATTTACCTGCATCTCACGGTTAATGTTCACTCTGTGACTCCAATCGAGTATCATTCGTTTGAAACACCATCACGTTATCCACTTAGCTACTCAGTCCTGAAGTGAACATCAACTTTGGTATGCAGGTACATCCAGCTGACGAGTCTCAAATAGGACAAAATACACATCCTGGATTCCACCGCTAGCCACTGTCCATCTTTGCTTAGGTAACTGATTATGTTTAACTGCCAAAAACTTCTCAACCATTATACACGGAATACAAAATCATATATTCCCCCCCCCCGCTCTCGAGAACATAGTTAGTTATAGATTACTGATCGACGGTCGATGCTTCATAAGGGCGAGGAAGGTGAAAGGTTATCTGGCTTAAGTAAATCATCATCAACAACAAAATCATTTGATATCAAAAGGCTTAAATAAACAAACAAACTTACACTTATTGTTGAATGAATACTTTGTGTTGATTTAGCTCTATTTATTATATCATTTTGTTGATGTAAATCTGTTGGTATTTCAACAATTCTTGTTTTGACAGAATTTGAATTGGATTGTTTGAATTGTTCATTTAGATCATTTGATGGTTGTGATTCTTTACAATAACTACTATTACCACTACTATTACCACCACCACCATCACCACCACAACGACCACCTCCACCACGACCACCATTACTACTATTACTACTCCCATTTATAGAAGTTATTGAACTTGGTGAATATAATGGTATCAAACGATTTTTTTGTATCCCTATCATATCTTCCGATGAATAATCTTCTTGAATAAAATATGGTGATTCCATTAATTGTTCAATGAATAATCTTGATTTATAAGTAGTTTTATTAGTAGTATTGTTAGTAGTAGTATTATCAGTAGTATATGTCTGTTCTGATTTATTCAAAGATTCATCTTTTCTTTTTAAATTATCCTCTAATAATTGTATCATTTGTTTTTGACCTTTAATAGATTGTTTTAATAATTTACATGCTGTTTGACGTTCAATAATTTGTGATTCAGTTAATTTTTTCAATGTTTCATGACTTATTTGATTACGTTGTGTTAATTCATTAGAATGAATATTACATAACCATTTCTTTTGTATATCATAATAAGTTTTAATATGTAATCTATTCATATTACATAATGACATAATACGACGTTGTTTTAATTCACCAAGATTTAGTAGATAAGCTAAATTATTTAAAAAAATAATAAAGGAATTTATTGATGAAATGAATCAATATATATATATATATATATATATATATATATATATATATGTGATGTAACTTTGCCTGGAGTCCCTCCGGGGGCTACTGCCGGTCCCAAGCCCGGATAAAGGAAGAGGGTTGGGCATGGGGTTAGCGACCCTATTCCTTAGAAAACTAACTGGCTAAAAAAAACGCTAACCAGAAAAAATTACTCAAGCCATTTAAACTCTGCCATGGGAGTCAGAAGGTGTTCATTTAAAAGAGTTATGACGCCTCACGGTTAAAACTGAGTTCCTTCGGAAGTCACGAGGTCGATGCCGTTTCTGACAACCATAGCAAACATTCATTTAGGTCCATGGAATGCTCGGACAATGTGGGAGAATGAGAGAGTCTTCCAAATTGCTGCTGCAGATGTAATATGATAGATGATTTAAATAAAATGAGGGTGAATCGGGGATTTGTAAACAGTTGTCTACGTAAGACATTCAATATTCGTTGATCAGTTATCATTATCAACAATCTATTGTATGAGAAAATAAACCAACTTCTATCTGACGGAAAAATTAGGAGGAAAAAAACGTTGGAAGTGGATAGAACACACATTGGAGAAATCATTAGACAAGTGCTAATTCGGAGTTCTGAAGGGAAACAGAGAAGACGGAGACTAAAGAATGTAATGCTCCGAGAATTAGAAATAGACTGAAAAGAACTGCGCAAGACAGGGTTGAATGGAGTGTACTGGTGGGTGGTCTATGCTCCTCCACGACGGGTAACAGACATAAGCAAGTTAGTAAATATCATCTTTGTTGCAAAATTTTATTTTGTAAACAATTCAATAAGTCCCCACATACAAATAGTGAGAATCTTTGTGTAGGATCATTTATAAAAGTATTCATACAGCCCTCCCCCAGTTTTTTCTAAAGAATTCTCAAAGAAAATGATTATGTGTGCATTGGTATTTAGTGACCTACCTTTATCAACAGAACGCGATTGGTTTAATGGGAACAATTATCATTATAACCGATTGTACGAGTAACTGTTTTACTGTACTTGTTTGTTTAACTGTACTGAAGACATACATTCTTCCGTGGATTGTGACGTTGCACGAATTCGGTTACGCTCAGTAACCACACTAGTAACCTGGCATGATCTCGGTATCCTTTCGATACCACAAGATCGCCAACGAATACATCTGAACCACAGCCATCAACTACCTTCTTATATTTGGCTTATGGGGGATCTTATCGGTTAACTGGCACGTAGTCTTCCTGTAGTGGTGGTCATAGTCAACCGCGACTCGACTCCACACTACATGTATACCTTTCTATAATAAAAATTATTGATTTTAAGATATAAAAACTAATTGTAATTCATCACACTTCTATGAACCTAATGAGACATTTAAACAATGTAGAGCAGTATTACACTCCAATTTTTTTTAAAAAAATTGCAATTTTATTTTCATCTTGGGAGGTATTATGAACTAATAAGAACCAAATGGATATAAATGAATATTGATAGTTATATTGTGGTGTGAGCTACTCACATCCACATAAGTAGTACATAACAATAGTCAGGAATAGAGTGTACTGTATGGTTTCCAGATTTTAGTGGGATATTCTGTAAATTCATGTTCAAATACAATCGATTGTCCCCCACTCGTGCTCTTGTTCTACAAACTTTCGAATAATTTGTTTCTTAGAAATTTATACTACTTAAATTCATATGAGTAGCTGTGTTGCAAATACAGGTATATATTCATCGAATTGTACTGATTTATTTCAACCTGTTTTAACATTAGGTTCACTATAATCATATTTAAAATGGTTTAAATCAGTAGATATGTGACTTTACACTTAAAGTTTATGTTGATTTACATTCGTCAGTATAGTTTGACTTCAATCATTAGGAAATGTGTTATTCTGTTGAGATATACAACTTTGTTTTCTAGTTGTATCACAATAAGGGGCTATTAGCACTAAATTGGAATTATTTAAACTTGTTATGAATTAGCATCAACCAGTGAGTGTTACACTTCCATCTTTACTACAATTAGTAGTTAATTCGTAGTATGTATCTATAAGACAAAATAGGATTATGATCAGAAAATTAAGTTTCATCACATACAATAGAAATGTATATCAGCAAGTTTAAATTCAACCATTTATATGTTTACAAATTTTAAGGAATCCATTTTCAAAAGGGGGTTTTGTGCAGAATTTAGTGATTTCATGACTGAATTCATGAGTCAATTAAAGCTAGACCACCATGGAAAACCTCAAAGCACTGGACGTCTGGGTTTGTTGTATGCTAGTGACTCACTCAGGACAATGATGGATGTATCGCTCAATTTCGTGGATTAGTTAATATTAGACATTAGCACCGTTGGATGCCGGCCAGCTCAGTGGTCTAGGGGTTAAGCGCTCGCGTGCTTGACTGATAAGTCGTGACTTCGCATCTCGCTAGGCGGGATCATGAATGCGTAGTGTTGAGGAGTTCCGCAATAGGACGAAACGACCTTCCAATGCTTCCAGGTTTTCCATAGTGGTCTAGCTTCAATTGACTCGTGAATTCAGTTGTAAAGTTCATTTTATACAATTTTTTTTCGTGGAGTTTTGTTCTCTGAGCTGGATAGTTTTGTTGTAGAGCTTTCAACTTCTACCTGAAGTTTGTACTGATAATGTCTTTTAGAAGAACAATGAAAGCTCCACGACTAAACCATCCAGCTCACAGAACAAAACGTCATCAAAATCATCCACCTGAGCTACAAATCTCTTCTACTATCCCATTTTCTTTAGTAAATATCACTTGTAAGTTATCAAATGGTTGTTTTCATAACTAATTTCATTGTTTAAGGCTTAGTGTTAAAATTTATAAAAACAATTTTCTTAATGAAATAAATCAGTTGTGAGGATGTGATCATTATTACTTTGTGAAGATGATCTATTTCATTATTTAATCATAGTTTTGGTCATAAAGTAGATACAGTTTCACTTGAAATATGAAAAAAACAGCTACTATTCTAAATTATTAACATGTTATTGTATTATTATCAGAATGGGTTTTGTGGAGATCTTAGAAATTTCAATAGTTGAAATCATGAGTCAATTGAAGCTAGACCACCATGAAAAACCTGGGAGCACTGGACAGCCGTCTCGTCCTATTGTGGGTCTCCTCGCCAGTGCGCATCCACGACCCCGCACACCGCGGGATTCAAACCCAGGACCTATCAGTTGCGCGCGAGCGCTTTACCAACTAGACCACTGAGCCGGCATCCAATGGTGTTAATGTCTAACTTCAACCAATCCACGAAGTTGCACCACCGTACACCATTGTCATCAGTGAGTTGATATCTCACAACAGACCTGGTTAAACTTCCATGCTAGGACGAACCGGCCGTCCAGTGCTTCCAGGTTTTCAATGATGAGCTAGCTTCAATTGACTCATGATTTCAACCATTGAAATGTTATTCTGGTAGAGTTTTGTTCTCTGAGCTGGATGGTTTGGTCGTGGAGCTTTCATCGTTGTTCTGAACGACATCATCAGCACAAACTTCAGATAGAAGTGAAGTGTTCAAATTTATCCATATGTGTTTCACAGCTTGTTCTGTGCACCTCGATGTTGATTGCTTCTTGTTGACCTTAAATTTACCATTGTTTACTTCTTTGTTTTGGTTATGTCTCCCATAGGAACAAAAATCAAACCAATGGGAGACACAACCAAAACAAAGAAGTAAACAATGATAAATTTAAGGTCAACAAGAAGCAATCAACATCGAGGTGCACAGAAGAAGGTGTGAAACGCATACGGAGAAATTCGAACACTCCACTTATATCTGAAGTTTGTGCTGATGATGTCGTTCAGAAGAACGGTGAAAGCTCCACGACCAAACCATCCACCTTAGTTACAAATCTTCTCCACCATCTCGAAATGTTATTCTATTGTTTAAAGTGAACAGTACTGAGTTCTTGTTCCACAGTGAACATTAATATTGAAATGTAGATATATCCAGTTGATGAGTCTTAAATAAGACGAAACATGAATGTTGAATTTCATTATTAACCATTATCGATCTTTACTTATCATTTATGTTATTCGTAGTTTATCAGTAACAATATCATAGATAGAAATAAGAAAAAAATTTAGAAAAAAAATCTGAAAAATTTTCATTGATTTTGAAAAACCAAAAAAAAACAAACCAAAACCAAAATTTATTCAACCAAAATGAGATGCATTTAGTTACCATAACCTTGAGTCCAATGAATATTAACTCGACAAATATACATATGTATATGTATATGTATATATATATGTCAATGAAAGCAATACCCATTTCATAATCATTTATCACATAGATATATGGATGCCTACATGAATAAAATGTTGTTTTAATATAATCCATTTTAATACAATGGTCTGAAGAATCTAAATAGAGAATAGAAAATCTAAATAAAAAAGTACATACACAACCACCCACCCACCCCCACACACACATACATACATACTTAAAGGTAACAAGTTATTCTTCGTCGTTGTTGTCGTTCTTTTTTTCTTTTTACTTTATTTACTTGTAATAACACAAGTAGACTGATCTGTAATTAAGACTTAAATCATGTTTTACTACAATTGGATTCATTGAAGTAAATTGATTAAATAAAAAATGTAATCACTTCTACCTTAGATACAATTTACACATATCTATCTATATAGATACAGGAATATAGATATTTATGATAAATGTTTTGTTTTACATAACCGTGACGACAAAAAAAAACTTATGAAAATTAAGATGCCTACAGATTACCTTCAAACAGACACAAACTCACACACACACACACACGTACGTACGCACGGATGCACATACATACATACATATATAGAAACAAACATGATTAGCATATTGTATGATCAAACAATTGTGATTATTAATCTTTTCTATCAATAAAGGTGTAAAGGTGTTACTGAGACTTAGAAAAATTTAAAAAATATAGAGAAAGAAACAGTTTTCATTGTTTTGTTAAGTTTACTCTATCTGATTTTGATCACCGAAAACCGTACTCTGAGCTTATTTATCAAGTGTAGAAATAGACTTTCTATGTATTTGTAAGTGATCCATCTCTTTCTCCTTCTCTCCCTCTCTCTCTCTCTCTATCTATCTATCTATCTATCTATCTATCTATCTATCTATCTATCTATCTATCTATCTATCTATCTATCTATCTATCTATCTATCTATCTATCTATCTATCTATCTATCTATCTATCTATAGAATATTGTAAATCAGTACTAATTAAATGACATAGATTTTATAACAAGTCGATCTGATTATTCTAAAGTTCAATTTTTTTTATTGCTTCATTAATCTAAATTCAAGTGTTTTACATAATTAATCTTAAAAAAATTATGAAATTACAATGATTATACCTTTTTTTTTATTTATCTATCTGGTTAATTATTCAAATTTATCAAACCAGGATTCATCAAATTATGAATTTTGATTAGTGGCTGAGGAGACCCAAAATAGGACGAAACGGCTTTCCAGTGCTTACAGGTTTTCCATGGTGGTCTAGCTTAAACTGACTCATGATGTTAACTGTTAATTTTAATGTAGCTTTTGAAGATCCTAATAATTTCTGTAATAAGATTGTAAAGTAGGAATTGCAATTGGCTTTAAGCTTCTTAATTGACACTGTTATATCACCATGAGTATAATGAATGGTAACTGTTGGGATCTATTTGTAGATCAATACCATACATATAATTTTATTGCATAATTATTAAGTAGCTAAACTATGCATATTTATGTTTCTCTTATTATGAGCTTTATTTTGATCTATGAACTATTATTATACGATTTACCATTCTTCAGTTATGCCCCGTCTATCAATTACAGTCTCCCTCATTCATAGCCACATTTGGCTTGATTTTGTACACATGTGTATTTTCTATTTTATGGTGCGATGTGGTCTGCCTGGTTGGTATATAAACCCAGTATGCTTGAAATATAAGGATTCATATTGCAGAAGCTGAGACTGATGTTCTCGACTCAACAGGCAGGGCTAGGCAGGAAGAAGAACCGATAAGGAATCTAAATTGCTCGTATGGACTTATGCGTCATTGGTCCGGTCGACAAATCACTGTTCTCTAATTGGCGGTATCATTACAACCTACATTAATAGGAGACAGGGCATAAGTTATAACAGAAACAAAGTAAGTAGATGAAATTAGCAGGATAGAAATTGGAAGTGTCAGAATACTTTTGATAACAATGATAAATGTAAAGATTAAACAACATTGAAAATACAGTTGAAGAGAGGAGAGTTAAAAGACATGAGAAGAATAGGGTTATTGCATCTATACCATTTGTGTTATGTTATCTAATGCCTCTAATGACTGATAGAGGTTATCAACCGAAATCTAACCAGATAGCTTGTATCTGCCCATATGACTCTAGATCATAGTTTCATGGACTGGCACTAACATCATGTATCGAGGTACATATTTTAATTATTACTTTAGATAAAGCTTCATTACCTTCTCAAACAATCTGTAATATTTGTCAAGCAATCTATGTTTAAACTCAACATTACTCACTCGACTGATCTATAATATGCAAACAATTCCAACCAAATATTTGTATACCAAGATTGTTTTCTGGTTTGAAAGGCCATATTGACAGGAATATCATAACACAGAACCTACTGTTATATAGTATACAAGCCATTTGGTTGGTAGATGCACATTTCGCCTGAGTGACAAGCGATGAAAGTTAGTAAAAAAAATTCTGAATCCATACAGAGATTTCATCTGACACTAAATTACTAGTATTAACAAGAGTTCCAAAGTAACTAAGGCAACCATCTACTTCATTTACATCATTAGTGTGAACGTAATCACAAATCAAAAGTAAAGAAATTCTTCACATTCAGAAAGTATAAAACGTATAGTTAACCTAGAATAGAGCCTTACTATTCCACTATGCTGCTAGCTTCACTATTTAGAATATATTTTAAGAGTTCCACAAGGATGTAGAATAGGTCATCTAATGATTAAAAGCACTCTATTTCAAACCAGTAGACTACAAACTCAAATCCTCTCCTACAAGAATGCACTTACTTACGGTTAATTATAAATGAATATCAAACAAACCCCATTGTACAAGGAAGTGTCTATCAGGACTCAGTAAGTAAATGGAAACTGACAAATTGTAAACAAGATGAGAAACATATCATCCTGAATTCCATTCATGGCCTCTTTTTTTACTCGTATTTTAATATCATCACTGCAAAGATTACTCAAATGATCTTATAAAGAGAAACAAATTAAATATCTTTTTCTTCAAACTACTTTATAAGCTATCGTTTACATCCAATCACATGATTCAATATGCAGAAACTTCTCATTATGACATTCGTAATTCCTTAGCACTAGTAAAACAAACTTATTCTTAATCATCTCTTTATATGAATTACTTTAGCTGTAAATTTTCTAGACTCTGTAATAACCTACCACAATCTATCCGTACGATAAAATCACTCCCATTATTTGTTTTTTGCATCGATGCATACTGCTCCTCTGAAAACGCATTGAATGGTCTAGCACCTGTAAATGTATCTCATTCCACAAGTGATATTGTAGGAATTTCAAATGTTTAACCATCTTTATTAGTGCATTCCCTAAGTAAAACCACCTACTTGCTGTCACTTTATGGTAACACTGTCCCTAGCAAGTTTAACTAATATGAATAACATCAACAGTATATCACTGTGTCATATGACACATGCATTTTGGTAGACCGGATTCATATATTTTGGTAATTGGTGCTCTGTTGTTCCGTGTTCTCTGTTTTCGTTTTAATTTCTCTAGTTATAGATAATTATCATCAATTCGATCTGGCACACGAAATGACCTCAATTACACCGTTCATAAATCAACAGGCTGTCCATTTAAGAAAAATTAAAAGTTCCCGGCTGATGCATTGGATCGCTGTAATACATGTACTACTTAAACAAATACTGAACTAGTATACTTAAAACTTTCTTTTATCAAATGTTTGTTCTGCACGTCTAACGTTACTATTTATATCGAATTGATCATGTCTGTAAACTGGCGTGAATTCTGTAATTATTATCTTCAGAATATATAAATTATTATTATACAGAATAGTATGCTACTACGTAAATGCTACAATTCTGATTATGGGCTATAAACTAGTAGTGGTTGAAGTGGATGAGAAAAGCATTATGTAAAGTCAATCAGCTCTCAATCCCGATATGTCATCTTGGATGGAGTAGGACAAGGTTGGAAGACAAATAAGGATAGCTAACCCAGCAAGTAGTACCAGTAAATTTAAACCACCTGGTTTGTGTCTTCACCAAAATCATAATGAAGACCATTGATGCGGTTCAAAATTGTTCATAGTAAGGAAGATACCTTTACTCTATCTTTCCGCAAATTAGTTACTTAGCAGGATATAAATTGGTTTAAAGCACGTTTCATACAAGGTTATGTAAGAGCGCACTGATTGGTTATTTCTTATCTAGTCAGAGCGCAAGTGGACACTTGGAGAAGACTCTAGAATATTCTCATGTAAAAACTATAAATATACTAACGTTTTTCTTATTGTGATTACTACTTCGATCTAACCATTTTATTAGGAATATAATGACGTTCCTGTTCAACCATATTCTGATTTAAGGAGTTGTCAAGTGATGTAGTATCTAAGACTACTACTAACCAATAAAAATATCTGGATCGTAATCAGAGAAATGACAACATACTTTCATTCCACATATTAAAAAAAAGAAACTATTATTATTCCATAACATACCTCTTCTTAATTCTTGTCTTTCCATTAAACATTTCCATTCGAATTCAGCTATTCTAGTTTTATGATTCATTGAATAATAATCAAAACGTTCTTCTAATTCATGAATATTATATTCTATTCCATGGAAACTTCTCTTGGAATTCAGTATATGTTCACTTTGACTTAAATGTTTATTTAAACCACCAATATATCGATTATTATTATTATTACTTCTTATTTCATTTTTGTTTACATAATTCGACAATGGTGATATGGATGATGTAACCGGTGGTAATTGTGGTGAACTATTTGAATGATCAATAAATGATTGATTATCAGTAGTATGATGATCATTATTATTAGTAGTATTATTATTATATTGAAACGTTTGTAAATTATTCAAAGAGATTGATGATGTTGGTAAATCATCGAGATTTGTTAAATGGTTAACACTTTGTGATTTCCCACCATAGATTTTCTTTAAATTCTTCTTCTTCTTCTCTGAACGCTAGAAATAATAATGAATCAATGAATGTAGTAATTGTTTTAATTCTGAATATACTTATATCAATCAATGTATTATATACATGTATATAAGAGTTGAATATTGGTCCCTAATACGAAAGCTATCCTTCTGAAGATACAAGAGTTTATTAACAGTTGTTTATACAAAATACTTTGAATCCGTTGACCATACACTAGCATCAGCAACAAACTACTGTTGGAGAGAACAAATCAGATCCCAGTGGAGGAGGAAATCAGGTAGAAGCACTGGAAAAGGATAGGTTACACATTGAAGAAAACACTGAATTGCGTGACAAGGTAAGCCCTCACATATAATCCTCAAGGTCAAAGGAGGTGAAGAGAAAGACCAAGGAACACATTATGTCGAAAAATAGAGATAGACATGAGAAGAATGAACAACAATTGGATAGAATTTGAAAAGAAGGCCGAGATCAGAATGAGTTGGAGAATGCTAGTCGATTGAGGGTAAAAGGCATAAGTAAGTAAGTATCGGTTCATAAAACAATAGTAAATATCGTTAAAATAAACTATGATTAAGAATTCACCTGATATTGTTTTACTTGAATCTTCCCATTGATGTTTTAGGACTGAAACTGATCAGTCTCTTATTGGCATATGTGCATACTGTGCGTATGCCTCGATATTGCCTTAATTTACAAGCATTATAACTAAGTGGATTATAGCTAAGTGGATAACGCGATGGCGTTTGAAGCGAACGGTACTGAGTTCGAGTCCCAGGTACATCCGGCTGACGAGTCCCAAACAGGACGAAACGCGCGTCCTGGATTCCGCTGCTAGCCACTATCCATCTTTGCTTATGATTAAGAATACTGATTAAAACTTTGAAAGTTTACCATAAGTGAGAGTTTTATCGAAAGATCTTTATCATTTGATTCTGTGTTTGGATCATAAATACACATCGTTAGATTGTTCGAAATCGGGAAAAAAAGAGATGTTAAATCGCTTTTATTGATATCAGTTCGTAACACTGATTACCAATAAAACTATACAAAAGTCTTAGAAAAATTCACTAATTGTTTAATACTTAAAACATGTAACATCTAACTCATTAGATCTTTGTCAGCAAACATTTTATCATCATAATTAAATGAAATATGGCGAGACTATAATTTATGGACGAACCTATCATGTATAAGATAACAAGTCTTGGATTTTACCATGAAATCCATTCAACCATTTGGCTAAATAGAGTTTTGACATTACAGCTGATGACAATTCGTGATGAAAACCCGAAATCTAATTCCTCACCTTAACCATTAACTGTAAATCATAATTCTAATTCCTCACACTGGTTTATAACCTTCATTTGGTCCTAGTTCTTAAGTGAACATTCACAAGGTCAGTTTAGCATCATTCAAAGATCATCCATAAATTATAATCTCACCTGGGATATCACACTTCGATTCTCCCATCTTCAAGTAAACGACTAGAAACATTATTGTATGGAAGACAGACAATAAGCATATTACAGATTCTAGATGACTAGTTTTCTATTTTGTTTAATGTTCATATAAGTGTATCAAACTTATCATTGAAAAGAAATGTATACTATGATGATGAGATGGTGGAGGTGATTTGTAGCTCAGGTGGATGATTTTGGTGGAATTTTGTTCTCTGAGCTGGATGGTTTGATCGTGGAGCTTTCATCGTTTTTCTGAACGACATTATCAACACAAACTTCTTCCACGATCAAATCATCCAGCTCAGAGAACGAAATTTCATCATACTACGATAAACTTTCTATAATAATTATTATTGAACTTCACGAACAAATGTATAGTAATCTGAAGAATTCATCCAGACTTATTATTGAATTATATAACAGAAGGTAGAGAATAAACACTTCAGAATACGGAAGGATCTTAGCAATTTATAATATGTAAAACAATATGGAGACTAAAGATACCTAACTTCAACAGACTTCCCACAATGCTTTGAACAATAATACTGAAATATATAAGACAGGATAAAGTTAGTATAAGTTCAGCTTTGAAAAAAACTCTATTGGACAAACTTCATAACAGAGTACTGATTGATGATGATATAATTGAATAATTGTAATTATTACAATTTTACCACTGTATCGATAAAATCAGTCTTGTTATGTTTATCAGACTATATTATAAAGTATCAAAAGGGGTTTTGTGGAGATTGTAGTAATTTAAAAAGTTGAGATCATGAGTTAATTGAAGCTATACCATCATCATGGATAACCTGGAAGCACTAGACGGCCGTTTTTTTAGTGTGGGACTCCTCGCGGGATTCGAACGCAGGACCTTCCAGTTTCGCGCGCGAGCGCTTGACCACTAGACAACTGAGTTGGTCGGTATCCAGCGGTGATGATTTCAACTATTGAAACTACTATAATATCTATAAAAACCCCTTCTGGTATTAACCAACATATGCTCACTAGTGACGGGCCACAAGGTGTATATCCTGGAGTTATAGTGAGAAGTAGTGACCAGTGGAGTTCAACCGGCTCTGTTATGAGATAGTAACTGACTGAGGACAATGGTGAATGTGTCGCTCAATTTCATGGATTAGTTGAAGTTAGACATTAACACTGCTGGATGCCGGCCAGCTCAGTAGTCTATTGGTTGAGCGCTCATGCGCGAGACCGACAGTTCCTGGGTTCGAATCTCGCGAGCGTGATCGTGGATGCGCACTGCTGGGAAGTCCCACTATATTGCAATGGTTTATTTAAAACATGTAATTATTTTGAAAAGAGCAAGAACGGAAGATTCTAGCAGAATAGCATGATTTCATTTTATTTCGTCTGGGTCTCGTCAGCTGCTTACAACCTGTGATATTTAAAATCATAATTACATATTGGGTTTAAGTTACTTACATCAAAGAGTTTGATTGGAAGTTATATTGAAGGCATATTCGTATAGTATAGAAAGAGTGTAATTATAATTAATAGACTGAATGTTGTGAATATATACCTTATGTGAAAGTACATTCCACAACATTGATTGTGACAACAGTTCAAATGGCTAGAAACAAGTGATTACATAATGAGTAAACATGGATAGGAATATAGTGAATAAAGCTCAGTTGATGAAATAAGATTATTAATTTGGAAGATAGTTGAAATAAAACTCAATGATGTTGTTATAAATGCAAGAAAGAGTTCAAAGAAAAAGAAATAAAACTTTTCAGATGCGCCGAAGGAATATTTGTCACCAAGCCAAGGAAAGATTAATACCCATCTCTTTTTAAACACATAAGTCGGATTTTTGACGTCTGTTAGAAAAGACTTCTGTAAACTTCAGAAGACTGGAGTTTGGCTGCTTACTGATTACCTTAGGTGATTACATTATTTAGAGTCTTTCTTCCTCTTGTTCTAAGACATTTTCAAACATGTTAAAAAAATCTGTTATGTCCTCCTTTTTGTTTGGCCAATGTAGCTGCTTTGGCAAATAAACTTAAATTTATAAATACAGTTGGCGGTAACATGAAAGGGGTGCTTTTCAACCTTTGATTGAGTTATTGAACATATTGTTTTATAGAGAATTAAAAGTTTAGCCGTCGGATAAGTTTTGGCTAGCGGAGTATTCAGTCTCCTGTTGATTATATGTGCGATATCATCACCTTTGAAGTTAAGATTTATAGATACTGGCTTTTTATTGGCCGTAATTATTTCCGTCTTGTCTTCTTTGGGCTTATTATATATGTCAATAAATTTTTGTGGGTAAAAGTTATCTTTTAGGCATTTTTCCACGTTCATTAATTCTTCTTCCTGTTTATCGGTGGTACATATCCTTTCTATCCTATAAAATAGTGTTTTAACCAATATTTTCTTGTAACTAATTGAATAGCAGCAATTATCCAGCAAAGTTCTTTACCATACATATTCATTTGAAAATGTAACATCATAATCAGTTACCACCCTTGAAATGAATAGATTTCTCATGATTTTAGAAACTAATTACTCGATCAATTTGAATGAAGAATGCTGGTGGTTGGCCTGTCTTCTTCCATGAGGAGTAACAGACGTCAACAAGTAATTGTTGACAAAATGAAAGTAATCCTAAGAATTTCACGTCTGATTGATTTATTCAACATAAAATTGTACTAAAAACTTACTCAAAAGGTTATCTCCAATTGTATTCATCTATATTACCAATTTCTCTGATATCATATATTTCGGAAGAGTAAACAAACAGTTATACCTAAGAAAATTAGATGCTGAATATTCCTAGACGGTTTAACAGTGCTATAAGTAGTCATATTGTTTATTTCAGTAATATATTAAGTTCAGTTACATTGATATTAACCAATAAGCATAAATATTTTGATTGAAATTCTGAGTCAATTGAAGCTAGACCACCATGGAAAACCTGGAAGCACCGGACGGCTGTTTTGTCCTAGCATGGAACTTCTCAGCAGTGCGCATCCACGCTCCTGCAGCAAACGAGATTCGAACCCAGGACCTATCAGTCTCGTGCCAGGCGCTTAACCAACCACAACACCTAAACTGATAATTACCATGTGCTCACTAGTGAGAAAATTCCCGGAGTTCTGGTGAGAATCCGTGACCAGTAGAAATAATCCGTGTCGGGTAGAAACAGATATTTACCTCAGTACAATGGAAGATGGTCGCGCAATTTCGTGGATTTGTTGAGGTTAGACATTAACACCATTGGATACCGGCTCAGTGGTCTAGTTGGTTAAGCGCATGGCGCGAGACTGATAGGTCCTGGGTTCGAATCTCGTGAGGGACGGGATCATGGAAGCACGCTGCTGAAGAGTCCCATGCTGGGACGAAACGGCCGTCCAGTGCTCCTAGGTTTTCCATGGTTGTCTAGCTTCAATTGACTCATGATTTCAATCAAAAACTTAACAATTTCCACAACACCTAAACTGATAACAAGCATAAAATAAGGTAACCATTAAATTTTACAAAAGCATCAATGTTTCATTAGTTTAACCAGAAACTAATTCGCTTGAGATTGTCTTTTTATTGATTGAATATTCCTCTTTAAGTATTCTTGTTCACGTTTCTATTGTACATGTTAACCACTACAAGTACTATTCATACATTTCTTATATCATTTATTTTCAACACAATAATAATCGGAGGACATTTGGCCTCCTGTCACATTAGTTTTCATATTCATCATCTTGAATCATTATCATTGATGCTACTATTGTTAATAATATGGTTATTAGTAGTACCATATTACTGTTAATTATGGTTATATCATTACTATTTCTGCAATTGTTATGAATGATCTGTCTTGAAAAACTTTTTTTAATGTAAGAATAACAACAGAGAATGTAGCCATGGAGTGAACTGAATCCAGTTTACCTTACATTACAAGCAAATTTAGTGTCATTATCTTACAGATTATCATTTTCTTAGGCTGTGTTATTTCTTTACCTCATACATAAGACATAAAAAGGGTAAACTCTTGTCACCCTTCAATCCACTTTTATGCTTATCTGTTTCTGTTTCTCTTGTTACCGTCTAAACTTGAAAATTTATCTTTCTCAATCTACATGAATTTCTTATTGTTATTATAAGCAACATTTCGGTCGCTATAGTTTTAGTTAGAAAAAGTCTCTTGGTGATCAGTTTATTTTATAAGATTCATCACAAACTAATCTAATTGTAATAACATTCAAAATCAGGGGGACAGAACAGTTGTTTCATCTTAGTGTGTAACTCCTCAATGTCACTTACCTCACATCCTAACAGAGGTTAAACCCATAATCTTCATGCTTCATAGTAAATGTTGAATCATTCGAACCCCTAAGTTAATACTCAATCAAATTGTGACACAATGAGATGACCGTTCAATAATATGACAGTTAAGTGTTTCAATGCCAAATATCTAAACTCTACTAATTAAGATTTAGAGAGGTGGTTTACTAGTCGAAGCATTCAACTTTCAGTCACTGAATTACAGGTCCAAGCCTCTTTCCACCTACTTTGATTCGGATAACTACTTAGTACCAATACCATTCACAAATTAAATGTGGCTCATATTCAAATATTTGATGACTAATTAAACTATCAGTCATGACTTCTCACTAGGACTTCAAGTAATCTTGAAGTAGATCATTAAAGAACTGACTATCACAGTTATAATTAAAGGAGTATTGTAGCGATCAATTCAATTTAGAGATTGTATTCATTACAGATTATATTCATTTAACTTGTCTCACTCAAACCGATATAACATTTCACCTAATGTTCGTTTTATTCACATGATTGATTATAATACATTGATTGTAATTTGACCCTTAGCAACAAGTTTATTTTTAACCTCTTTTCTTAAATACAAATTGGAGTTTATTTATGAAACATTTTAGGTGTATCCTCAATTTTAAGTATTTCAGTGCAAAAATGATTGTGAAGTGTAATGATGAAGTTGAAGGAAACAATTTTTCCAATCAAACATACGTTTGATAGTTCTCAACTTAGAACAATTCAGAAAGTTATATACATTAGTTATATCAGTTTGTTTTTTTATTTAATTTGGCTGTAGAAGATTGCTACTTTGTGGACTTTAAACGTGCACTTCTGAGGAGTCCTATATTAAGACGAAATAGCCGTCAAGTACTTCCAGGTTTTCCAATGATGATCTAGCTTAGATTGACTCATGAATTCAATTAGTAAAATTATTACAATCTCCATAAACTCCATTTTGATCATAATTTTAAATATCGTTTGAATTATCATACACATTAGTTTGAATTCATTGTACTCTTGGATTTCCTTGTGTGTATTCTATTTTTATCAGTTTAGGGTTGTGGGGATTGTTGGGTTTTATTGAAAACATAAAGCACTGAACAGCCATTATGTCCTAGTACAAGACTTTTCAGAAGTGAGCAGCCATTACTCCTCACACAGGAATCGAATTCAGGACATTGAGTCTCGCACACAAACGCCTAACTTCTAGATCAATAAGCTAGTATCTTTCAAAAATAAAACTGTCAAGATTTATCTTAGTGCTTCAATGATCTGCTTTATATAAATTCAACTACTGGACATTAATATTGAAAATGTGCATTGGTTTATTCTATCTGTTAACTGGTAATTAATTAACTTTATTCGGCTTTTGAACAAAATGTTAATAATAATAATAATATTCTACTTTCATGGAAATCATCATCAAGTTTCACGCTTAACTTTTAACTTTTAAACAAACAATAGATAGTGAGACTATAATTTATGGACAAGCCAGTCAGGTATAAGATAACAGATCTCGGATTTGGGCACGTAATTTTACTCACTCATAGAGTTTTGACATTATAGCTGATGTCAGTTCGTGATGAAAACGGGAATGGATTGAAAACCTATCTTGTACTAGTAGAGAACTTCCTAGTAGTGTATATACAAAAACATACCATGATGGGTTGAACACAGGTCTGTTATTCTAAAGTGTGAATACTTAACGTTTAGGTCACTGAACTCGTAACCAATCGTGTAGTTGTCTAACTTCCATCGATTCGCGATACTGTGAAACAGTTTTATTTTCACTGTGGTGAATAAATATCTTACACTTCACTGGGTTAAACTCTTCCTTTACACTAACCCTTAATTAAAAGCATTCTTATACAGCTTTATTCATATAATATAATACAGCTCACCTATAAAAAAATAAGTCACTTAACTATGAATGAGTTATTACATTCTGTAGACAATAATGTCCTATTCATGAACTAATAAAGATAATATAGATTCTCCAGTACTATATCTTAGCATTTTAATTATAAAGTTCAATGAGCAATACATTGAAATAAACGGAAGTGTTTGTGACCAGCTATTAGGCATTTATATATACACACTAATTGCCATAATCGGATCTGTACACGAGTATATATCCAAAATAATTTACATGATGTTTTGAAACTAAGAATAGTGTAACATAAATTACAAGACTATCTTTCAGAGATAATGGGATACTGTTAGTTGTTCGAGTGCATTTGCTATACAAAATCTATGAGTCTCTCTACAATTTGAACGTAAGATATATTCAATCTGAATTATCTAAAAAGATGATAAAATCCTAATGTGGACTTGATGAATGATAAATTCGTAGAAATTTGTCTTGTATGTACTTAATATGACACTTGAACGGTTACAAATGTATGAAGAAAGTCAATTAAATTTCATATATTATACTCCATAAAGGAAAATTCCCAAACATCATTTTAACAAAATTAAAAAAAAACAGGAATATGAAATTTATCAGACGAATATTTAGTTGACTTACCAGTTCACATTCTAGCTGCCGTCTGAATTTTCTTTTACTTTTCTCAGCCTTCGACTGAAGATCGCCTAACTGTTTCTTATGAGATTTAACCAGTTCTCTGTAATTCCTGTGAAAGTTTTCATTTAAATCCTAAACACCATGAAATAAAAAATAGACGGAATTACTTTTTCTTCATTCTTATAATCTTGTAATATATTCTGCCTCCTTTGCTTACATAACTTTTGAAAATTTTGAATGTCTCGAGTTATTTCCTTTTCGTATAGCATTATCCGTTAGCAATGAGACAATTCATAATTGTGCAATAATCAACTGCTTTTATTTGGACTTAAAAAAGAAAATGTACAGTACAAATTGAATTAATAGTAATTTAATTACATTTACTTCACTGACAGTAATTGTTTGTTTTTGTTTTACTAAATCACGCTAATTTATTTCAAGGTCAGTTTGCATTTAAATTGGAATCACTTGTGGCCCTTTGTTGCCGTATGTGTATATAGAATAATTGCCACAGTTCCATATAATTGAAACATTCCAATTTACAAGTATGTATTGGATTCATTCTAGCTAACTGTCATGTATTATTTTCTGTTCTGTGACGTTCTCATTTTGTAACCTAATTCATTTCTTAGCGAAATAGCGTTTCAAAAATTGTAAGACAGTCCTTGTTTACTTTTCAAGCTTTTTACGTCCTCATACTTCTGATGCCAAAGTACTTTTAAGGTTCTGGTAAAGTCATGCTGATTGAAGGGGAATTTCGTGTTTCTTATCCATCGATTTACAGGACAGTGTATATAAATATGTTGGGAATGATCTTATCCTTCTTGCAGTCGCTTGTTTGTGCATGTACTTTCACTCTATACCGGTTCTTTGCTTTGGTCTTAAGTCCTTGTGCTCCCATTATGGCAACTGGTCAGTATCACTAGTCTCTGAACATGTGGGTCTTATTTTCACCAACTCTAGTTAAGGTATTTGCGTCTCCAAGCCCGCCTGAAACTAACATTCATAGGTGTCATATGCCGATTCAGTGTCTTGAAGTGTGCGCTACAGGGTTTTAATGTATTCTAAAGGCTTAGGTGATGGTTGTGAGCAGTCGTAGTTATTAAAACGAAAAGAGATGGAAGACTTATCAGTGATGGGTTACTGTAAACAACTGTCCAGACTCATCAGCGAGACAAGTATTAGAAATCTGACCGTTAGTAAGACTAATTTTGAGTAAAGATATCATCATTCACTCAGTCCAGGAGACGAAACATATAGGTAAAGCAATCTTAGCGGCTGTTAAATTGTAAATCCATCTGATTTGCCTCGATCTCTGACGATCTAATTCCGTAAAAACCACCGAAAAATCAGTTCGACCAATAGTGTGTAAAATACTGGCCTCTATGATAACCCGTCGATTGGTTAGAGCTTGTGAAGAGCAAACTCAGGGACACCAAGGTGGTTTCAGAACTGAACGTGGATGTGTAAACCAGATGTCCACTCTTCGTCAAGTTTTAGGGCATTGCCATACTTTTGGCTTTCGACTATAATTGTATTCCTTAATCTTAAGACAGCGTTTAACTCGGTTGATCACGAGGTTATGTGACTAGATCTGTTATTACAAGGGATACTGATGTACATCAATCTTGTACAAGCTCTCTGCTTGAACACTAATAATCAATTCAAAGTTTATGGTGATCTCTTTTCAGAATTTTCAATCTCAGGTTGTGTTCGTCAGGACTGCCCACTTTCCCTATTTTTATTTAACTTCGTCATAAACATTCTTTTAGAGATGACGCTCTCATCGTCTAACTTTCAAAGGTTGATCTACCGAGAGATTTTCTACTAGACCTAAAATACGCAGATGACGTATTTATGTTTGGTGATGCTGAAAAAAAGTACAGTCTTCTGACCACTTAAAACAACAATGCAAGCATGGCTGGGATGCATTTCTCCCTCTCAATGTAAAATGTTGCTTCAGAACTGCCCTTCATCGACGCCTAAATTAATAATAATAGTGTGGTTGAGTGTTCCAACCATCTTACTCACCTCAGTATTCTCAGCCCTGATGACCTGGTTTTGATTGTATCCGGTTGACCTTTACCAATCTGGGTCATTTGTGATGTAAACCAGATATCCTTCCGCCAACAAACGGACGAGTTAACTGGGTAGCATTTCGCTCGTTATTTGTTGAGTGTGAAGCATACCCGTTGGAAATAAAGGATATTCGTAAGTTACTAGTATTCAATCATCGAATGGGCAATGCTGGAGTTAGGCATAGGGTACTTGGTAAATATGCTAAGTAGGCCGATAGGGCTGTAATATTTTGTTGATTGAAATGGTTGGGGTATATATTACTTGTGTCCAACCATCACGTATCTCACTGATCGATGTTGACTAGTAAATAGAAAGGCTGGAACGAATCCTGTGCAGTTTTTTCCCTCTTTTACTAGACCCTATCTTCTTTGCTACTACTGATACTTTTTCTACCTCTATTCACTCGGGATTTGTCTGGATTGTTTTTCTTCACTGTGCTAATGAGATGTGACTATTTGAGGTGGCGCATAAGTATCAGGCTCTGCGTTGCATATGACAAGCTGACTCAATCTTCGGCTCAATAGCTGAAAGTTAAGTGCTTCACTCACCACCGCTAGACTATCTGCTCATAAGTAGCACAATAACAATGAGGCCAGTAGTAGTAATTTTTTGTAAAGGCTATTATACTGACAGGGTGCCCAAGCGGAAGTAGGTGTTTTTCTTAGGGGGCAACTCCCCGAGCCATTGACCTGAAGGTCTAATCTACAGGGCAGTGGATCAACTTTAGGAGATTCACTCCAATGGTGGTTGTTGACCAACAATAGATTCGTAAGTCATTCGTTCCTTCGCGATTATGGAGTCCATGTGCACCATTTGCTTCAGGACTGGTCTGTGTCAACACCTAAACTAAGGATAGGGAGTGAAGTAGTCGAACGCGTTGACAACTTCACTTATCTTGTAAGTCTGATCAGCCCTAACGGGTTGGTGTTTGACGAAATCTCAGCACGGATTCGAAAAGCTCGCTTGGCTTTTGCCAAATTACGTCACCTATGGCGAAGGCGAGATATCCGTCTATCAATAAAAGGATGAGTATACTGCGCGGCACTCCGTTCTGTTCTACTTTACGACAGCGAAACATGGCCATTAAGAGTAGAAGACACTCGTGAGCTACTAGTATTTGACCACAGATGCCTTAGAAATATTGCTGGCGTCTGCTGGGATCACCGGGTAAGTAATAGTGAGGTTAGACGCAGGGTATTAGGGAATGATGGTAAATCAGTCGATGAGTTTGTTAATCTTCATCGACTGAGATGGTTAGGCCACGTATTACGTATGCCCGAACACCGATTACCATGACGTCCAATGCTAACCGGTGCTGGAGATGGTTGGAAGAAAGTTAGAGGCGGCCAGACCAAAACGTGGCATCAGTGCTTGAAGTCACTAAATTGTAGTCTGAGCCATGTTGGTAGATGCAGACTACTTGGTTGGGGTCCGAGTGACTATCGTAACCAATGGTTGGAGACTCTTGGTGACAAGGCTCAGAATCGGTCACAGTGGCGTCGGTGTATACACTCTCTGTCTTCCCTTAAACTAAGAGATTAAAATCGCTCCATATCTTTCTTTCTACGAACTAATTCTTTCTTCCTGTACTATATCCTTATTGCAATCTTTCTTTTATATAGTACCACCTCTGAATTAACTACTTTTATGAATTTGGTGTGCATCTTGTTGTGTTAATGAGGTATGGCAACTTGGACCGATGCATATATATGCCTGGTCCTACGTTGTAGCTGACTGACTGACTGATTTGTTTCTAACCAGGGTTTTCCGACTTCCCTAGATAGATCCTCTATATCCATTAACCTGGTGAAGGCAAAAGAAATTCGCTTTCATCCTCTAAATTTCGTGAAGAACACGTCCGCCGCGAGAAGACAGTGAGTAAGGCTTCCTTGTCATTGGTTGTATATGCGCGGCCATGTGAGAGCATTTTGAGAGGGAGAGCTAACTTTGTTCACTCTTGGCTGTACCAGGGCACTTGGGGGCATTTATAGCTCCTTCTAGCTGATATTACGAATTTGCGTTTCATAAATATAATAAACTCTCCTGTTGAGTTTATTCTCTGTTGTTATTCATATATTTCTCTTTATCATATTCAGATTTGTTAATAATGTTAATGTTCAATCTTCTTTTGTTATAGATATATGATGAATTCAGTTAAAGTCAGTTCCCAATCATATGCATTGAAATGGGAAGATTTCTCCTCTCTTGAAAACTCCTCTTCTAAGAAACACTGTTTACACTCATGTAATAGTTCATCACCTGGTCTACGACAAACTCAATTAAATTTCTCACCAAATCACCAAACGAAACTGTCTAAACAATTTGAAAATGTTATAGATGGTATCGAACTTGATAACACTAATCGGATTACTAATCAAAATGCTTCTTTGAAATCAAATGAACGTAATTCATATCCTCAAATTTCCATTAAACTTGAACCACCGTCAATCTCAACTGCTGAGTCTTCGAACAAATCTCCAAAGTCCATCATTACTAGCCCCACGCGAATAATGAAACAGGCTATCATAACTGAAACAGGGATTTCACCGGCGGAAAATGTATTCAAAAAACCGATCAGAAAGAAGAAAGCTGGCACTAATAAAAAGTGGGTGTTTTTTACATCTCATATTTTTAAGTATATGATTACTCCTAAATTATGTCATCTGTGAAGTAGATGACGTTCAGATTGAGTGCATAGCACAACAGTCTCCACTGCTCTAATAATAAGGAACATTAGGAAAATTGCAAATACTTGATTATAACCATGAATTAGACTAATGTTCAGCATTCATTTTTCGATGGAAGTTGTAAGTTGATTTATGTGACCACAAACTTTCGTCATCCAAAGTGATTGGAAAGCGTTTTATTCACCCCTACCTCACCACCTTCTTCGATGTACAATCTTTAGTTGGCGAAGAGTTTACGTTGATACAAAAGGGATCATATGTAAGTTGTGAGTTGAAACAGTAGTGATTAATTTGAGAGATATGTCTATAGCTTAATTCTACGTTTTCATTTATTAGTAGCTAATAAAAATATTATTCACTATGTCCGAAATCAACTCCAATTATTTCAGTTTGGGTAACAAGGTAGTGTCACTACCCCTTCACATAAACAATATGACTCAAATCTAAACGCGTATGCATGTCGCTTGTGAGACAATTACTCACCAATAGTATTTAAAAGTAGTTACTAAACACTGCGGGTTTATTGAAGTTACACGTGTAAACCATCGGTTGTCTGTTTAGTGCTCCAAAGGTTGGGTACTGGCCACAAGGAATGAAGGCTCTGCGTTTGACTCCCGGTAGGGTGATGTATGGACGCTGCTGAGGAGTCTTATATCAAAACCGAACGGCTGTCCACTCTTTACTGTTTCTCAATGGTTGTCTAACCGGAGTCGACCTCGAATGTAAACCGTTAAACATGAACATGTGCTTAATAAACCAGTTATCAGTAAAAGGGTGTCTGGTTACGCAGTTAAGTAATCTCCGCACAATTAAAGTTATGTCATCCTACCAACGATCATCATCATTACTATTTTGTACTAGGATTTCTAAAATGTCACATATATCGCATTTTATTTATCAAAGTTTCTCGGTTTAACCATCATGGCTTAGGGGGGTTATACTAACTTTGGCTTGACTAATATCAGCCCCTCGTTTTTACAAAACTTTTGGCAAAATTTATACTTTTCATCATCTCTACGTAATCAAGAACTGTATGTTACATGTAGTGCAAGTGTATGGCATTCCCACGTTACCGCACTTCATGTCAGTGAAACGGAAGAAAATTAATGAGACGAGAAGTAGTATAAAATAATGGAAACATGAATATAAAAATTGTAGTTCAAAACGGAATCAATAGTATTGATATATAGAAAGTCGGAAATGATGGAGAGTGAATACGGCTATCATTGTGACCAATTTCCCATCATGTCATCCACTTTCTTCACTCATGAATTACAAGTATTCCATGGGCTTCAACCAGGAAATTATAATTATCCAGATAGTGATAATCTAGATCCATTGACCTAATGAGACAATAAAAAAGCTATACTCTAATCGCTGTTGTTCGTCGATCTGAGTTCATAAAATATTTCGTTTAATGATGATCTGTGATTATTTTATTATAAAAGTGCGTGAGTGCATCTATACAATTAACAAACATAGTTAATCATTTTAAACAAATCGAAGACAAAAATATTTCAATGGTTGAGATTATGAGTCAATTGAAGCTAGACCACCATCGAAACCCCGGAACCACTTGTCGGTCGTTTCGTCCAATTGTGGGACATCTGAGCAGTACGCATCCATGATCCCGCCTTGCGAGATTCAAACCCTGGACCCATGAGTCTCGCACGTGAACGCTTACTATGATATCCACAAAAACCTCTTCTGATACAAAAATATTTCTTTGAATATTGATGCGATTGAACAAAAAGATATTTTATAACTTCCAGTAGTATGTTAACTTAAGTAGCTTGAATGTAATACACACTTTTTTTTTAAAAATTAACCTTGAAGGTAACTAAGTCTACCCATATTCCATGAAAGTATTTGAAAAATGTAACGAAACATATTTTTACTACTTTTTATTTATTCAGTAGTCATAATCAGTTAGTATCATTATGCAATTGATCATCGTTTTCAATAATATTCATATAATTTGTTGTCCTTAATATTAGATCACAAGTGAAACGTTCTCGTAGCGTAGATTCACCTCAGATCAATAGTACCACTAATAATGATATAAATCAAAATGATTCTTTCAAATTATCAACTTCTAATCCTTGTCAGACAAGAACAACAACAACAACCATACGCGTTTGTAAATCAACAACGGTCAGTCCAAAAAAGAATTTACACGTAGCAAGTGATGTATATGCTGCTACACAGAATAAACAAAACAAATGTAAAACACAATTACAAACACAACTTACATCATATGGAATTAGAAAAACCGCTCGACAATATGCTAAAGAAATTGAGGTAATATATTTCACTATTAAAATTTCCTTTTCTTCAGCATGATATTCAATGGTGGTTGCTTCCTTTTTTAGGCTGAGTGAATTCGGGTAGATATACTAATCAACTGTCTAAACCGTTCTATCAAATAGAGACCGGTTGCAGCTTGTAACCCCGATGATTGAGTGGAACCATTAAAGGGACTCCAACTACAAAATTCTTATACCATCTGATACAACTTGAATCAATAGTCACTGACTTGATTTACTTGCCCCTAGCCTTTTTCCAAACTACCTTGGTGCTGTAAACTATTGTTCATCAGGTTAAAGAGTAATACATATCCCAGTCGCCTTAGTCTATGAAGGTTTAATTGATTTACCTTTTTACACACTATCCTATACCTCAATATCAGGGCTATTAACTTGGTAGTTCCACCATGTATGAGCAGCCATTTGAATCCACCTATAATTAAGTAATCGCAATCTTATTGTGTCTTCTGCCTTTATAGGACATAGTTCAAAGCCCGAAAGTAATACGGAGAGATTTACTTGTACATCGATAGATAGACAATTCTCAAGTGACTCTGTTGGCTTTTTATATCGTTATTAAAGTTTTAACCAGTTGCAGACTGAAGAGATACAACCTTAAGAAATTTTTACAAAATTGGTGAAATGGCAAACATCTTTCACTGATATTTCTACTTAATACATTTCAGTAACTAAAATTCGTATATTTTAGACTCCATAGCCCAGCCGTTGTTGCTACCTTGGAGTGGTGGCCGGGCTTGCCCATTGTGATGAACCAGTCGAGCTATACCGGATGGAACAATCGTTCCTCAAGGTCCTACCATGCCAGACAGGTCGGTTAAAGAGCGGTAAGACCAAAAGCAACAAACCCAAGGTCCGAAGGTAAAGTCGTACTGCTGAATGCACAGAAGTGTGACAGCAGTAAGGTGTTTTCTTCAGACAACCAGCATAACAGCGATGCTACCTTCTCACATGGAGGGCTGGGGTTAGAAAAGGTCGACCCTCAAAATGCACACCTCACCTTATCCCATGGATATCCATCTCCGGCAATAAGTTCTCAACAAGAACGGAGTTTTTTAATAAACGGAATACACCCATTATGACATTAAATAAGAAAGAAAGATTAGTTCAGCGAAGAGTTCTCTTTTCGCCGAAAAGAGAACTCTTCGCTGAACTAATCTTTCTTTCTTATTTAAGAACGGAGTTAACACAAAAAATAATCACAAAAATGGTCATGTGTAACTGATCTCAAGCAGTTGTCCCTTTGACACTCCAGTCACTCTCTCAGGTCACTAAGACCACCTCTGACCCAATTTCCTTTTCAGGTACTTCCAGAAGATCCCTTCCACGGTGTGGGCAACCGGGAATTGATAACCACCCTCATACCTCTAACAGCACCCAAGACTGATTGGGGCTTCACAGTTGTTGATGAATCACAATTATTGTTGAGTATACTGGCAAGACTATAATTTATGGACGAAATTTGAGTGATGCTACATCGACCCTGATAATGTCCATTAACTTACTAGGTTATAAGTAAGTGTGAGGAATCAGGATTAGGATTTACAGTCGTACACTAGAATTAGGAGTTAAATTTTCATCACGAACTGACATCAGCTATAATGCTAAAATGTTATTTACCTAAATCCGAACCTTGTTATCTTAGATCTGATTGGTTTGTCCACAAATTATAGTCTCGCCATGCGTTTCCTGAGCTTGATAATTCCATTTGTGAAGCTTTTATTGTCCTTTTGAAACACATCGTTGGTGTTATAATCCAAATAGAAGTTCATATCCAACTCATTTTATTTATTTATTTAAACACATAAACATTGGTACAAAGAGGCACCAAATAGATATGCGCCACATAAATCATTCGATTTGTGTGAGGGCTGGGATACTGACCGGGTGCCCAGACCGAAGCAGGTGGTTATCTTAGGGGGCCAGAACCAGAGCCTTCGACCAGAAAGTCTAACCCACAAGGCAATGGAGCATCGTGAGGAGATGCAGTCCCATGGTAGCCGGTGACCAACAATTGGTTCACACGCCATTTGTTCCCGCAGGATACTGGAGCCCATGTGCACCATTAGTTTGGAATCCGGTTAAAGCGCCGGACATTCGCTTTTCGTCCTCTCGTTTTCGTAAACAACACCCCCGCCACGAGAAGGCAGTGAGTAGGACTTCTCTGGCAGAGGCTGTATACGCGTGGCCGTGTGAGAGCATTTCGAGGGGGAGGGCGGGACGACCCCACTCTCGGCCATACCAAGGCATTTGGGGGCATAAGTGTAGTGTCAGGAGTGGGATTCGAACCCACGCCCACAGTATACAACTCATAGTGTGAAATATCTAAGTAGAGCTTCAACTTATTGTTTAAAAAAACTGAAATATTAATTTCGTAAACTTCCAAATTTCTTCATTCTTATTTGTTTTTCATTTTTAGCGTGAACGTGAAAACAATTTTTTAAATGCTTTAAAAAACAATATTGAAAGTGGTATGAAAGTAAGTGTAATAAATTATGTTGTGGTGTGGCAACTCGAACTGATGTACGTACGTACGAAGTTCTACGTTGTTACTGACTGACTGAAATTATGTTGTTATTTGGCTCTTTGTCTCTCTTTCTCTTTATGTACATGTCAGTTAGTCATAATGAACTCAGAGTATGGGACAAATATGTGTTTGTCCGATTTTCGTATACCATTTTATCACAACGAGATTGAATAAACTGGGTAAATCCAAATGATTTTCATCCCAATTATAATGAGAAAGACTAAAGATATAGAATATGGTTTGATAAGATGTAATGAAAAGGTATTTTTTGAAAGAACACTGGAATTTGAAATATTGAGGGAAAATTAAATGTAAATAAATCTGGACCATTATGACCTATTCTAAGCGTTCTTACTCAACCTTTCCAAACAATGATAGTGATTATCACATGAACCTCAACCAAGTACCTTTTATCTATCAATATGGCTCAGTTCAACTATTAATGACTTCATAGATTAATGTCCAGTTTTGTTTTCGTCGCCTTTCTGACTTCCTTCTGATACACTCTTAGCTCAGCCGTAATTGCATGTATATGTGTTTGTATCTGATTAACACCAATTGATTTCAATATATATAACTAGATAACTATTTCAATTACTTTTTTTACGGTAGTTTTTCTATTTAAATCACTGCAAGCTTTTGTTGTGCGGGACGGTTAGATAATGTTTTCTTTTGAACAAATAAATATCGGATCGATAATGAACATAGAAACGTTCAAGAAAATGTCATAAACTGTTTCATTCATATCCTGTAATCTGATAGATGTTAAGAATATATCCAATCACTTAGCAACAGTACATACGGCATGCAATATTCATTTATTTAGACTAGTGGTTACATTACAGTTTTCATTACCATTGCGATAAATCAGTATACCAACTTATACTACTTTTTTGGCCTGGGATTTGACTCCACTTGGATTGTACGAATGATCGTTATTGTGAAATATACATTCTGATTATTCTCGTATATAATTATCGACTTAGATCACGTTAGTGAATAACGGAATTAAATAATTCAAATATGAGAAGGGATGTTTTGAATTCGTATATTTTGTACACATTGATCTGGATAGACGATCAGAGAGACGAAGAGAAGAGAGCGAAGCGAAATGACGCGTAGTGGAGAACGGACATGAGCTAACTCGGCTTAATCAAGCGTTAATCGACATTTATAGTCACGCAAAAATAAGTTAGACACGTGATGAATATGGTAAGAAGTTTAACCATAGATATGCTCATGTAAAAACAGTAAAGGTTGATAAGCGAATAATTAACAAGGTTGACATGTGACTCAAGAAGAATGAATAAATTGGCCTGTCCAGAAGCTAGAATTTACTTATTTATTTTAACACATAGATATTGGTAGAAGGAGGCACCAAATACATATGCACCATACAAATCTCATTTGATATGTGTGAGGGCTTTGATACTGCCTGGATGCCCTAACCAAAGCAGGTGGTCTTCTTAGGGGGCCACACCCAGAGCCTTCGACCAGAAAGTTTGATCCACAAGGCAGCGGAGCAACGTCAGGAGATGCAATCCCATGGTAGCCGGTGACCAACAATTGATTCATACACCATTTGTTCCTTCAGGATACTGGAGCCCATGTGCACCATTGGTTTGGAATCAGGGTTTTACAACTTCCCTAGGTGGGCTCTCCATGTCCACCAACCCGGTTAAAGCTCCGGACGTTTGCTTTTCGTCCTCTCATTTTCGTAAACAACACCCCCGCTACAAGGAGGCAGTGAGTAGGACTTCTCTGGAAGAGGCTATATACACGTGGCCATGAGCGAGCATTTCGAGAGGGAGAGCGGACTCTCCCCACTCTCGGCCATACCAGGGCATTTGGGGGCAGAAGCTAGAATAAATTATTTGGGCTTAACATAGTAACCGACATTACACTACTTGTAAGTAGTTCAGATAGAATTTTTCACTGATTTTGTTTATCATAAATGGCAGCTGTTTTTCTTTTTATTTAGTATTCTGACTATTCTGAAATTTCCATTAGATTATACAAACTGAAGAAAAAGGTCGTGGAATAATTGCTACACGAACATTTTATGAAGGTGAATTTGTTGTGGAATATGCTGGAGATTTAATCTCAGAAAAATTAGCTAAACAACGTGAAGCTGTATATAAACAAAATCCAGCAATTGGTTCCTATATGTTCTTTTTTGTACATGCGTAAGTTCTCGTTTTGCTATATTTTACAATAGATTTATTGTATTTAAACCTCGACTTTCAAATTAATTGACATGGTGATGAAAATTTGTAACTTAAGTGGAGTTTTTTTTTTCTGTGAGCTAGATGCTTTGGTCATGGAGTTTTCGTTCTTCTTCTCAACAACATCATCAGCACTAACTTCAGATAGAAGTGAAATGCTCGAATTTCTATTCCTTTCTTCCTTGGTCTTGGTTGTTTATTGTTGACCTATAACACCTGTCTTTGCCGTACTCTTTATTTTTATTCTATCTCCTTTCAATTTGATTCTTGACCCTACGTCTGCATATATATATATATATATATATATATATATATATATATATATATATATAGAAAAAGGAATGCAGTTTCTCCACTGTGATCTACTCATAGCCATGTTAACTATAACATCGCTCAACCACCGACTGCCTCGACGTGCGATGTTTTATGATGTAGGAGTAGGTTGGAAGAAAGCTAGGGGCGGCCAGAACAAAACATGGCACAAGTCCATGAAGTCACTGACAAGTGGACTGAGTCATGTTGGTAGGTGTAGACTACCTGGTTGGGGACCGCGAGATGATAGCAACCGATGGTTAGAGACCCTGAATGACATGACTCAAAATCGTTTGGAATGGCGCAGATGCATCCACTCTTTGTGTTCTCCCAAATTCTAATCTCCTGATTCCTCCTTGTCTTTTTTTTCTCTTTCCAAATTTATTTTACTAAATTATGCTCCTTGAATGACGTCTCCAAACCCTAATCTTTCCGATTACTGCTTATACTCTTATTACCTCTACCACTACGGTATTTGAATCGACAACTGCATCTCTGTGCTAATGTGGTGTGGCAACTCGAACTGATGTACGTACGTAAGAAGTTCTACGTTGTTACTGACTAAATGACTGATGACATCTCTAGTTATATCGAAAATTTCGAAATTTCTTGTCGTTGCCTTCACGTTAGCTGCTCAGTTTATAATTAAAAATCTTGAGTAATATGCCTTGAAATCGGTCGTATATGTCCAAATTAAATTGCATTGATGCTTTTAGAACTATGTACTTAAAGTTTAATTGGTTTACTATTATCATATACTAGTTTGGATCGATGCATTTATGTGTCAAGTTCTGCATTGCTTACGATCGATTGATTGACTGAACCAAATTTGTGTTGTTTAGTACTTAATACTGACTCAAATTATTATTAATTATGAGTACATCCATTTCAAAGATCTAAATTAACCGCTTCATTCTCGTTTTAGAAGTAATCACTGAACATTTTGACAAATGATTGATCTTTAAAAATACAAAAATATTATTATTATTATTATTATTATTATTATTATTATTATTATTATTATTATTATTAGACTCTTGCTGCACTAGTAAACACAACACAATACTCTTCAACATAATCTTTACCATTTTCCAAACTATTATCTAACCCAGCCCTCAAACTATTGGCAGATCCGAAAAACAAACATAGTTAGAAACACAAACCTCGCTCCAAACTACTATAATCTATTGAAAAAAGAGTTTGAGTATTCTGTTTTCTAAAACTATTACCATATGCTCACTAATGACTAGCTTTGTGAGGGGATTTTGGAGTTCTAGTGAGAAGCCGTGACCAGTGGAGTTAATCCGTGTCGGATAGAGACAGGTATCTACTTCAGTAGGATGGGAGATAGTCGCGCAGTTTCGTGGGTTGGTTGAAGTTAGGCATTAACATCGTTCTATGCCGGTTCAGTGGTCTAGAGATTAAGCGTCTGCTCGCAAGGCCGACGGCCCTGGGTCCGAGTCCCGCGAGCGGGATTGAGGATGCGCACTGTTGAGGAGTCTCACAACAGGACGGAACGGCCATCTAGTACTTCCAGGTCTTCAATAGTGGTCTAACATCAATCAGTTCATGATCGCAATCAAAATTCTTAGTGTTTCTTTTATAATCTGCCATTTAGAATACATATATATTATTACATTTCTCCAACACAAAGTGTATTAAATCATTTATTGTTTCAGAGGTCAACGGTATTGTGTAGATGCAACAGAAGAGACCTCACGACTTGGTCGACTGATTAATCATAGTAGATTAAAACCGAATTGTATTGTTAAAGTAATTCCAATTGATGGTGTTCCTCGACTTGCACTATTTGCACGTAAATCAATTTCTCCTGGTAAGTTGTTTTTATTTTATGTTTTCAGTGGTAGTCTGACATTGATCGGTTCATGGATTTAATGTAATTTAACATTCTATACAACTTCATACTGATAATGCTGAATTGCCTAATCTTTCAGGTTTGCAATGTAAATATTGGACAACTTGATTTGACATCATAATGCAATTTCTTTAAGGGTTTATTGATTTGATAGTGATAATTAAGAGGACTAAAATCCAGGTTGTTTAGTCAGTTAGTTGGTTGCTTTCCCGAAGAATCAAACCTACACCATACAATTGGATGACATTTCTACTGTGTTATTCAAATCACGACTGATCTACCTTAGGAGTGTCTAGTCTCTTGTGATGGTCGAATTATGTCGATCTCAGATTGCAGGTCTGAACCTTGCCATTGAAAAACATCGAAATCTCAGTAGTTACCAATGTCGTTTCCACTTTAGTCCTGATCGAATTCTATCGATCCAACGTGTCCACCAGCTTAGGTTACTTGGCGTCAGCTGTGACGTCGTCGATTGGAAACCCTGGACATAGGTTTCTTGCTATTTGGCACTAGTTAGCAAGGTACGCTTGTAACCAGCCCCTAAATGCCCTGGTACGACCGGGGATGGAGAGAATCAGCTCTTCCTCTCGAAATGCTCACACATGACCGCGCATATACAGCCACTGACAGGGAAGTCCTACTCACTGCTTTCTCGCGGCGGGCTTGTTCTTTACGAAATTAAGAGGTCGAAAAGTGAATGTCCGGCGCTTTAACCGGTTTGGTTGATATAGAAGACTTACCTAGGGGAGTTGGAAAATCCTGATTCCAGACCATTGATGCATATGGGCTCTAAGATCCTGAGGAAAAAATGACGTATGAACCTTTTACTGATCATCGGTATCATGGTACTGCATCTCTTTACTTTCCTCCACTGCCTTGTGAATCAGATCTTTAGGTCGAGGGTTCGGTGGTGTGGCCCCCTAAGAAAACCACCTGCTTCAGTCTGGGCACCCGGGTAGTATCACACCCCATAAACAAATCAGGTGACTTGTAGGGTGCATATGTATTTGGTGCCCCGATATAACAATATTTACGTGTTCAAATAAATAATCTGGAGGGAACTACTACTCTGGTGATATCGGTCTCGTGTCGTCTGGTTTCACAATCAGAGACGTTACTGCTTAGCTATTTGGGCCGCAACTGATGAAAATTCAAGCACACATGGACTATTGACCACTTTAAACTTGTCAACAGTCGATTAACAATTATATATAATGCTAAGTTCTATTGATGGTGTACTCTTAATTGATATTTTAATTATTCACTACACAATCTTGTATGATGGGCGTAGAATAAATTGGACTGTAGACCTTAACAAGTTCTTATGTTAATTACCGCTGAGTCGGTTAAAATGTGATCAAATTTATATATACATTATGAAACCTCAAGGTAGATAGTCTTGGTTTCATTCTAGTACATGAAACCTGTACTTCCATACACATAGTTCCCTTTATTACCTTAAAGAGAGCAAGAACGAAGAGTAGTGCAGTCATTTCGCTTAATATTTCGCAATGCTCTTATGTGGTCTTTGGGTAAACGTTTAGACTGTGGTGTGGGTGAAACGAGATATTTGTTTGCGATATCAACTAGTTTAGATTTAAACCAGCCTATCTTCTCTTCACTAACTGGGTACAACTCTTTAATTTGATCAAATAAATTCTCAACTTGGGTTTTTGTGTCGATTCTGTCGGTATATATTTTGGGGATATGAAATTTAAATTCAAGCGACAAAGCTTTTGTTTCTGTATGTTTTAACGGCATGACTTGAGACATTCATCAAAAAAACTTAAGTCGAGTCGTTTCTCTCGATATTCTGCAGCGTATTATCACCAGGCGATTCAGTGACTTGAATGTCTGTGCAGGGAGACGCATTTTGAGAAATTTCATACACATAGTTGCATCAATTTTCATTCTTGCTCTCTTTAAGACCTATACTTAATAAATGAGTTACAAGATAGGTTTCTCGATTGATGTATCAATGTACATTGGTTCAGTGATGAACAATTCTTATTTAAAGATGGATAGTGATTAGCAGTGAAATCCATCACGCGCGTTTCGTCCTATTTGGGACTCCTGAGCTGGATATACCTACATCTCAGAGTTGATGTTCACTCCGGGACTCGAACCCAGCACTGATCAATTACAGTTCTAAATAACAATGGGAAGATACAAGTAAAAGAATATCAAGTTAATTGTTATTCAAATTAAATAAAACCATCCTTGTTATTGTTTATTTATTTCCTCATTTATTGTCTAGGTGAAGAACTACTCTATGATTATGGTGATCGTGATAAAGAAACTTTACAACTTCATCCATGGTTGAAAACATAAACAATTCACCCCTTTTTTTCTTTATTTTATTGATCAAGTACATGTCGGTAACTACGATGATAATGGTAATTCATTTGTTACTACCGTTGTTGTTGTTGCTATCGTTATCGATTGTGGTTAGAAATTTTTCAAAATTATTACTTCCATTGGATTTTCTTCTTAAGAGATCACTATGTTCTCTTTCTATTTCATGTTTTCCTCATTGATACTATTCATGATTCTTTCTGTCTAGAAGATTATTGAATACATTTAGTCATAAACGTACGTAATCGACAAATTATCTTTACAAGTGTAGTCTGATAAAATGAAGTATCTCTCGCTTTCTTCATTCTCTTTTTCTTATTCTGAGGTTTGGCAACTTGGACTGATGCATTTATGTGTCTGGCCCTATGTTGTAATGACTGACTTTTTCTTCTTCATAGTTTCTCTCAGCTTTATCAGTTTCTCCTTGGATTCTTTTGTTTGCAGACAAACTTTACTCTTTCCTTATGTGTATACCATTTGTATACATTTATATATATATATACTTGTCTACTTATTTCATTATTGTTAGTAGTATTCTGATTGATGTCAATGTTATTTAGGTATTAGTAACTTTGTATTCATAATAATTACGTCTCTGTGTGTATATCTATGCACATATATATATATATGTAACGATTTGTTTGTTTCCATATTACTGTAATGTATGTTCAAAACTCCAGATACAATAACATTGGAATGAATTCATTCAAACTTGTTATCCTTGACATGGAAAAGAAACACGTAGCTTACAACCGACTATATCAGACTAATATTCGACCTCTACTTCCATATAATACAAAGATATCATGAAATATTTTATGAGAAGAAACCTACAGGTTAGCATATTTTTAGCGAGTTAGTTTTCTATGGGATGGAGCCGCTAACCCCCATGCCCAACCCTTCTCATTTACCCGGGCTTGGGACCGGCAGTAACTCTAGAAGAGCTACAGGCGGAGTTAAGAAACCACCAGTGTAGAATAATTCAAGCATATAGCATTTCTATACAGATATATCTTTAACTACATTGGAAATATGACAAGACATAGCATACACTGACAAAGTGAATATATATTATTTTCTTGAAGAAAGCAATACACCAACATGGGATGAATTTTTTATTAAACTAAGAATGATTGCTTCAGTGTAGAGTTATCTTTCCTAAGGAAACATGTACATAGGAAGGAGCAATCGTGATTTGCAGTTAAGGGTGGGTGAACATATACCAAAATGGTTGCAGAAACAGATGAGTTTCAATGGTCAAATAAGATCACATGATAGACTCACATCATCCTCCATTGCGAAACATTTGATTGAGACCGGTCAGAAAGTTGACATCAAGTCAGCATTTGTAGTGTTATACAAAAGCCTTCCAGGACGTATACTAAGGTTTATTGAAACATTGGCTATACGGAAACTGAATACATATGTTCCAAAATGATTAATAATGGTCTTGAGTGTTATTAGAGGTATGAAGGCTGTTATCACTTCCCGGTTGCCCACACCGTGGAAGGGATCTTCTGAAAGTACCTGAAAAGGAAATTGAGTTAGAGGTGGTCCTAGTGATTTGAGAGCGTGACTGCAGTGCCTAAGGGACAGCTGCCTGAGATCAGTTACACACGACCTTTTCGTGATTAATTTTTGTGTTAGCTCCGTACTTGTTGAGAACTTATCGCTGGAGACGGATATCCGTGGGATGAGGCGAGGTGTGCATTTTTAGGGTCGACCTTTTCTAACCCCAGCCCTCCATGTGAGAAGGTAGCATCGCTGTTATGCTGGCTGTCTGAAGGAAACACCTTACTGCTGTCACACTTCTGTGCATTCAGCAGTACGACTTTACCTTCGGACCTTGGGTTTGTTGCTTTTGGTCTTACCGCTCTTTAACCGACCTGTCTGGCATGGTAGGACCTTGAGGAATGATTGTTCCATCCGGTATAGCTCGACTGGTTCATCACGATAGGCAAGCCCGACCACCACATCAAGACAGCAACTACGTTCGGTTAAATATGGTGGCAGTGAAGTAGTATAAACAAAGGCATCAAAACGTTATTTTTTTTACTAGGCAAACTAATAATAGTTTTATTAATAAGGGGCTTGAATGCACGTCAACAAGATTGATAGGGAAATTATCATTGGTTAATGAAGATTCAGAATGTTGAAATTGAGATTAACTGTTATCAGGAGGATCATAGAAACAGAAGAAAACACAAGCATTTCTTTGAAGATTGAAGTTATATTCGGTCAAGGTGTACAAACACCATAAACCTTACTACTTGTTGTGTATTGCCTGATTATTTTTAACATCATTCTAGCTCAGCAGTACAGTATAGTATTCTTTTGATGACAATTCTACTTTCCGTTACTGAGATTATAGACGTCTCACTAAAATTTCAGTTTTTCTTAATACATTTTAATTTGTGTTATGCTTTATGTCCACTAGTATAACATGAAGCAGTAGCTCAGCGGTCAAACCACGAAATGGTAGGTTTGAATCTAAATTCACATACTATGGTTCTGAAAACTAGATAGTGTCACCAGCCCTCACATATAGAGCGTGACTGAGAGGAAAGTACGCGAATATGAACGTCGTAAACAGAACATGAATGAATTGTCAGCATAACATATAACTATATTGTCTTTCGATTACATTCTTATTTTTAAGATTTTCATATATATATATATACTTAACTAGATAGTTTCCAAATGTTTTTCGGCTCAGCGTTCATCTCAGAATTTCGTTTCAATAAAATATTCGTTAAAAAACGGGAAATACCTGGAAATCAGCTAGCGATTTTATTGGCGAATCGGATTTAATCACGTGGAACCTGACTCATGCATGCAACAGTTCAAATTGTCATACTATATTAGGACAGCGGGATAAAATTATCTAAACAAATGTTAGGAGTCGGTCTGTCAGCTACAACGTAAGACCAGGCACATATATGCATCGGTCCAAGTTGTCATACCTCATTAACACAACAAGATGAACACCGGATTCATAAAAGTAGTTATGAAAGAAAGATTGCATATAAGGATATAGTGCAGGAAGAAAAAATTAGTTCGTAGAAAGAAAGATATGGAGCGATTTTAATCTCTTAGTTTAAGGGAAGACAGAGAGTATATACACCGACGCCATTGTGATCGATTCTGAGCCATGTCGCCAAGGGTCTCCAATCATTGGTTACGATAGTCACTCGGACCCCAACCAAGAAGTCTGCATCTCCCAACATGGCTCAGACTACAATTTAGTGACTTCAAGCACTGATGCCACGTTTTGGTTTTGCCGCCCTTAACTTTCTTCTAACCATCTCCAACACCGGTTAGCATTGCACGTTAGATGGTAGGAGTAGCAGCGTTAGTACAAAACTTTAGGTCTAAACAATACGATTCAAGAATAAAAAATGAATTCTGGGAATAAAAGTGTGGGTCATTTTCTAACGCAAAGCATAAGGGAAAACAAAGAATGAGTGCATCTACCCCATTGCGAACAATTTAAACTGTCTCATCCAACGTATTAACCTAGTGATCGCTCTGACTATAACCTTTTAATCTGAACCTACTAACATGACTAAGACCAACAGATAATAACTTCATGAACTGATACCACTTTTTAATTTGTTCACCGTTAGATTTCTTCCAAACTACCTCTATTCTGACAAACGAATTAAAATAGAATTAACTTGTGGATGAAATTTTTTTATTGTTCGACAACCATTTTACTTATACCACAATCGATGTAAGCTTCTGATCACCATGTGCGCTTTCTGAACTCTTTCTAGTATGTGCACAAGATTCTTTGCTGTTATTCTCCTTTCCATCCATCTATGTGTAAACTGGAGAAAGCAGGCTGTTTAATGTGTCACTCCGCCTGAAGTCCCTCTGGGGGCTACTGCCGGTCCCAAGCCCGGATAAAGGAGGAGGGTTGGGCATGGGGTTAGCGACTGTTATGACCTTGAATGTCTGGCTTTTTTATCACACGATTTATCTACCAATCCGAATACGACTTATACGAATCTTCACACTAGGCCAACCAATGACGTTCAACCGGTATGAGCGGTTTAGCGTCCTTATTGGTCCTATGTCCTCCTAACCCTTCCACTTGAGTCCAGAACACAATACCACCTTCTGTAATACGAATCGAATCAGAGCAGATCGTTTATTTCAGACATACTCGATTTATATATCAATCAGACAGACCACAACGTACCATAAAATAGAAAATAACATGTGTACACAAATAAGCCAAAAAGTGGCTGTGAATGAGGGGAACAGTAACTAATAGACTGAGCATAGCTCAAGAATCGTAAATCGTACAATAATAAATTATAGGTCAAAATAAAGCTTATAATAAGAGGAATATAAATATACATAATCTAATTATTCAATAGTTTTACAATAAGAATATTTACAGAATATTAGTCCATTAGTAGTCCTCGGGAGTTACCTGTAATTTAATCTTCACTGGGTTATAACAGCGACCCCATCCCGTAGAAAACTAACTCGCTAAAAAACTGCTAACCAGAAATTATTCATTGTAAATCACATTGTACTCGTTTTCGAGCATATAGTCATTCACTTCCATACAAGTTTCTATACATATTTGTGTGCTAGTCAGTATGTACTTGTTTGGTTATTACTTATCAACGATTGTGTAAATCTACATGAGCTGGTACAGTGATTCATGTATTCTATAATCAATAGAAAGATCATTCTATCTTCGTTCATACTCTTGTTTGGTTTTTCCCTTCATATGAATACCAGTAATATGTGTCCTAAACACTGGTATTTCAACTTTTGGTGTATCGTTTTTATAAAATGTGTTAAGTCGGAAAAACTAATGAGAAACAACATTACATTATTGTCATTATTTGAAGCCACAATAGAGGTCAAAATGGTTTCATCGGCTACTAACCCAACAGGTCTGATGAGAATGAATATTTACGTCATAGATTTTGTATAATTCTCAGTCGTAAGTCAACACCTATCAAATCAATAATTATCAGAAAGGGGTTTTGTCGATATTACAATAATTCAATAGTTGAGTTTATGAGTCAATTGAAGCTAGACGACCATGGAAAACCTGGAAGCACTGGACGGCCGTCTCGTCCTACAGTGGGATTCCTCGGCAGTGCTCATCCACGACACCACCCCGCGGGATCCGAACCTATGACCTATCAGTTTCACACACGAACGCTTAACCTCTAGACCACTGAGCTGGCTGGCATCCAGCCTGTCTAACATTAACCAATCCACGAATTTGAGCCACTGTCCACCATTGTCATCAGTGATTTACTATCTCACAACAGAGCCGGTTGAACTCCACTGGTCACTACTTCTCACCAGAACTCCAGGAAATACCTCTTGAAGCCAATCACTAGTGAACATATGATGACTATTATCAGAAAGGGGTTTTGTGAATAATTTTAGTAATTTAATAGTTGAGTTCATGAGTCAATTAACTAGAGAAAACCAGGCTGGTTTTCGACCTGGACGTGGTTGTATAGACCACATATTCACACTACGTCAGGTTCTAGAACACAGACACATTCAGACGCCCCACAATGGTAGTATTTCTCGACCTTAAAGCAGCATTTGACTCTGTCGATCGTGAGGTTCTATGGCAGTGTTTGTCACTGAAAGGAGTACCAAAGAAGTACATTAACCTTATACAGGCTCTCTACTCGAACACAACTGGTAGAGTGAGAGCTTATGGCGAACTGTCATCAGAATTGATCACCTCAAGTGATGTTCGTCAGGGCTGTCCACTCTCCCCATTCTTGTTCAACTTTATCATTGACGTACTTTTAGAGATAACACTCTCCTCATCTAAATTTCCAGGGGTTGAACTTCTACCGGGAGGTTCACTTGTTGACTTAGAATATGCAGATGACATAGTTTTATTTGGTGAAGACGCTGACAAAATGCAGAGTCTTCTGACCACTCTAAGCAACAATGCAAGCATGTTCGGGATGCGATTCTCTCCCTCGAAATGCAAAATGTTGCTTCAGGATTGGGTTACATCGACACCCGAACTAGTGATAGGGAGTGAAGTAGTTGAGTGTGTCGACCGCTTCACTTATCTTGGAAGTCTCATCAGCCCTTATGGTTTTGTGTGTGACGAAATCTCAGCACGGATACAGAAGGCTCGACTAGCTTTTGCCAACTTGCGTCATTTATGAAATAGGCGAGATATACGTCTACCAACCAAAGGATGGGTTTATTGTGCAGCAGTTCGTTCCGTCCTACTTTATGGCAGTGAAACATGGCCGGTAAGAGTAGAGGATATCCGTAGGTTACCAGTATTTGATCATAGGTGTCTTCGAAACATTGCTCGTATATCATGGGACCATCGAGTAAACAACGCAGTTGTTAGGAAACGGGTACTAGGTAAGGATGGCAAATCAATTGATGACGTAGTGAAACTTCATCCGTTGAAATGGCTGGGACACGTGTTACGTATGCCCAACGACCGACTGCCTCGACGTGCTATGTTTTATGATGCAGGAGTAGGTTGGAAGAAAGCTAGGGGCGGCCAAACCAAAACATGACACAAATCCATGAAGTCACTGACAAGTGGACTGAGTCATGTTGGTAGGTGTAGACTACCTGGTTGGGGACCGCGAGATGATAGCAACCGATGGTTAGAGACCCTGAATGACATGGCTCAAAATCGTTTGGAATGGCGCAGGTGCATCCACTCTTTGTGTCCTCCCGAATTTTGATCTTCTTATTCCTCCTTGTCTCTTTTTTTATTTTCTCTTTCCAAATTTATTTCACCAAATTATACTCCTTGAATGACGTCTCCAAAACCTAATCTTTCCGATTACTGCTTATACTCTTATTACCTCTACCACTACGGTATTTGAATCGACAACTGCATCTCTGTGCTAATGTGGTGTGGCAACTCGAACTGATGCACGTACGTATGACTGATTCAATAGTTATGTATATATTACTCTACTATTTATAATTCGTATTGTTTAAGACTTGTTTACTTGTTCAACGGCTTTATTCCTAAAGAGAGAACCATTTAAATACTTGTTATGGTTTATTATTTCCAATAAGATGTATTTTAACAAGAAAAATTATTCAATTTAAATAGACAACTCGTGTAATATTTTGTAGAATGATATATATTACTCAAAAGTATTATTAGTAGTAAGTATATATGTCATTACTTAAATTCCATGTATAATATATTAAATCTACTGTTTTTGACCATCATTCTGAGCAAGTAATCGATATAAATGTTCATCACTCAAACATCCCTGAATAAATTCTTCTTTTGTCAATACACTATCTGAATTAATATCCATTTTGGTGAAAATTGTTCTTGTTCGTTCTGCTGGTGTTTTACTATTCTCTTCGTCAATATCACCAACCATTAAGTGAATAGCCTGGAGAAAAATTTATTGTCGAGAAATGAAAATGAGAATGTTAGAAAATTAAATTGATAAATTAGAGATGGATACTTTTTGAATAGTGATGTTTTCTATTGATGAGTCTTCCTTTGCAGAGCGTCTAGGATTACTGCCTGTCCCAAGCTTGGATGAGGTAAGAGGATTGGGCATAGGATTAGTAACACTCAAACCTCGTAAAAAATCTTGTTGCAAAAAAGCTGGACAGAGATAAGTGATCAAACACACTGATGGGTCGAGTACAGTAAACTTCAGTTTTCCAAGATGTATGGTACCTAAATACTGAACTGTATGTCAGATGAAACTGTTGAGCTAGCTATTCCGAGTAATGAACTATTCACCTAGCCAAGATTACCGTTCATATCTGTATGTCTGATCCAATGCAGATATATATATATATATATATATATATATACAAAATTACGTTTTTTCGCCTCTTTTGATGTTCTTTCATTTTCCCATCCCTTAGTTCAGTTAGGCGTTTGCAACGTGCTTATTCTCTGAAATGTACCGCAGTCCATAACATCAAAGACGATCAAAATCTGAAGAGTGTTTTGATTGATTTACTAAATTAACACCACAGTACCTATATATTAGTTTCATATACTATTTGATTGGGTATTTACTCATTAACAGATCTTCCTACATTATCTGTCTTCTTTCATTAATTTTGTACTGCTCAGTGCATTGAATTTGTACATAAGTAGGTTACACAGCGGATCAAATCACTTGAATTAGTATAATTTACAAAGATAATGTTGAATACATTTAAAATTAGGTTTAAATTTCTGAAGAAATCACAAGTCCCCCTTCATATATACCACAAAGAAAATCTATATATACATAGAGTAAATAAACGAAATGAAGTTTTCAAAAGAGAAGAGCATTCTTTCACAATAGTGAATAATATGTGTGAATATTTGGTAGCATCATCGATGAACACAGTGGATGTAATGAAGATTTGAAGGAGCGGATCGGTAAAGCAAGAACAGCATATCTAAAACTGAAGAACATCTGGAACTTCAAAACAACTGTCAACCAACACCAAGGTCAGAATTTTCAATATAAATGTCAAGACAGTTCAACTGTATGGGGTGAAAACGTGGAAAACTACAAAAGCCATCATCGAGAAGATAAAAGTGCTTATTGACAGTTGTCTGCGCAAAACACCTCAGATCCATTAGCCGGACACTATCAACAACAACCTACTGTGGGAGAGAAAAAACCAGATTGCAGAGGAGGAAGAAATCAGGAAGAAGCACTGGAGGTGGATAGGACACAGATTGAGGAAAGCACCCAACTTCATAACAAGGTAAGCTCCCACATGGAATCCTCAAGGTCGAAGGAAAAGAGGAAGATCAAAGAATAGATAACGTTAAGAAGTGGAGACAGATATGATAAGAATGAACAACAATTGGATGGAACTAGAAAGGAAGTCCCGCGACAGAGTGTGTTGAAGAATACTGGAAGTCAGCCTATGTCCCATTGAGAGTAACAGGCATAAGTAAGTAAATAAGTATGCGTGCACATTCAAAGTTACAGGCTTTTAATTTAGTCATGTTTTACAGATGTTTTGTGACATGGCTTTTGTAATTTTCTTTGTGTGCATAAATTTTAATGAACCTGATTCTTCGATAAATAACTGTCTCACACCCGACACGGTTGTACTTCACTGGTCACGGATTTTCACTAGAACTCCGAGAATTACATCTCGAAACTAATCACTAATGAACACATAATAATTATCAGTATAGGTTTGTATAGATTATTGTTATTTGAACACATAAATATTGGTACAAAAGAGCACCGAATGCATATGCACCACAAAATTCACATGATTTGTGTCTGTGGTCTGTGATACTACCAGGTTGCGCAGACTAAAGCAGGTTAGATGGTTAAATTTTAATTGAGATCATGAACTGATCCATGTTAGATCACCAGTGAAAAACTGAGAGTTCTAGACAGCCATTTCATTTTAGTATGAGACTAATTCCTATCAAGATAAGATTTGATCATTTATCCTTTGCCGAACTATCTATTCCACTTGACCCATTTATTCAAATAACTAACCTTAGTTCTGTTCATTTCTCTCACTATTCAAAGGAAAAAAATCTACAGTTGAGATCATGAGTCAATTGAAGCTAGACCAATATGGAAAACCTGGAAGCATTGGACGGCCAACTCGTCCTATTGCGAGACCCCTCAGCAGTGCGCACCCACGACCCCACCTCGTGGGATTCGAGCCCAGGACCTATCAGTCTCGCGCCAGGCGCTCCACCAACTAGATCATTGAGCTGCTAGGCACCCAACGGTGTTAATGTCTAACTTCAACTAGTCCACGAAATTGAGCGACACATCCATCATTGTCATCAGTGAGTTAATATAGAACGAAACGGCCGTTCAGTGCTTCCAGGTTTTCCATGGTGGTCTAGCTTCAATTGACTCATGATCTCAACTGTTGAAATTACTACAATTTCCACAAAACCCCTTCTGAAAAAAAAACTACTTACATAATCGAATTTCAACTTGCTTCCTTCACATTACGAATTACACAGTTTGTTTTTGTTTGTTGGGTTTTTTTGTTTTGTTTTGTACCCGATTGAATGTATATAAATATGCTAAATGACTAAAAATGACATAATATTGACGTAATCAGATCAATTTTGACTTTGATTTAACCAAATATTGTTCCCTTTTTTTTGTATTTTTTCAATTATACAATTTGAACTTGTGGTAATTAGATTCGGTGATTTGTTTATTTGTTACTATGGTAATAGTTTATATTACATCATAAAATGTCAGAAATTCAATTTGCCTTTCATTGGGATATATATATATATATATATATATATATATATATATATGATTAGTTTATTATTAAGAATTTGGGTTAGTTTCTATCTTAGATATTGAGATTTTATCAGTAATGGGGTTGTGGAGATTATTACTATATTTTTGATTAAAATCATGAACTGATTGATGTTAAATCACTATTGAAAACTTGGAAGCACTGGATAGCCATTTCGATCCCACTGGGTTTGAATCCCGCGAGCGAGATCGTGGATGCGCACTGTCATGGCGCAGTCCCACAATAGGATAAAAACGGTCATTTAATGTTTCCAGGTTTTTAATTGAGATTTTAGCTGAGTAGATGTATGTCAAAGTCTATTACATCAATTTGTTTGGTTGTCAGGGGGAAATTATTAAAACTTTATTCAATCAAGCAAAATAATGAGATAACAAATGATAAAACTATCTTGACTGCTTATTTAGATATCTGGGTTACTTGTTTCTACCATCTACATATTTCAAAAAAGATTTTCTATTTTCTTGTTTGTTTTAACACATCATTATGCCTATTAGTCGGATAACCTATTCAGGTACGTTTATGAAAAGTTTACGATCTTTCACTGTACATGTTACAAAAGAGCCCAATCACAGACATCATGGTCACTGGCATTATGCATTGAAAAGAATCAATATTATTCAACTATCGATTCCTGAACTTTTAACATCTAACTGACGATCACTTAATATTTATCGTCAATATAGATCAAGAAATAAGAAGAGGAAACTTGTTGTCATTATCTTTAATAGTTATCTCTTTTCTTATCAGTTTGTTTGTTAACCTGTAGTTATGAGTATCAGAAGGACGTTTTTGGATATTATAGCAATTTTAATAGTTGAGATCATGAATCAACTGAAGTTAGACTGCCATGAAAAACCTAAAACTACCAGGTAACCATTTCGTCCTAGTGTAGGACTCATCAGTAGTGCGCATAATTGATTTTACTAACGTATATTTATTCAATACTACTAGCTTTTCACTAGTTGAAATCATGAGTCAATTACAGCTAGACCACTATGTAAAACCTGAAACCATTAGATGACCGTTTCGTCCTATTGTTTGACTCTTCAGCAGTTCGCTTTGTCAAATTAATAGTAGTCATAAGTAATATCAGTGAATAGTAGAAAAGGAAACCATCATCAACTTTATTATCTATATAAATATAAATAAAGAACCTACTTTAATAATTTGTGTCATTTCATATTCTTCAATTGTTCCATTTCTATCAATATCATATAATTGAAAAGCCAATTCAAGTTTCTCCTCTGGACTACCTGATTGAGTAATACTAATAGCCTGTATTATTTATTTTTTTGAATAGAAAAACACAAACAAAATGATTTATACTATTGATAAGATAATTAAGTAATATATAATGAACCTAGATACAATCATATTTTCTCATAACAATTATAGATGTTTATCTTTATATCTATGGTTGAATTGATTCATATAAATCTCTTTTGTACTAAAATATAATAAGGAATTCTTAATAGATATTCAATCAATAAATGATTCTTGTTTCAACAAAGTGGTTTTGTAGAGATTGGTTAAATTTGTAAATGGGATTAGACCTCCTGTAGGATTGAGATGTATTCACATTCGATTGATCACCACCTAGTGATCAATCGAATGTGAATACATCTCAATCCTACAGGAGGTCGGTCGCGTCCCGGATAGCCCAGTGGTAACGTGTCTGACTGTGAAGTTAAGTGACACGGGATTGGATCCGTCAGGGAGCACCAGATCCCTCAGCATTACCGGCACACCTTGCTGACGAATGCCAAAGTGCACGAAACCCAGGTCCAGGATTTCCTGCTGACTACCTCCAACTACCATTCTACTATGATTTATGGGCGTCATTTGAGCAGCACCAAAGTGACCTTGAGAGTGTCTACCTAATAACTAGAAGCAAATGAGGATTGTAAGCTAGTGTGAGGAATTAGAATTATGATTTACAGTTGATGGTTAAGTTAAGGAATTAGATTTGGTGTTTTCATCACGAATTGACACAAACTATAATACCAAAACCTTATTTAGCCAAATGGATAAGTAAATTTCGTGTTGAAATCCGAAACCTCTTATCTTGTATCTGATTGGTTCGTCCATAAATTAAGGTCTCACTGTAGATGGTATTTGTTAAAGGTTGATATGAGTTTAGATACTAATGAAATCCACTGAATACAGTTTATATGTTTTGATCAAGTGTTGGACTGCCTAGCACTGTTCACCTACTACCTTCCATCATGATTAGTTTGTTCTATGAATAATCTGTACATGCATTGTTTATTCGCTCCCATATATATATATATATATATATATATATATATATATTATGAGTAAGGCGAATAATATAAAAATAATGGTTCTTTTACATCAACTGCGAACTATAACTAATTATAAATGCTGTAACTACTCTAATGTAAACAAAAGCTTATTCCATATTATATGAAAGCTTTTACACCTCATTATGATGAGGTTATCTTTATTTATTACCATAATTAATGTTGTGTTTATGCTATAACTGTGACGGCAGCAGATTAGAGAACAGCATATTATCGATCGGACCAAAGACGCGCAAACACGTAAGAACGGCCTAGGGTTCTGATTGGTCCCGCTTTCCTGTCTAGCCCAGCCAGTTGAGTCCAGTACGCAAGTCTCAGCCTCGGAGATATGAATCATTATATTTCAAACATTTTCTGTTTATATACCAATCAAGCAGACCACAGCGTATATAGCCTCTGCCAGGGATGTCCTACTCACTACCTCCTCGTGGCGGGGGTGTTGTTTACAAAAATGAGAGGACGAAAAGCGAATGTCTGGCGCTTTAACGGGCCGGTGGACACGGGAAGTTGGAAAACCCTGATTTTAAACCAATGGTGCACATGGTCTCCAGTATCCTGAAGGAACAAATGGCGTATGAACTAATCGTTGGTCATCGGTTACCATTGGACTGCATCTTCTGACGTTGCTCCACTGCCTTGTGGATCAGACTTTCAGGTCGAAGGCTTCGGGTGTGTCCCACTAAGAAGACCACCTGCTTTGGTTAGGGCATCCTGGCAGTATCACATCCCTTACACATATCAAATAAGATTTGTGTGGCGCATATGTATCTGGTGCTCCCGTGTATCAATATTTAAATGTTCAAATAAATAAATAATTTACTAAAAACTTAAATACACTTTACAAATCCATTTCATAAACGATGAAGTTTGAGATAATTGATTGTCTTTTGTTTTTATAAATGAAGTTACATATTGATTGTAATCATTGGTTTCATTGATATATGTCTACATTAGATGTACTTTAATATATAAATCTTTTATATCCCTATATATATATCATTAAGTGCTAGCCATATTGAATTTTCTGTCATTGTACGTTTTTAGTGAAGTACTGAACATGATGGCGCCCAACTATATTTGAACATGTTATCATGTTTGTTTTTATCTAGTTCAATGTTAACACTTTAAAATCAATACAATTACATTCATATTTTGATGGGAAAATTTGTATCATATATAGAATTGATGATTAGGATTTCTACTCAAAAACTTCCTAGATGATTTATAGGTGAGATTTTTAATTTATGGATAACATTTGTATGAAGCCAAACTGATCTTGAAAGTGTTCACCTGATAACTAGGACTAAATGAGGGTTATAATTTACGGTTGATGATCAAGGTTAAAAATTAGATTTAGGGTTTTCATCATGAACTGACATTGTTCGCTGCATCGATGCATACTGCTCCTCTGAAAATGCATTGAATGGTCTAGCCACCTGTAAGTGTATCTCATTCCACAAGTAGTATTATAGGAACTTTAAATATTTGGCCATTTTTATTAGTGCATTCCATAAGTAAAACTACCTACTCGCTATCGCTTTATGTTAACACCGTCCCTAGCAAGTTTAACTAGTTTGAATAACATAAACAGTATATCACCGGGTCACATGACACATGCATTTTGGTAGACCTGATTGACATATTTTGGTAATTACTGCTCTGTTGTTCCATGCTCTCTGTTTTCGTTTTAATTTCTCTAGTTGTAGATAATTATCATTAATTCGATCTGGCACACGAAATGACCTTAATATAACACTGTTCATAAATCAACAGGCTGTCCATTTAAGAAATATTAAAAATTCCCGGCTGATGCATTGGATCGCTGTAATACATGTACTACTTAAACAACTACTGAACTAGTATACTTAAAACTATGTCATATCATATGTTTGTTCTGTATATCTAGTGTTACTATTTATATCAATTTGATCATGTCTGTAAACTGGCGTGAATTCTGTAATTATTATTTTCAGAATATATAAATTATTATTATTATGCCAAAACTCTATGGATGAGTGAATTTCGCGCCAAAATCCAAGATCTAATATCATATACCTGATTGGCTCGTTCATAAATGATAGTTTCACCGATTTATGATATACATTTGAACAGGTAACTTAGTAGCAACAGAACGAAGCCCAAACATTGACCTTCTAGAACGAAGTAGATATCTTTTAAAAAAACACAATAACTTTTGAAATCTCAAAGAAATGCTTGTTTTTCTTCTTAGCTTTCTGGTTGTCATTTAATTCGTGGAAGAGCAAATTCTATATTATCAGAATGAGTTTTGTGGAGATTTTAGGAAATTTCACAGGTTGAAATCATGAGTCAATTGAAGCTAGACCACCATGGAAAACCTGGAAGCACTGGACAGCCGTTTCGTCCTAGTATGGGACTACCCAGCAGTGTGCATCCATGATCCCACCCCCCGCGGGACTCGAACCTAGGACCTACTGGCTTCGTGCGCGAGCACCTAACCATTAGACCACTGAGCCGGCATCCAACGGTGTTAATGTTTAACTTCAACCAATCCACGAAGTTGCGCCACCGTACACCATTGTCATCAGTGAGTTGATATCTCACAACAGACCTGGTTGAACTCCACTGGTGACGGCTTTTCACTAGAACTCCAGAAGGTTCTCCTGAAGTCAGTCACTAGTGAGCAGTTGATTATTATCTGAATTAGTTTTGAGGAGATTTTAGGAAATTTCACAGGTTGAAATCATGGATGCGCACTGCTGAGGAGTCCTATACTAGGACGAAACGGCCGTCCATCGCTTCCAGGTTTTCCATGGTGGTCTAGCTTCAATTGACTCATGATTTCAACCTGTGAAATTCTATATTGTTTGATGTGTAAGCGAGAATGATAATGATCGGTTGTCTGCTTAATCAGACATGTAGATAGTCTGACAGGTGCGTCAGATGAGTTATATATTCCCTTATCCTTATTATCATTATTACTCACTTATTATTGATTGTTCATTGTTGTTGGATTGTGTCGGGTTGTTGGTGTGAAAATATATTTACATTATTCTTCTTTAATTTTAAGTAGTTATTAAATATGTCAGGACGGTCTACGGGTAAACTCGAGGAAGCTGTAAGAAGCTGAGAAAGAGCTGAAGATATTCTATCTAATCATCTTTTGAAAGAATATTCTAGAATCTCTACGTATAGCCTCCCGATTGGACAATGCTAATAACCCCCTCTGTGAGGATTGGATAAATATAATGATGATTTCGTTTTTACTAAAAACTATAAATACTTGATAGTTTTGTACTATAATTGATACTGTCTAGAATAACATTCCTTTCACTTGTCTTCTGTCTTCTCATTTGTGAATTGGAAGGGTTCTAGCGTTCAAGTGTTCAAGTTATACGCGTCATATCAGAATATAAGCTCTAGATATAACAAAATAACCCCCTTAGTGATTTAATATACATTGGAATCTTAACATAAGTTTAGAAAGTTTTTTGGTTTTTACTGATTCCTGCTATTTTTAGTACAAACTAGTTGTATGAATACCAGCCAGGGGAGTATGTAGATAATATATTGGGTAGACTATTGAAACTATTAATTCTACTCATTTAGTAACATACCATAGAATCTTTTTTACAATCAGTGATACTACTATTTGTTATATCTTAGCCCGACCGTTGTTGCTACCTTGACGTGGTGGTCGGGCTTGCCTATCGTGATGAACCGATCGAGCTATACTGGCAAAAACAACCGTTCCTGAAGGTCCTACCATGTCAGACAGGTCGGTTGAAGAGCGGTAAGACTAAAAGCAACAAATTCAAAGTCTGAAGGCGAAGTCGTACTGCTGACTGTACAGAGGTGTGACGGCAGTAAGTTGTTTCCTTCAGACAACCAAGCATAGCAGCAATGCTGCCTTTCCACAAGAAGGGGTGAGGTTGGAAAAGGTCGACCCTAACAATGCACATCTCGCCATATCCCACAGATATCCGTCTCCGGCGGTTAGGTCTCAACAAGTACGGAGCTAACACAAAAATCAGTTACATAAAGGTCGTATGTGACCGATCTCAAGCAGTTGTCCCTTGGACACTGCGGTCACGCTCTCAGATCACTAAGACTGACTGACTGATTAGATCTAAGCGAAGATTAAATTACGAGTAACTTCTAAGACCTTTTAATGGACTAATATTATCTATATATTCCTATTGTATAACTGCCCAGTAACCAGATTATGTATATTCATATTTCTCTTATTATAAGCTTCATTTTGACCTATAGACTATTTCAATGATACGACTTACTATTTTTAAGTTATACACAGTTTAGTAATTACAGTCTCCCACATTTACAGCCATTTTCTGACTTGATCTTGTATAAATGTTATTTCCTATTTGATGGTATGATGTAGTCTGTTTGGCTGGTATATAAACCAAGAATATATGAAATAAATTATTCGAATAGTGGAAGCTAATATTGGTGTTCTCAACTCAACTGGACGGGCTAGGCAAGCAAAGGACTAATAAGGACGCTAGGCTGGTCAGACCGATCGAGCCTCGTTAGTTTGGCACAGCACAAAAGTGAATAAGTCGTAATTCAATTGGTGAATAAATTATGGGATAACTAGACAAACTTAAAGTTACAATACTATTCTAATATGCATGTTGATCATTTCAACTTCACTGATATTTTGTAACATTTCTGGTCAGTGTACATGTTTTCTGATTTCTTATATTGTTTCTGACTGACTTATTGACTAATCTAATTCACCTAGTCAGTATACAGATTTTAACAATAATAAACACTTGAAGATAGTTATTGCATTAAAATGATATAAGTTTGTAAAATCGTTGAAAGTCATTAAGTACCAGACACTTGCTTTTTTTTTTGACGGAGTTTTGTTCACTGAGTTGGATGGTTTGATTGTGGAACTTTCATCGTTCTTCTGAACAACATCATATGTATAAACTTCACGTAAAAGTGAATTGTTCGAATTTCTCCACATATGATTCACAACTTGTTTTGTACACCTCTACCTGAATTCTGTGTTGATGATATAGTTCAGAAGAATGATAAAAAGCTCCATGACGAAACCATCCAGTTCAGAGACGAAAGAAATTTCATCAAAATCATTCATCTAAGCGACAAATCTTCTCCATTTACTTCTTTCTACTTTAATATTCAGATATTAGAATCTAATTTATTAATCTACTTACTGTTAAAAATTCATTGAAATCAATACTTCCACTAGCATCTTGATCAAATGTACGAAATAAATGTTCATAGAATAATCTAGCTTTACCATCTGGAAAAAATTGTGTATACATACTAAGAAATGTTGAACGATTCAATAGACCTGAAGGACAATCTTTCTGTAAAATAAATTGAAAAAGAAATAATAATTTAATATATAATTAAAGAGACAGAGAGAGAAAATGTGTATAAATTTAAATAATACAATTTCGAGTTCCGGAAGTGAACATCAACTCTGAGATTCAGGTACGTCTAGCTGAAGAGTCCTGAATAGGATGAAACGTACATCCTGGATTCCATTGCTAGTCATTATCCATCTTTGTTTATAATGCTTGTGATTTAAGGCAATAAGCACAGTATGCACATATATCAATAAGAGACTGATCAGCTTTAGTCATAAACATCAATGAAAAGATTTATGTAAAACAATACAAAGTGAATTTAAACTTCACCCCATTGCACAACCAAGTTGTTATCAGGACTTAGTGGCTAATTAGACAGTGTGATGGCGTTTGAAGCGAACAGTACTGGGCTAGAGTTCTGGATTGAACATCAACTCTGGGATTCAGGTACATCCAGATGATAAGTTCCGAATAGGATGAAACGCGCATCCTGTATTCCACTGCTAGTCATTATCCATCTTTGTTTATAATGCTTGTGATTTAAGGCAATATCGAGGCAATCCGTACGGTATGCACATATGTCAATAAGAGACTGATCAATTTTAGTCCTAAACATCAACGGGAAGATTCAAGTAAAACAACACCAAGTGAATTTAAAACCATTTAGAGATAATTTTAGAAAAAAATGGACTCATTTCTACTTAATTTGAGAGTTTTCTATCAACCGTATCAAAAGAGGGTTATAAACCAGTGTGAAGCATTAGAATTACGATTTACAGTTGATGATTAGAGTTAGGAATTAGATTTCGGGTTTTCACCACGAACTGACATCAGCTATAATACCAAAAACTTTATTTAACCAAATGGATATGTGAATTTCGCGCCAAAATCTATGACCTATTATCTTATACCTGATTGGTTCGTCCATAAATTATAGTCACAATTGATTGATCACTGGGTGGTGATCAATGTCATGCGTGTCTAGTCCTTATTAGTACAGATCGAATGCTATCGATCATGTTGCAATGTGGTCGGTCGCGGCTCGGATAGCTCAGTGGTAACGTCTCTGACTGTGAAGCTGGGTGACACGAGATCGAATCCGCCAGGGAGCACCAGTTCCCTCAAGATTACAGGCACACCTCGCTAACGAGTGCAAAGTAGCATGAAAACCCCGGTCCAGGATTTCCTGTCGACTACCTCCAACCACCATATAAATTATAGTTTCATCGAATCAACAAGTAGATACCTGCTACAAATAAATCACAGGGAACTATTTAAGGTAGACAAAATACTATTTGATGAATTTTACACTAAAAATGTACAAATAAATTTATCAACTATACACTTTTCATATGTTTGATGAGGATAACTGATCGTCACTATGTTAATTAGTAACCAAGCTAAAATGACTACTGACATGTATTTCTCTAATTTGGTTTGTATTACTTACGTCTGTTAGCCCCCGAAAAATAGCATAGGCTGACTATCAGCATTCTCCATCCAACTCTATCCTGGACAATTCTTTCCGGTTATTATTCATTCTCTTCATGTCTGCTTCCAATTTTTGACTCAGGGTGGTCCTTCCTGTGCCTTCCATTTATCCGTTTCCCTTCAGGATTTCAAGTTAGAGCTTGCTTCGTGATGCAGTTTAATGATTTCCTCAAAGTATGTCTTATCCACTTCCAACGTCTTTTCATAATTTCCTCTTCAGCTGGAAGTTAGTTTGTTCTCTCCCAAAGTAGACCGTTGCTGATGGTATCCGATCAATGGACGTTGAGTATTTTGTGTAGATAATTATTTATAAATACTTTTATCTTTTTGATGATAGTTGTGGTAGTTCACTAAATTTCAGCACCAACAAGTAGAACTGTCTGGACGTTTGTATAAAAAATTGTGAATTTTCAGTTGGTTGATAGTTGTTTTGAGTTCCATATGTTCGTCAACTCTAAGAATGCGGCCCTTACTTTGCTAATCTCTGACTTTACATCTATATAAGATCCTTCTTGTTCATCGATGATGCTTTCCAGGTACGTGAACATTTCCAGCTCTTCCAGAGCTTCTCTGTAAAGTGTGATTGTTTTGGTGTTCTCTGTGTTGTATTTGAGGATTTAGCTTTTTCCCTTGTGTATGTTGAGGCCTATTGATGCAGAGGTTTCTGGTACACTGGTTGTCTTCAGCTGCATTTGTTGGCGTGTACAAGACAGAAGAGATAGGTCATCTGCAAAGTTCAAATCGTCTAGTTGCATCCAAACTGTCCATTGTATTCGGTGCTTTGGAAGTCTTCATAATCCAGTTGGTTACCAGAAGAAAAAGGAAGGACGATGTACTCAATTTTGATAGATATACTTTAGATACGTGATGGATGGCGATGTTACCGCATAGTTCTGACCAAACCCTTGAGTTTGAATCACATTTAGAAACTATCAAAGCAGCTGATTAAAAGTTAGGTAAAGTTATGTTCTCTGAGCTAGATGGCTTGGTCGTGGAGAGTAAGGAGACTTACCTGACTCCGGTTCTCACTTGGAATGTGTCTGTTAACTGTCATGCATGCACGACTCTGCAGTATAGTCCATCGCATGAATTCCCGATGATGTTGAAAATTTTCTCAGGCACTCCATAATGTCAAAGAAAGTTCCATAACATTCACTTATCCACGCTGTCAAACGCCTCATAATCAATGAAGTTGATTTATAGTGACGAGTTTCATTCATTTATATATAATACTCGGACTTTATTGTGAAATTTTATTATGCATCTTTTATTAATTAACTTTCCTGTAGCTGGTTGGATATAAGATAACAAGAATAAGATGTCAATTGAATTGAAGTGAAGACTATAAGAACATATCCAAACTTTGATCAATATTTGAATATGGTCATTGGCTAAGTATTTGTTCAAGGAGATCATTTATCAAACGACTTTAAATCAAACTCATTTCCATTTATCAATAAGGCGATTTATGAAGATTATAGTATTTTCACAGTTGAAATCACGATTCGATCTATGATAGACCACCATCGAAAAGCTGGAAGCACTACAAGACTCTTTCATTCTAGTATGGGACTCCTGGTGATTTCAACTATGAAATTTTCACAAATCACCATATTATTAAGAATCATGTTCTGAATATTAACTAGCTTCAAGATGGAACTCCTGGAGTTCTAATGAGAAGCCATGACTAGTGTAACCCAATCCGTGTCGGTTATAAGACCTTTCAGTACCGTTGGATACCAGCTTAGTGACTTAGAGATTAAGTATTTGCGCACGAAGCTCCGAAGCTCCCTAGTTCAAATTCCGCTTTCAGAATCATCGATTCCTACTGCTGAGTAATTTCAAACTATGACGAACTAGTCGTTCAGTTCTTCCAAGTTTTCAATAATGTTCTACCTTAGATCAACTCTTGATTTTCAATGAAATTATTTATAATATTCACTAAGTGTTTTACTATCCGATACTTTTGGCTTTTTTACTTTTTCGATTCGATTAACATTTGAATTCATGTGTCCAGAGTTATTTGGCATTGTCGATTACTAACAATTCAATAAAGTATAACCGTATATATATTGAATAAGAATTGAAAAAACAACAACAACAACAATATACCAATGGTAATAAAAATCTCTAATGTAAACTAATATTTTAATAGAGAATACTTAAGTAATAAAATGAATAGGAATGTTGGATGAAACCCCTAGATACAAAACACTCTAATGAACATTGTGAATATTAGATTATTACGTCATAATAGTAAACTATTTATCCTAACTAACATTAATACATAATGAAAAATTATAAACAAATAAGTGAATGTTTCAGTTTGCAAGAAAAAAACAAACAATAAAGATCACTTAATTCTATCATAATAAAATGTTCAAATAATTATTAATGTAAAGCAATTAGCCCATATTATAAATATACAGATAGACAGATGTGTGGATAGATAGATAGATAGATAGATAGATAGATAGATAGATAGATAGATGTGTGGAAAGATAGATAGATAGATAGATAGATAGATAGATAGATAGATAGATAGATAGATAGATAGATAGATAGATAGATAGATAGATAGCTCCCGAAATGGCCTGGTAAGGACGAGAGTGGGGAATGTCCGCACTCCATCTCGAAGTGTTCTGACATGGCCATGAGTATATAGCTTCTGCGAGGGAAGTCCTACTCACTGCCTTCTCATGGTGGGGGTGTTGTTTACGAAAATGAGAGGACGAAAAGCGAATCTTCGGCGCTTTAACCGGATTCCAAACCAATGGTGCATATGGGCTCCAGTACCCTGCGGGAACAAATGGCGTATGAACCAATTGTTGGTCACCGACTTCCATGGGAATGCATCTCCTTACGATGCTCCACTGCCTTGTGGATCAGACCTTCAGGTCAAAGGCACGGAGTATGGCTTCCTAAGTAAACCACCTGCTTTGGTTTGGGCACCCGGGCATTATCCCAGCCCTCACACATATCGAATGAGATCTGTGTGGCGCATATGTATTTGGTGCCTCCTTGTACCAATATCTATGCGTTAGCATAACTAATAATAGATAGATAGATAAATCGGTTGGTAGGTAGGTAAAATTCAGAGGCAATGAATGAAGGATAGTTAGACTTTGAAATGCCATAAAATGTTAGGTAGAGTAGAATTTTGGTTCATTGTACATCTCATTACCGGTAGCATTTTATTCTAATTCTAGAAAATTAAAAAAATCAATTAATTTAGAGTCTAGTAGAAGCACCTACTAATCAACTACATGATACTCTCTATACCCTGTATAGTGGAAAATAACTCGTTAAAACAATATATATATTTTAACTTCTCAAATGAATCATTATTAACTGTCCTCTTCTATTGATACATTCAAGGTTGCATTTGATTAGTCTCTCTTCGTTTATGATTGCCTTCTATGGGATAGTTATGTATGTGAATATTGCATGTAGTTATAAATTGACGAGTGTTAATTAGGACGAAATTCACCCCTTTGACTTCATTGCTAGCTATTATTTAAGAATATGAATTGGAATTAGTCTCATATTATGAAGTGATATCAATTGAATTACCATTGAATATATCAGAGATTTATATTCACCTTATATTCATCTTAATTTCAAGATGACAATTTCCATAGCTCTAAATGACTAGTTGTAAATAACAAGCTCAATCATGTTAGAAGTACATCAGTCTTCGTTTATGATGTCCAGTAATATATAATGGGCTATCTATAATGGGATATAAAAAGTCATTACCTTCTGACTTAATGGTCTTGAGGTTCCAAGAAATGTCAAAGTTTGTTTAATGATCCTCAGCTTAGATTGATGCATGCGTAAATCAGATCCTACACTAATAATGACTGAATGAGTATTAAAGAGTAATCCATCAATAATGTAAGCATTTCATAAAATTGTTCAGTAATTTTTTTAAGGAGTTTTAAGGTCGTGGATGGGTACTATTGAGGAGCCCAACACTGGGACAGTGATTACTGTTTTACACTAGTTGTCGATCCAAGATCATTCCGTAATAAGAAATATGAAACATAAGAGTTAACTTGAAGTGAACCATAAAAAAGGTGAATTGACTGTTATAGGGAGATTTTCACTTTTTTTGTCTTACAGGAACAGATAATACGCCTCTGAACTAAGGAATACTTCAAGTCTATTGAATTATTTTCATCTATTTGATTACCGAATCTTTATACGGGTGCTTTCATAGATTTCATACATCAAGTTTAACATATTCTTGTGAAAAATATCAGTGCTACTTATAATGAATAAGATTAGGATTTAAACGTAAGAAATTGTGGATTATCTTCCTGAATTCATTCATAAAGTATTTAATACTAGTTTATTGAAGTTTTTTATAATTGTAAGTAATCGATACTCATCAGTGTGGTTCGCTTAAAATCCTGAAAGTACTGGGTTCTAGTCCCACGTACGAAACCGTGGATGAGCACTGTTGAGGAGTCACATTCTATGACGAAATGGCCATCGCATGCTTCCACTGTTCCAATGGTGGTCTAACATTGATCCATTCATGATACCAATCTTATATCTATTATTTGAATAAATTGTATTCTAATTCAACTACATTATGATAAGCAATGGTCAAATCATTCACTAAATCATTATCTCTAATTAGTACTTCGAAGAAGTACATCGAAATATCTGATGTATAAGTGATTTCCTTTCAAACAGCCGGATACCATCAACAACAGCCTACAGTGGAAGAGAACAAACCAGCTTTTAATTGAAGAGGAAATTAGAAAAAGACGTTGAAAGTGAACAGGACACAAATTGAAGGAATTATCAAACTGTATTACGAGGCAAGCGCTAACTTGGAATCCTGAAGGGAAATGGAAGAGAAGAAGGCCAATGAACACACTTCGTCAAGAATTGTTGGCAGACATGAGAAGGATGAATAGCAAATGGAAACGACTATCCAGGACAGAGTTGGATAGAGAATCCTGGTGAGCGGCTTAAGCTCCCCCATGAGGGTTAACAGGCGTAAGTAAATAAATTATTTCCATTTAAACAGATACAAATGCATTTTACTAATGAATAAAAGTTACTTATTCATTATTATTATTCGAAATAATATGGAAAATCTTCTCAATCAACTTCTATCCTTTACTTTTACTATCTACCTAGGCATGTATTAAGTCTATGAACAAAATGAAAAACATGTCAATATATTCTTAATTGTAATTATCAGTTGTCTAAATTTCGAAATATTTTCATCAGTAGAACAGTTCATCGGTAGAACATTTCATCAGTAGAACAGCTCATCAGTAGAACAGTCCATCGGTAGAGCAGTTCATCGGTAGGACAGTTCATCAGTAGGACAGTTCATCAGTAGAGCATTTCATCAGTAAGACAGTTCATCGGTAGAACGGTTCATCACTTTCTTTTAACATTTATCATAATTAACCATTAAAATCTGAAGATTCTTATTTAAATGATGAAATAAATTCACTACAGAATACAAATAAATAAGAAAAGGAATTGAGAAAAAATATCTATCTGGACAGAATATTTTGTGATTGTCAGTCATGATTAACACAGAGCCTGAGATGAATGTTTATTAGCTTAGATAGTCATGTGGTGTATGCTACTGATGTCGATAGATATAAGTAGTATGTATCATCAATCAAAAGTGTATTGTCTGGTTACAGAAGGTTAAGAAGATCGAAGAAAAGAAAATGAGAACAAAGAATGATTGATGTGGAGACAACGAAGTATGAGACGATTGATTGGCATTTTTCAGAATGAACAATCAAGTTTGAGGTAGTTGATTAACAGTTTGCAAATGAATTAATTACTGTATAGTTCTCAGATTCTACTAACTCATTCTGTAATTTTGTATTCATAATACGTTCGATTGTCCCCACTACATCCATACCACATAAGAATGAAGAAGTAAAATTTACAAGTTTAACTGAAGAAAGGTCTACATCACTGTAATATCAGTTATACTGAGATTATGATTCGAATTGAAGGTATAGATGAAGAAATATTTAAACTCCAGATCTAGGGGTAAATGACATATGAATATATCTGAGCTATTGAACCAGTTTCTGAGTCAAGTTACTTATTTTCTTCAAATACTGGTTATGATTAATCATGACGATTCTGAGCATATAGTCTGTCTCCACCAATAAATTTGATTTCAACAGTCATGAATGCAACATCTTGGTTAGATTGAGTTTAGCTCCATTTCAACTTATTTCTCTTTGAGCATGCGTCATATGTTGGGACAGGAGGTGGCTGAACATATGCAATTCACAATCTAGTTACTACAGTTAGGGATGATTCAGAAACTTCATCATTCAATTTACCATTTTCTCCTAATAATCTACGTTTATCCTCAGTAATGCTCACCTAGTTATTCTAGGATACACGAGGATTTCCTCAATAATACCGATAATCGAACAATGGTATCCCACATATGTACTCTTATAGGCTTTGAATTGAATCTATGACTAACTTCAGTTACATTATATTTGTATTGTTGGTAGATGCAGACTACTTGGTTGCAGTCCACGTGACTATCGTAACCAATGGTTGGAGATTCTTGGTGACATAGTTCAGAATCGATCACTCTATGTCTTTTCTTAAATCTTCTTTCTACGAACTAATTCTTTCTTCCTGTACTATATGCTTATATGCAATCAAACGACGATCAAGAACCTAATAAAATTTTGATAGATGCTGATTATTCTAGTGGTCGTCTATCTACTAATCAGATTTTCAAGAAATTCGGTGAAAATGTTTCAGAAGAACCAAACTTTTATGACCTCATATCAAGCATCGTTGATCCTCACCATTTAATCACTTTTAATAAATTCTCTGTTCCATGTGACAAATATGTTTTAAATAAAGTCAAATTAAATGTAGCTTGAGAATATGAGGATCTAACACTGTTTCATGGAGGAGGATAAACCCGGAAAATTTAAAGTCCGGATCTTCAAAAAGGGGGGGTGTTATATCCCGATGAAAATAATGAATGGTAACTTTTGGGATCCATTTATAGACTAATACTATGCGCATATTTTTATTGTATAATTGTTATGTAACTAAACTATTCATATTCATGTCCCTGTTATTATGAGTTTTATTTTGACCCATAAACTATTATTATACGTCTTACCATTCATGATGGTCCACCAGGGTGCTTGGTACCTGTGTGGTTGCGCCACAGGATTGAGCTGTACTATTCAGATTGTAGCGTTACAGCCTGTACGGTGTCTGGTTCCCCTGCTAAACGGGGTTGAGCTGTACTGTCTGAGTTTCTACGTGAAAGTCTGGATGGTGTCTGGTTCTCCTGAAAACCAATGTAAAATTACCCTGGCTCACAAGGGTATATTATATAAATTGCGATGCTACCATTCATGAGTTATGGCCTGTCTATCAATTACTTTTGGCCAAACATTGTATAAATGTTATTTTCTATTTTATGGTACGTTGTGGTCCATTTGGTTTGTATATAAATCCCGTATGTTTGAAATAAATGATTCATATTGCAGAGGCTGAGATTAGTGTTCTGAACTCAACTGGCTGGGCTAGATAGGAAGCGAAACCAATCAGGACTCTAAACTGCTCGCACGTGTTTCATGTGTCACCAGTTCGGTTGATAATTCGCTGCTCTCTGATTGATGGTATCGTTGTGTTACCTAATATACAGGGCACACAGGTTGACAAGTTATAACATATTACACCATTGAGTTAACTACTTCTATGAATCCAGTGTTCATCTCTATTGTGCTAATGAGCTATAGCAACTTGGACCGATACATATACGTGCTTGGTCCTACATGGTAACTGACTGATTTTACACTAATAATAGTATAAAACATCTGATAGATAGATACATAGATAGATACAGATATATAAAATGAATGAAATAAACAACTTACAATGAATCCTTTATACCATTTTTTAATTTGTCCTTCGGTAAAATGTGTTTTCGCTGAAAGTTTTTTTAATTCTGTTTTATTAATTCGTTTATTTGAATGAATACCACCCATTTGTTTTATATTTAAGAATATAGTTTAATACATATAAAGTATGATATAATACTTTCCCAAAAATAATCACTTTCTTCTTTGTTTTCTTTCTTTTTTTTCTTGTTTTTGTTCTCTTTTCTTCTTGTTTTTGTTTTCTTCGTTTTTTTTGGTTTTTAATTTCTTTAAATCAATTTACAATCGTTTCTGTTGAATAAAATTGTCTAATAATCCATTGAAACATTGATCACCAGAGATAATACACTTTGAATACCATTACTACTATGACAACAACAACAACAACAACAACTAAGACTACGACTAGTAATACGACTTCTACTACTATCACTACTACTGTTATCACAAATGTTATAAGAAGTAAGTAGTATATTTAATTGTAATGATCAAATTAAAAAGATATTCTCTTCGATGAATTTTGGTTGTTTTTTCGCAAATACTTTTGGATAGGTTAGAATACAAGGTCAATTGTGCACGTATATATATATATATATATATATATATATATATATATATATATATATATATATATATATATATATATATATATATACAATATTTATATTCGTTCATGACTATTCTATAACCAATGTGAATGAGACATAAGGGATTTATGTATCCTGATAGGTTATTTTCCTATTTTAGACGCCAGGTCAGTTGTATAATGTACAATATACCTATGATTGAATTCAATATTTTCAAACCTACGCTATATATATATATATAAGTTGTACCTACTAATCAATTTTATTATCTTACCGTAAATGTGTCAGTAGTGCCAATGTGTGGGTGGTCATCTTCACACGGGCATTCATGTGACCTTGAAGTAAAATTCAAGGTTAAAATATCCCTTCCTGAATTATTAATATGATTGAACCCATATATTTATTATGTTAATAAACAGGAGTTACTATTCATTAATATTTCATATTGTAGCTCATTAAGAGATAACAAGTAACTTATGTGTATAAAGGAGGTTAAACTAAGCGGATAACTCAATGGCATTTGAAGTGAACAGTATTAGGTTCGAATCCTAAAGTGAACATCAACTCTAAGATGCAGTTACATTCAACTGATGGGTTTCGATTGGGATGAAACGCGCGTCCTGGATTCCACTGCTAGCCATTATTCATCTTTGCTTATAAGGCTAAAAATATTTCCTAAGAAATTTAAATCTAGTTGGTAGAATAACAATTTATTAGTATAGTTGAAGAGAGTTTTATGGAGATCCATTTCATTCATAAATCATTTAGTGATGAATGACTCCCCAACTGAAGAATAAGTTACCTGGTTATGCCACTTTTATGTTTATCTACGAATTCAGCTCCTCCTGTGCAGAAAGCTATATTGGAAGCACTGCCAGGCAACTGAACCAATGAGTTAGTGAACACCTCCCTTCATGGTTAGGAAAGGGTACCGTCAAGACAATACGCAGCTCTGTCCTATCATGCTTGATCGATAGCGTTTATGTAATAGACAGAAACAAGTCATTTAAAGTTAGTTATCGTATTCCTACTAGTCTTCCCTACAGTGTTCGATCTCGTCTCTTGCACTCGGCAGAAGCTATAGGAATTCGAGCAAACAATCCAAGTCTTTGTGTTCATAAAAAATTTGTAACACCCTTATCTCTCCCTTGACCTTATTTATTATTATTATTATTTTCCATACTCTTTCTTCGTTTATTTTTCCTCACCTCCACCCACTCTTTTCTTTCCTCAAATATACGTTTCACGGTCCAGGTATCTGAACACTTCTAGTTACGTAATATTATCATTTTATTATGAATGTGATTCCATTGTCTATATTTCTCTAATCAATGACCTATTTCCCGTTATGTAACATTAATTCAAGCCTTTATTGTTCTTATCACAAATCGTACAGTTGTCACCACACTGTCAAGTTGTACTTTTCATTTATTTATGTAATCTATCCCACTGTTATCATCATTGACTCATAAACTGCCTTCATTGGTTTAATTCATTTCGTAGGTGCATATAGAAAAATATCACTGTATATTAGAGTATAGTCTGATGAAGATCTAATCTTGTTCTAAATTACAATATGGGAATTTTTCAAATTATGAATGAAACCTACAAATTAGCCAGTAGGCCGATAGTTTTTTTCTAATGGAATTAACAATGTTTTGGTAAAAGAAAAACATAGGAAGTTAAAAACAATTCTTTCATGAAACATTGATTAGTTTACCATAGTTTCATTATTTTTCTCGGTGAACAAATTAGCACTTGACATATGCTCATTAGTGACTGGCTTCATGAGGTATTTCCTAGAGTTCTAGTGGGAAGTAGTGACCAGTGTAGTTCAAACGGGTCTGTTGTGAGATAGTAACTCACTGAAGACAATGATGGATGTGTCACTGAATGTCGTGGATTAGTTGAAATTAGACATTAACAGCACTGGATACCGGCTCAGTAGTCTAGAGGTTAAGCGTTCGTGCGCGAAACCAGTAGGTCCTGGGTTCGAATCTCGCAGGGGGCGAGGTCGTGGATGCGCACTGCTGAGGAGTCCCACAGCAAGACGAAACGACCGTCCACTACTTTTAGGTTTTCCATGGTAGTCTAGCTTCAATTCACTCATGATCTCAACTATTAAGAAAATGTTTTGTTTTATAGTAATCATTGTTATGGTTTAGCCCTTTGTGCCAATGAAAATCATAAGTTAATCATTTTTGAAAATGTTTAACCATTGGTTACCAACTATTAGATAGTCAAACGTAACACACTGACTATCAAAATTTGTAGGTCATGAGTTCGATGCCAGTCAACTACGTAGATTAGCACTGTTAAAGAGTTACGTGCTAAGATAATGCAGTTGTTGATTTCTGCTTGATTTTTATTGATTTTATTTTGAATGATATTACTGAGAGTTGAGTTTAACCATTTGATTTGAAACATTTTGATAATTAATAACAGGGAAATCTGAAAACACGTATTTTTTGTTATCTATGATCAATATTAAGAATATTAGTGTTCATTTGTAAGTTGTATTGTGTACAAAATTGACCACTAGAAAACAGTAGCACTGATCAGATGTTATGTCCTAATGTTAGACTCTTCAATAGTCCGCATCAACGATCCTACCAACAAAATAACCTAGGACCTTTAGGTTTAACAATGAACGATTTAGAACAAATAGATTGAAATTCAACACAATCATTTTGTGATATGGCACGATGTTTACCCAATATTACTGGTGATAGTTGTTTCGCTACCAAAGTGTATGAACTCCATCAATTACAAATTATCACTAGAATTCTAAGAACATCTTTAAGTTAGTCACTAGTGAGCTGTAAACCATAGTTTACTTGTAAAGCTTTTGCTTAAATTCATCTAATTCCCATGAATGTTAGATTAATTTAAACAGTGAAAAGACTCATACAGTACGGCCTTGACAAACAAAGATTTATACATCCTTTTGTTTTGATTCATTTAGATATTTAAACATGATCGAACTATTTAACAACTGAATTTCCCATGTGATAGGAAATTTCACAGTTCAGTATACCGTAGAAGTGAAATGAAGAAATTCCATCATCACAGAATTTCTCATAGACTAAGGAAAATGTAGATGACTTCATAGTCATAGGTGATAAACGTGATGTGAACCGTTTGTTTAAAGAACTCAATACAAGTCAAATCCATACATATGAAGAAGTGATGAACAATCAACTTCCTTTTCAAGACATACTGACTAGTAGGAGAGACGATGGTTCTCTATATAAAAAAACCGACATAAACGGGGCAATATCTTAAATTCCGTAGTCATTATCCAATATATTACAAATATGGATTAATAAAGGGCTAATTCAGTAGGATAGTTGTATTTGTACTAGTGATACCATTGAAGGAGATATGAAGCTCTTAACTGACTTATGAACGAAAGTTATGCGTTTTAATATTTCTTAATTATTTGAGTCTTGTTCTGTTATATCCCTGAGTCGTTCATAAACTGTGATTTACGATTTAATGAGTTCTGGAAACTTAGGTGTATAAATCCATGAATTTTGGAATTACGATTTCTGCATGGCTAAATAGTAATAGGATTTGTCGGCTAAAACAGGAATGTGTCCTGAGCTGATAGTAGTTACGATCTATATCGATCACAGACCGAGGTTAGTTGATTTCGGTTAGAGTGCATCATTGTCCAATAGGCGGAAATGAAAGAGCTATGACGTCATGGTAAAAAAATTTCTCAACAATGTATTACACCACCAAGATCCAACAAAAGTGACACCGATGATGATTAGAAACTCAATAATCCATATTTCCAACTTGAACCAATTCTCAGTGTAATTAAATGGTAATCCCTTTAATGATTAATTTCGTAGTTTGATGCAACTATTTCAACACATACAAACTTTATTTACTTATCATTCCTTCATAATCATTAATCTAAACTGTAATGAAAATGTATGACTCTTCAGTCAGTTTGAATTGTAGCTAGTATCTATCAACCCATCACCAGAAAAAATACATAGGGAATATGAATGAGGATAGTTAACTTTTAGATCATTACTACTGTGACGGTAGTGACGTTACTAACGCGAGTCTGTTTTTGTTATTGCAAGGCAACAAAGAGTAAACGTACTGGGAAAAGGACAAGCCCTACATAAGCTGAACCCGTAGAACGATGAATAAAACTATTTTGTAATAAGTTTTCTCTTTTTGTACTTGAACTGCATCTTTCAATTTTCAAATATATATCTATTTGTGCCAGCACGCCGCGTTCTTACTTCAAAGGTATTTATCGGTCCTGATTGTTATATTATTCTTTCAGATCTCTCCTGCTTCCACCAAGTAAACGCTAATATTACATACTACACTACCACTAACCCAGTATCAGTTCGCGATCTTAATAAAGGCCAATTGTTCAAAAGAAAAAATGAACACACTAAAGTTGTTTAATAATTATGATATGAGAGGCCCCCTAATGCCCTGGTACGGCCGAGAGTGGGAAGAGTCAGCTCTCCGTTTCCAAATGCTCGCTCATTGTCACGTGCAAACAACCACTACCAGGGAAGTCCTATTCACTGCCTTCTCACAGCATTATTGTTGTTTACGAAATTGAGAGGACGAAAACCAAATATCCGGCAAATTTAACCAGGTTGGTGGACACGGAGAGTCCACCTAGGAGAGTTGGAAAACCCTGATTCCAAACCAATGGTGCACATTAACTCCAGGATCCTGAAGAGACAAATGACGTATTGGTCACCAACTACCATGGGACTGCATCTCCTAACATAACTCCACTGCTTTATGGATCAAACCTTTAGATCGAAGTCACCGGCGGTGACCCCCTAGGAAAACTACCTGCTTCGATTCGGGTAGTATCCTAACCCTCACAGAAATCGAATGATTTATGTAGTGCATATCTAGTTGGTGCCTCCTTGTTGTACCAATGTTGAAAGAAACAAACAATATGAGAGAAAGAGAGAGAGGCAAATAGAAAAATAAATACAATATATATATATTTTTTTATACAAAACAAAACAATATACGAGAGAACAAATTCATATTTATATTAACATAAACATTTTACTTCACCAAAGAAAACAAAAACAACAAAAAAAAGGAGAATAATGAATAACGAAAATCTTAAAAAAGATACTACACAATCATTATTCATCCTCTTTTTGTGTATCGTTTATTTTTTGTATATTTTTTTTCTTTTCCGGGAGAAAATCATCAACATAATGGTACTTTCATATCATTGATTTGTTGATTTATTCACAAGGAAGATTATGATTATGATTATCATTATTATAAATAATGAAAATGATTAGGATGTGTATATAAAAATGAATTTAAATTACTTAATGTACAAAGACCGCTTAATGTGTGATGGATAGAGATTTCCACACTATTTTCAAATACACTATAAAACAACAACAACAATAACAACAATAATAGAATGTAAATGGAAACAAGAAAACAAAACAAAAGTTAACTATATTCAAAAGATAAACTGTTGTTTATGACGACTTTATTAGGTTAGAAAATAGAATACAACCACCAATGAATGAGAATCAAGTTCAAGTGTGTTCAGTTTTAATGTAAGTAACCGGGAAAAACCCGTAAGAATCTATAAAACATTTAATGTTTCAAGTAATTTTTAATTATACTTATCTTTAATGGACAGGAAATTCTATTCTACTAACAATTTTTGTTGTCTTTTGAAGGTAGATTAAAAAAATAGGTTAATTGTAGTATTATGGTGTGGGTTACTTATATCCACATAAGTAGTATAATATAACGGTGGTCAGGCATAGAATGTATTTCAGCGGAACGCAACGCAATTGGTATGAAAAGGCATGAACAATGAAATCTGAGACAATGGATTGATATTTTGCAAATTAGCTAGTTACTATATGGTTCTCCGATTTTATTGAGATGCTCTGTAATTTTGTGTCAAATGCATTCTATTGTCCCCACTCGTGTTCTTATTCACTACAGTATATAACTGGATATGGTGAAATCATCAAATGAGTAACACTGAAGTAAAATGTAGGTGAGTCAGTTGATTGAGGTGATTTCAACATATGTCTAGGATGAGAAACCATTGTCTACCACAGTGTGCAATCAAGTAATCCGTTGAAGAGAGGCTAAAGAAACCGTCCACCGACTTATGCATGATAACAGAATAAGACGGATAATTTGCGCAAAATATATTTATTATACTAAGAAGTTGAACGCAGTTGAGAGGAAACATTGGTTAACTAGGATTTAGTGATAGTTGGGATATATCAGAAAGCCGTACCTGCAATTTTAAGGGAACTGGTGCTCACTGATGGATGCAAACCCCCGGTCACTAATTTTCATAGTCTCACACATCACAGTTATTCGGGCTGTGACGGTTTCTTGTAAGATTAGGTTATTTAGACTTGTTCTATGGAATTAGATCAGAACTAAAGACTAAACAAACATGACAGCACTCAGTTGTCAATCAATATAAACATTCATTGTTTGTTTTACGAATATTTAAAACTTACTGAACATTACTAGAATGAATACTCGATTTTAATTCATGTAAAGATTCTTGTATACTAGAACAATCATATGTAGATTCTTCATGTTCACTTAGTGAACGAATTTGTACAAGTAAACTGACAAGTTTTGTAATCAGATCAACTGTTTTCAAATTTCGGAATTTTTGAGCCTGTAAACAAAAGAAAGTAAGTTTAAATAATATTGATTTCACTACATGAAACAAACAGATGAATAGAATTGAATAATGCACAGGAGTGGAATACAGCATACACACTTTCTCCTATTTGAAACTCGTCAGCTGGATGAACCTACAACCATCTAGTGTCAATGTTTACATCGAACCCAGTACCTTTCACTTCTAGCGCCCAACGTATTATTCACTGGGCTTGTGCAACAAGGGATGACTTTTTATTCATTTGCAAGGGTTGTTTGGATCTTGTAGTTCATGTTAAGAACTGCAACTGATTTATCGCTTTTTGGCATATGTGCATTCTGTGTGGATTTCTTATTACTTAATGGTGGTATCGATGCAATTCGCACAAAATGCACATCTGTCAAAAAGAGATAAATCAGTTACTGTTCTTAACATGAATGGGAAGATTTAAACAACACTTATAAATGAACATAAGAACTATTCCGTAAATCAACGAAAATGTTGAAAAAACTAATCTCTACCCTAATGAATGCGGTTGATCTGACTTTAGAAGTACCATTTAAAAGTCTGCCATCAAAAAAGCCTATGATTAAAGAGAACTTTCAACACATTAAAAATCTCCAGTAGTAAGATTTTATTAATTACCCTTACTTTTCTACTATGCCTTTCTCTCTCTTACACCCTTTCAGGACAGACTCTAATTTGATCAATAAAGTAGTGGATAATCTTATCTATGATCAGGAAGCTTTTAACACCCAAATTTTATTACAAATTGGCATCTACGTTTTTCAGATTTAGGCTTTACAAAGACGGCTACTAATATAACATTTTTTGACAAGTTACTCCAACAGTTTAACAATCAGTAACACTTCAGGTCCTACAAGAATATAGTAATTAAAACACGATAACTAAACAGATATCAGTAAACGAAAAGAAACTGGATAAAACGCTTGAAAGCCGATTGATTCAAGTTAATTACAGTGCACAGAGTTGTATTAAAGTGGTCAAACAACTAAACTTCTAACCATTGGGTTGTACAGACGGATTGTGGCCAGCAGCCAGATCCAGAATGTGAAGTTTCATCCTAATTTCTGAATTCATCAGGTACGCGTGCCTAGATCTCAGGAATGTTCACAATCCATTTATTTAATGAAAGCTTGTGAATAGAAGGATGCGGAAACAAGAAAAATCATGATTTAGCCTATATATCTCAGAGTTTGTCAAATATTAGTTTATTTATTTGAACACATAAATATTGGTACAATATATATGCGCCACACAAAACAATGAGAATTTAAGGAGAAGGAAAAAAAAGTAAAGTGTAAAAGAAGAGAACAATGACGAAAAGATTGGGCCAAGGTAGTGTAATAATAATAAAAATAATAATAATAATAATAATAATAATAATAATAATAATAATAATAATAATAATAATAATAATAATAATAATGGGGGAACGGAAAGGTACAATAAGAAGAAATCATTCAGTTAAGGAAGATACAACCACTTTTTATGAAGAAAGTAAAAGGTTACAGCAGGATCGCCACTGCCCTATATTCTGAGCCATATCTGATAACGTCTCTAGCCACTGTGTTGCACCAACTCTCGGACCCCAACCAGGGAGTCGTGAAGGACCGACACAAGCCAGTCCTTTGCAGATTTCTTTCATACCACGACACCATGTCATGCACTGACCACCTCTCCGCTTCTTCCAACCAGTCCCAGAGTCGGCAAATAACGCACGACGTGGAATTCTCTGGAACGACATTCGTAGAACATGTCCAAGCCACCGAAGTCGGTGTTTCAAGATGGTGACACCAGTTGCATTATCATCCCTGTGCCCGAACACACGATGACGAATCTCTGCATTACTAACATGGTGTTGCCACTGGATGTCAGCAACCCTTCGGAGACAACGATGATTAAACACAGAGTCGTCTAACGTCCTCGACTCGAAGAGGCCAGATTTCACAAGCATAGAGCAAAACTGCTCTCACTGACGCGTTGTAGATCCGACCTTTTACAGTCAGACTAACATCACGAAGGCGCCAAAGATGGCCCAGATTGGCATAAGCCGCTCTGGCTTTCAAATATTAGTAATAATACTAATACAAGCTATAGGTTGCACACTCCAAACGTGTTCTACCATATAAAAACTTTGAGGCTGAAAGTTCATTGTATGGATTCATAATTAATTGCTGAATGAATCGAAAATTAATATAAAGCATAATACTGTCAAACTGTTCTACTAATAACTATTTAGCATCACCAGTTTAAACTATCAAGTTTCCAATAATCTCAACTAAAGAGTATCTGAAGATTGATTTTTACAGATACTTCGAATTCTCTCTATAAATACCGACGTACTTTTTATCGTTAATCTATAGAAGGAATAAACATCTCCTGAATTCCTAACTGTTGCGAGTTAGCTCAGAAGATTACCGCGGATGAGAGAAGAAAAGTACCGACTTCTATGGTGTTTTGTGTCATTATTGAGCATAGTTTCCGAATGGTGTAACCAAGTAAATTGTTGGGATATTCAGGAAAATATCCCAAAGATTATTCTGTCAAGTCTAATGCTATCCTCGGACTTGAGATGGTATTATTTTCTTATTGGTCAGTATTTATTTCAGGTGTCGTTTTCCTACTGGTCGATATTGTACAAAATGTTGTTTTCTATTTTATGGTACGATATGGTCTGCTTGGATGGTATATAAACAGAGTACGTTTGAAATATAATGATTCATATCTCCGAGGCTGAGACTTGCGTTCTGGACTCAACTGGCTAGGCTAGACAGGAAAGCGGGACCAATCAGAACCCTAGGCCGTCCTTACGTGTTTGCGCGTCTTTGGTTCGATCGATAATTCGCTGTCCTCTAATCTGCTGCCGTCACAGTTATAGCATAAATACTTAACAGTATGACACTATTATTTAGTAACCGTCTTTCATCTATGGATTATGAAATTCTGATAACATAAGAGAACGTTTTGATGTAATAAAATTTTTCTAAAAAATCTATTAATGAGATAATTTGGAAAAAAATAAGCATTAACTTAAATAACTAACCTGCATACTCTTTATTCGTGTAACGATTTCATAGGCATCTTCATCACAACGCTGTTTGAAATCAGCTGCTTGTTCTAACGGCGCTACACCATGTTCTTGAGCAATCTGTAAACAGAAACATGAATAAATTTTTGGGAATACACTATGTGTTGCCCCGATTGATTATAGTGAGAACCACTATGATGATCTTATTAGAGTAGTAACAAAAATATATGCAATATGTCATTAATCTAGTATACATTGAAAGGTTAAAGTGTGAGCTGGTTTCATGTAGTACTTTGGTAATTAAAGTTCGTTTATCTGCTGAGAATTATCGAAACCACTTGACTGTTTAAATCGAACGAAGTAGGCGATACTGTATTTACACCTCGTTAGTTTACTATTTGTTACAATGATACACTATTTTGTAACTGAAAACATAGTGATGGTCGATCAAAGGTGAATGCAATTACAAATCGAAATAAACTAAAAAAATATGTCGGTGAATTCATTTGCATTCACTTCGTTGTACAGGCCAGTGTCAACTTCAATATTCGACTTAACAAAACTCATTAGTAAGCAATCTCAATGATCCTGAAACAACGTATAATCTATTTCACGTTTTTTTTAAAAACAATATTCAATAAGTTAGCCATTCAGATATGATGTTGTTATCCCAAAAGATATTACAAGTATATTCATGTAGTCAGCCAGAGTCAAAGACAGTAAGAATGTGGATCCGTTAAAGTTGCTTAAACCCACATTATAACACCATAATAAAAATCAAGAAGACAAGTAGCAAGGGGAAGATACAATGGTAAACTAAACATGGAAAGTATTGTTCAGGAGAAATGGGTGAGAATGAAGATTTTGCGCCATGCCATACAACATCTGAGGCTATAGATTATGGTGAGCGGGGCTGACAACAACAACAAATCTGCACCTGCTGACATATCTCAGATCAAAAGTCAATGACTTCATGAATTAATATTATGTTTTGGTCCGGACGTCATTTAGCTTTTTTCTCTAATATATTTCATCCTATACCACCTATCCTCGCATAACGTGGCGAGGAATTATAAAGCATATATAAAACATGTTTCAACCACCTAGATCAATTAAGATTAACAGCCTTAACAATCATCTTGCTATCTTTACCTGAGAAACTGGAATTAACCTTATCAGTAGTTATTTAGTGACTCCATTATGTACAAGCAGTCCTTTGAAAACAACTTATAGGTCATAATTTAGTCGTAGATCAATACAGAATGGAAAGCTGTGTAGCCTGTTCCACTACCTAGTTACTGATATTCACCCTCGGAAAAACAACAGTCAGTCAGCTGCAACGTAGGACCAGGCACATATATGCATCGGTCCAAGTTGCCATACTTCATTAGCACAATAAGATGAACACCGGACTCGTAGGAGTAGTTAAGTCAATAGTGATAATATATAAAAGAAGAATTGCATATAAGGATATAGTACAGGAAGAAAGAATTAGAAAGAAAGGTATAAAGTGATTTTAATCTCATAGTTTAAGGGAAAACAAAGAGTGTATACACCTGAGCAATTGTGATCAATTCTGAGGCAAGTCATCCAGTCTCTAACCGCTGGTTACGACCAGCTGCCCTTCCTCGTTTCAGATTAACTATAGCCTTCTGAACTTGAGCTAGAGTTGGGGGACCTACTTCAATGTTTCATTCACACTGTCTGGGAATGGGGGGTAGTTGTAGAGTAGATGAAGGCCAGCTAAACTGTTCTCTAAAATGTTTCGCCCATCATTCTAAACATCTGGACTAGAAGCAGATGTGTCGTCTTTCTCCGAGATAGTCTCACTTACACTTTACAACAACAGCAACCTATTAACGAAATACAATCATCTATATACACATGATATTGGTATTTGATTAGTCACTGAATACCATATATAACAAATAATGGGGCACAACTGGATTTCACACGGATTATGCAATCAAATGTTATATTGAGTAGATATCACAATACATGAATAAAGACGAGTGATGGATGTCATACTAGATAAACACCACACAAATATGTTACTGAATTAAAACATGATATTGCGTGGTAGAACTTGGTGAAAGCAAGATTAGGTTTGCATCTGTCCCGAGTATTTGTTAATTATCAGTCTATAAGAGTTGGGCGGCCAAGCCAAAACGTGGCATCAGTGCTTGAAATCACTAACTTCTAGTCTGAGCCATATTGGTAAATACAGACTACTTGGTTGGGGTCCGCGTGACTATCGTAACTAATGGTTGGAGACTCTGGCTGACATGGCTCAAAATCAATCACAATGTTTTAAGTGTATACACACTTTGTCTTCCCCTAAACCGTGAAATTAAACTCGCTTCATATCTTTCTTTTACGAACTAATTCTTCCTTCCTGTACTATATCCTTATATGCAATCTTTCTTTTATATATTATCACTATTGACTTAACTACTCCTATGAGTCCGGTGTTCATCTTATTGTGCTAATGAGGTATGGCAACTTGGGCGGATGAAAACATGTACCTGGTCCTGCATTGTGACTGACTGACTTAGAGTTGCTTACACACTCCAACTAGTAATTTATTAAAAAAGAAAGTACACCTTATAAAATGTATGAAACAATAACTTACTTCATTTGCATATTGTAATACATGTACTAAATATTGATTTAATTCTTTATTTAAACGTTCTAAATGCATAACCAAAGTGAGATATGTATGTTGAAATTCTAAAGATAATTCAGCTTTATTAGATATCTATAATATATATATATGAACTATTGAAAGAAAGAAATTCACTACAAACTTTTCGTTCTGCTTCATCATTTAAATCTTGTAATTCATCAACACATCGTTTCTTAACTTCTAGAATTTTAGATAATTTTGTCTACAAGAGAAAAAACATTTTTCATTAGGAAAATACATAAAAGTGTAATTTAAACTGAATGTAATTCATTTACAGGTTTATATTAATGGTTTTAAGAGAAGGACCAAAATAAAAATGGATAAACACGAAAATGAACAGTATTATTATTCACGTTAATAAGAACCAACTAACAAGGAATATTGAAGTTAGGTGTCGATATATGATTGTATTAGCTAAGGTGATTGAGACATATGCTAAAGATGATTAATCATCAACTTAACTCAATTAGAGGTGTCGTAGGTTTTAGAAAGCCATGAACTGACATTAATAAATGTCACTAGTGTGTAAGATTAGTGAATTTTAGCCAAAGACTGTAGAAAAGCCCAAAACGACAAAAAATGTCCCACCGACTGCTCCGACGTGCGATGTTTCATGGTGTAGGGGTAGATTGAATGAAAGCTAGAGGCGGCCAGAACAAAACATGGCACAAATCCATGAAGTCACTGACAATTGGACTGAGCCATGTTTGCAGATGTACACTACCTGACTGGGATCCGTGAGACGATAGCAACCGATGGTTAGAGACCTTGAATGAAATGGCTCAAAATCGTTTGCAACGGCGCAGATGCATCCACTCTTTGTGTTCTCCCAAATAATAATCTCAATTCTTCATGTCCCTTTTTTCCTTTTTCCATATTTATTTCACTGGATTATACTCCTTGAATAACATCTTCAAACCCTAATCTTTCCGATTACTGCTTATACTTTTACTACCTCTATCACTGCCGCATTTAAATTGACAATTATATCTCTGTGCTAATGTGCTAACTTGAACTGATGTACGTACATACGAAGTTCTACGTTGTTGCTGACTGACTGAAGCATCAGAGAGCTAAAGTTTGCCGACAACTTCAATATGAATGTAACCCTAGGGGAAAAATAACTCATGGTTACTGATAGGATGAGTGAAAATTGATCCTAACTGTTAAAAATTAATTCATTGGAGATTTCCTGTAATCACTTATGAAATTTATTCATGTACATAAGCGTTTCACATCATTTGGGAAAAAACCCTATTTTTTGGTGCTTCAGTAAGTAATTTGACCTCGTGAGCAGCAGCCATAAATCAACATTTTACTCATTCGAACAATCCAAAAATTTGTTTAAGCCAAAGTTACGTACCACTTTTTATTTTATGAAGAATCACTGTCTAGGAAAAAATCTACTTACCACCATGACTAAAAATTTCATTGGATACCCTCCATATATATCGGCCTCATTGAGAAGTAAGCGACCACCTGAAGATTCATTCAAAGATAGTGCAGCACTGCCCATTGATGCAGCAACGTCACCGCTGCTAATTGCAGGGAGTTTTAACGGGGTTGACAAGAGATTATTATTATTAGTGGTAGAGGTGGTGGTCATGAAGTTTGGAGTTCTCGTCGACGGACTACCACCAATAGTTCCACCACTAGCTGCAGCTGCAGCTTCCGACTGACATAAAGGGCAGTCATGAACAGCTAAATCACCGGACCCACCACCACCTTGTCCTATTCCATGTCCGAATTTATGATGATGCATATGATGACGTTTGCCCTATAAAAAGAACAAATAGAGTTGTGTTGAAATGTTGTTAGACACCAGACTACTCGGACTTAAAGGAGCAACAGTTATCTACTGATATGAACTCTTACTTCAGATCAAATTTCGATAGCTTTGATCAAAAGGTCACAAAAATACATAGTAAAATAAATGTTTAGGAGTTATTAATCAAAAAGTTAATGTTTTTTTCTATCCTGTATACAGCCACTGTCAGGGAAGTCCTATTCACTGCCTTCTCGCAGCACTACTGTTGTTTACGAAATTGAGAGGACGAAAGGCGAATGCCTGGCACTTCAACCGGATTGGTCGACACGGAAGGTCCACCTAGGGTAGTTGGAAGACCTTGGTTCCAAACGAATGGTGCACATGGGCTTCAGGATCCTGAGGGAACAAATGGCGTATGAACCTACTGTTGGTCACCGGTTACCATGGGACTGCATCTCCTGACATTGCTCCACTGCCTTTTGGATCAGGTGTGGCCCCTTAAGGAAACCACCTGCTTCGGTCCGGGCACCCGGGCAATATCAGAGCCCACATACAAATCGAGTGACTTGTGTGGCGCACATGTATTCGGTGCCCCTTTGTTACAACGCTTACGTATGCAAATAAATAGATTAACTAAACTATCCCGTGCCTATCGACAGACATCAGCACGGTCTATAGTATCAAAAAAAACATTTTGTATGTGAGCTAGCTCTACACCCGACAATATTTTGTAATACTCAGCTAAATAGTACAAACATGATGCAAATAGATCAAAGCACTCGCGAATGCCTTTTCAAGCACAGGGACCCATTTATGTTTAAACCTCGAGAAGTCAGTGCACGTACTGAAATGTGTGAAAAAAACATATTTATACTTGTCGGTGGATTTTTGGGTAAGTACACAACTTAGATTAAAGGCAAAAATGTTTGGCTATGTTAAAAAGGCGTATGTGGAAGAAAAGTGACAATAGTTGGTAACTTTTCACAAATACACAGATACGTTTATACTGACTCCATCTGACAATTTGTACGACCTTTGTCGGGCTAAACAAAACTAGATAACTTTTTAAGCATTGACAAATCACCGTGTAATTTTGGACAGCACTGTATGAAAAAAGTATGTTGAGCAGCCAATAATGTCACTGAAACTAAAGTAATGTGATGTGATAAAAGAAACTGCAAACTAAACAAGTAAAATAGTAAAATACACTGGACCACATTTAAGTCTGATGACCAGGTAAAACTTGGTAAAACGAATTATCGCCTGACGAGAAAAGATTCTATCTTGGTGATTTTTCAAAATTAATCTTTGTACATATATGACATTCTACACATTATTTTTACAAATGCGAATCAATCAATTACCTGTAAAGCAGATTGTGCCAGAAGTCGAGCGGGACTCATGAAAAGATTACGACTGGCTTTGTGCTGGGTTTTGTATGCAGACAAAGGTATAGTTTCTTGGGGTAAAATACTCAGGACTTCATAGTCAGGTATTGACCGAGTGCCAAGAGCAGGCTTATCGAAAGTGACACGATAGCAATGTCTTAGTGCATCGATAGCGTCAACTTTCCCAGTGTACAAACCATCCGTTGGGTAGCGAACCCTGAAAATGTGTAGACGTTAGACGGTGCAACTGTCAGTTTTTGCATAATTAAAGCATGAAATTCTAAAAATCATTACTTAATCAATATTTCTATAATATTACTGGAACTTCAGTAAGTGCGTATGGTCTTGATTATTAAACTTATTACGTAGAGATTTGATAAATCATTTTATGAAAGGAGGAAACTAGTTCTATAATCTGTAGTCGAGACTAATCAAACACAATTGGACCGTGGCTTAAAACCAAGTTTATGAACCTGTATCTGATAAAGGAGTTAACATAAAAAAGGTCAAACCTATCAGTCTGTCAGAAATTTAAATAAGTGAACTACTGTGATTATCCACTGATGATATTTACAAAGTGCTCCAATAACGACTAGGTATTGATAATTATTGGGCGAATTCCATTTGATGCTAGTCTCCCAACACTTTTATACAAACGGCAATAGATCACCAGAAGTAATTCAATTTATTAAGTTATACTTACATGAACACCAAATCAACTTAACTACTAGTGCTTAAAAGAGGCAGTAAAGTGGTTAAAAGAAATCTGGAGATGTACTACTACAATCAAATTACTGGAGGCGGCAGTCAAATCTATCGGGATCGAGAAAACCACCTGATTATCCAAACTATTTTCCGATTGATCAACTGAGAATTAACGAAACTCTGGCTAGAAACGAATGACTAGGCGAACAGAAATTACTTTTTGGTGTGTAGATAGTTGAGCTACCTTCAAAAACATTCAGTCCACGAAGAAATATGATGACAAACAATAACTTTGGAGCTAGAAATTTTGCTTGACGTGGGTTAAAGTTTTAGTCCGTTAGTAACAAAGTGGAACTTCGTACGTACGTACATCAGTTCGAGTTGCCACACAACATTAGCACAGGGATGCAGTTCAAGTTTCAGATCCGTCTTGTGTCATACTTGAGAAACAGTCTACTTCCATACTTCCTTGTGGTGCACATCGTTCATTCCACTGACAGTGGATACGGCCGAGGGTGAGGAGTCATCTCTTCCTTTCGACATGCCCACATGGTCACGCGTATACAACCACTACCAGGAAGGTCCTACTCACTGCCTCCTAGCAGCGGGCGTGTTCCTCACGAAATTAAAAGGACGAAAAGCGAATGTGCAGAGCTTCAGCCGGGTTGGTAGATATAGAGGATCCATCTAGGGGAGTTGGAAAGCCATGCTTCCAAACCAAAGGTATACATTAGCTCCATGTTCTCGAAGGAAAAAGTGACTTATGGATCTATTGTTGGTCACCGGCCACCATGGGATTGAATCTCCTAAGGTTGGTCCACTGCCTTGTGGATTAGACTTCTAGATCAAAGGATCCAGGTGTGGCTCTCTAAGAAAACCACCTGCTTTGATTTGGGCACCCGGACAGTGTTACAGTCCTCACATGAATCGATTATAACTGCTGCTGGCCTCATTGTTATTGTGTCGTACCAATGGTTATGTGTCCAAACAAAAACAATATACTTGACGACACTGTCTATAACCAAACTAGTTAGGTCTTACATTATAAGTGTGGATCATGTTCTAATGGAAGATGCACGTGACTGCTAAGTATAGTTCTGAGTAAATAACTGCTGACTTTTGTGCAGCAAACAAATGGAACAACAAAAGAAATTAACTCAGCTTTATACTTGTATTAACATGATCCAGGTGACGATAACAAGTTAAAATTCTTACCTAGCGGTTATCTTCGTCCCTATTATTAATGGCATTGGAACGTGCATATCGTCCGGCAGATCTCTTAAGAACTCTAGTTGCACTGACCGAGTAGCTTGCAAGGTGCGGATTTTTTCACGCTTTTCATTAAGGGAACGACGTTCTTCGTCAAAGAAAGCTGTAGAACAACGACGTGGCTTTCCCATCAAACGACGTAATAACGACCAATGAGCACGTGATAAACGGCGAGTTTTGACGTTTGGAAAGCTCTCACGAAGACAAATGCGGAAATCATTTTCGCCTAGTAATAAAGGTCTGGAGGAATACAATCGAAGGCTATATTACCTGTCCAAATTGGAGTAGAACCACTCGTAAAACACCCATTTATGTGCCTTTGGTAGCTTTAAAACATTCCGCAAACGGACGGCATTTGTTTGTGCCATTCGCCTTTCAGGATGATGCATTTGTGTACGCCAGGGCATATGCCCAATCATTGATTTATGCTACGAAGTTACATTGGTGATATAACATACCAGTTTAGCAGGCTTCCTCACTTTTGGTGACATTTCTTCTGCTTGTACTGGGGGTCTTGGGGAATGCAGTAATCGGGGTTTGTAATTTGTTGGGGGCTCGTAATAATCATCACTATAGTACCGGTTTTTCTTCCGAACCCGAGGCGGCTATATTCATAAAGTTGGGGGAAAAGACACACTTACATTTTTCCTGTAGGGGCTATTGTACTCCTCTCCTTCATCCCCGGAATCTGATAGGTGAAAACCAGTTATTTATCAAACTTACAATTCTGAGCTTCCGAGGACATTTTGAATCAAAATGCCGGCGGGCTCGCAACAAGGACTGGCGGAATAAGTCCACCGGTACAATGTCCAATAAAATTTCTGTGGTGAAAAACTTCAAGGACTGAATAACAAACTTTATTAGGACTCAGCCCAGTTCAACTACTTTGATACTCAATATATTATGGTTCAAGGGGGTCTGTACTTTTTATTAAAAGTAAATTGTAGTGGCAAATCAGTCTTCAGTATTAAGGAAGGTAGGTTGGTGAACCTGTATTAATCCTGACACATTGCTAACCAGTGAAGGCCCAGCTCCTCCTTGAAAGTATTCACAGATGGGGCTGGTTTTTTCAGATTCAGATTTGTGTAGTAAGGACAGAAAGCATACGGCCTATGTAATTCCTTTTCTAGTATGTTTCTGTGATCGTCCAGTCTTCTCTTGAAAGAGTCAATTGAAGGTGCGGACACCACTGCTTCAGGTAGCAGGTTCCAAGTATTGATGAATTGGTGTGAAAACCTGTATACCACGGATATTTTGTTCGTTCTTGGCTTTTCTACTCCCCTGCTATGTCCTCTGAGGTGTCCTGTAGTGTCAGTTATTATGCCAAGCCCATATACCTTATTCGAGCTTTCGGACATCCCATTCTATTCATTTTACTTGAGCCATACATTGACCTTGTTATTTATTCGCTTATCAATCTAGACTGTTTTTATATGAGCGTATATGTGTGTGCCCTTCTTATTCCATTAATCACATGTCTGTAGCTTTATTTTGTCTGACTATAAATATTGAGTAACGCTTGACAAAGATGGAGTTGGCTTCCCATCCATCTTCCATACGTGTCGTTTTTGATTTGCTATGCTTCATTCGCTTTATGTACGAAATATATGTATTCTCAAGTCAATCCTCGTTATTCGACTTATTTAATTCCGTTATTGGATAACGCGATTTAAGTCGACGATGATATACGAGAATCAGCGATGACAAACATCTATACGATCTTGGAGTCAGATCCACGAGCCACCAAAGTGGTAAGCCCGCCGACGACGAGCGCAACGCAGCAAGCTACGTCGATGAAGAGATTTCTGCACTTGATACATCCGACGAACACACTCAACGGGTCCAGCTCAATATCTAATCCGACGCACTCAGCAAAGCCTGTGTAGAACGACATGGACATGCACAAATCTTATTATCTTATTGTTACTTTGTCCTCATGTCAATTATCCTCATTGATACATTTGTCGGATTGTTCCATTACGATACAAATTGTCATTATATGCTTATTATTACATTATTGCCAATATCATGACCGAATGTGGAATTATTAATCTTGTTCGTGCTGTCATTAACTTATGACATTTTCGCAATCATATCACTCACCGAACAAATTACCATTCTATGAAAATTCCACTCTGCGTAATGACATCCAGAACTCATTGGAATATTTTTACTGTTCGAAAACGTGAAATTTTCCTGCTTTAAGTGAGTTCGTTCCAATTTTTCATGTCATTTTGATCTAATATTGCATTCATTCACTTAGTCGAGGTCAGCAATTTATGTTATCACAACATACATTTTTCATTTCGAAATCGCCTACTATTATGTCTGTGGATGCCTCTAACTAGCTGATTAGAAACCATTACGTTCATATTATCTCCTCGTCCACATGTATAACCACATGCCGCATCATTAATTACCCAAAAAAATTATTCGAGTACTGCAACTACTATTCTATTCCCATCGCACGGTATATCAGAACATAGAGTTTAGAGCTAGTCTCTCAAAGATACACTCTTGTTCGTCACATCCAAGTCAGTCTCATACGTTGGCATCACTAATCATATGTATTGGTATTTTTGTCATGCCTTGGTACGGTTTTGTAACAAACGAGATCGAGCGCATCTCCCTCAAACCACACAAACCACTCTAGGCTTCATGACCAAAAAGGAATACGACTCTACGTACCTCGTCTACTCAGTCACTATTCTGTTCCTCTGGTCATTCTTCTACTAATACATATTTAATGATAACTCAATGCATCTGTCATGACGCAGACGACAACGTCCACTGACTTCAAATTTTATGATTATTATCAATTGCAGTGCAGCAACGAATATCACCCATCGATGCATATATCATTTCACGACTTGCATATTATCATCCTACGAACGGGAACTACGCATTTAGATTCGAATTCACTCATCACTAGTCGATGCTATTTATTCTACTGCGGCTCAACAGAACATATATTTAACGTATTTCACTATTTCGTCAGCACCACAGACCAATTTCTGTCATATTCTACTTTACTTATTTTCACGATTTATTTCGCTATCATACTCACAAACAATTTATTATTATTTTCACGATATTTTGAATCGCTCATACAAACGTGTTATTTTATCGTTCAGACAGTCATAGCATTAGTACATGTCAATTTTTGTACGCTCATTAATTTGCTCATTTTGCATGTTAACGTTTCCATTTTTGTCCGCGCCTTTTCTATATTCATGTATTCTTTTGCATAAGTATGACATTTTCATATAATACGCTCACCCCTCATGTGACACTGTACTTTATCGAGTGTTGTACAATTTTTTGGCTACTTATTGTTAACGTTAACTTCATATCACTTGAGTATTATTATCGAAAACAGACATTTTTTAAATGTGCTATTTTCTACAGGGGGGGCTATGTAGTGTCAGTTATTATGCCAAGCCCATATACCTTATTCGAGCTTTCGGACATCCCATTCTATTCATTTTACTTGAGCCATACATTGACCTTGTTATTTATTCGCTTATCAATCTAGACTGTTTTTATATGAGCGTATATGTGTGTGCCCTTCTTATTCCATTAATCACATGTCTGTAGCTTTATTTTGTCTGACTATAAATATTGAGTAACGCTTGACAAAGATGGAGTTGGCTTCCCATCCATCTTCCATACGTGTCGTTTTTGATTTGCTATGCTTCATTCGCTTTATGTACGAAATATATGTATTCTCAAGTCAATCCTCGTTATTCGACTTATTTAATTCCGTTATTGGATAACGCGATTTAAGTCGACGATGATATACGAGAATCAGCGATGACAAACATCTATACGATCTTGGAGTAAGGTCAAGCGGGCCACAAAAGTCCCGATCTAGTGGGAAGAAAGAGAGGGAATAAGTTAGGTCCGAAATCATTTCTCAGTATTCTGTACATCATTATTAGATCTCCCCTTAGTCTGCGATAGGACAGAGTAAAGAGGTTCAGTTCTTCAAGCCGCTCTTTATATGATAAACCCCGGAGTCCCGGAATTGCACGCGTAGCTGCCCTCTCTACCTTTTCTATTATGTCTGAGTCACCTTTTAAACAGGGGCTTGCAGCCTGAACACAGTTCTCTAACTTAGTTCTCACTAAGGATGTGTATAATGTGGTGAACATGATAGTATCAAACTTAGTGAATGTCCTTTTTAAAACCCAGAGCGTTCGAAACCCCTTAACTGCGACCTCCCGGCAATGGGCCGTCGTCTTAAGATCAGTATTCACTGTCACGCCTAGATCTTTATGAGACCGCACTACGGGTAATGACACATCCCCTATGTTGTACGTATTAACCTTTGAATCTCCCAAGTGCATGTAGACACTTTTCCGCGTTGATAGGCATCAGCCACTCTTTACACCAGTTTATCATATTATTTAAGTCTGCCTGAAGAGCAAATGCGTATTTGTCTCCAGTTATTACTCGCCAAATTTTTACATCGTCATCGTATAATAACATTGGAGGCTGTACTGTACTTGTAAGATCATTAACGTACATTATAGAAAGTAAAGGACCTAGGACGGAACCTTGGAGTACTCCACTAAGTACTGGTCTCCCGGTGGAGCACTTGGAATTTATTCTTACTTTTTGTTTACGACCTACTAGGAAATCCTTAATCCATCTTAAAAGAGGTCCGGCAATACCAAGGTTTTCCAACTTCAATAGCAGCCTATTAGTTGGCACCTTGTTAAAAGCCTTACTGAAATCTATGTAGACGACATCCACTGAGTTTCCGTTGTCTAGAGCATTGATCCAGAAATCCCTTGCTATAAGGAGGTTCGTTGTACAGGCTAGACCCTTTCTAAAACCATGTTGTGCCGTGTTCAGCAGATACCATCTGTTCAGGTAAGGCGTTCCAATCACTGACTACTCGATGAGAAAAACGGGACCCCACTTTAAGTTTATTAGATCGTGGTTTATGAACTTTCTTGCTATGACCTCGGAGATTATTAGTGCTGGAGGGAGCAAAAAGATAAGACATATTAACACCCAAATCATAATTAAGGGTACGAAATGCAAGTATAAGGTCACCTCGCGTCCTACGATACGACAAGGGGAAAAGGCTTAGGCGTTTTAAACGCTCATCGTAAGGGAGTTTAGAAAGACCACTAATTTCGTTCCCACACACTGGACACGATCAAGGGAGTTAGTATCGTTTACCAGACATGGGCTAGCTGCTTAAATACAGTACTCTAAGTGTGGTCTTACATAGGTGGGACATAAAATTCGAAACGTTTCCTCGTCAATAGACTTGAACGCTCGGTGAAGTGACCGTGACGCACGAAAACCTTTGACAGTGGCTGCGTTGCAATGCGTAGTTATTTTTAAGTCATGACTTATTATTACTCCTAAGTCTTTATGTCCTTGAACGCATGGAAGAGGTTCACCATCAATAGTATAACGGTAACTATTACCGTGACCGATGTGCATTAGCACACTCTTCCTAAAATTGTTTTCTTAGCCCCAACCTCGAGCCCATCTATCTAAATCGTCTAAGTCAGGTTAGAGATTCAGATGATCAGTTTCACTTTTTATTGTCCTCCAGATTTTTACGTCATCCTCAAACAATAATGTAGACGACCTAAGTAACAGCGATAACTCATTAACGTAGAGAAGGAGAAGCAGAGGGTCTAAGATGGTGCCTTGGGGTACACCAATGTTGACCGGCTTCCAATTGAATAGCGTTCGAGTGACCGTCACTCTCTGTCTGCAGTCACATAAGAAGTTTCCTATCCACTCATGTATAGTACCTATTATTCCTAAGCTACTGAGCTTCTGGATACGACCCAAGTGTGAAACCTTGTCAAATGCTTTGCTAAAATCTATGAATATCACATCGACAGACAGACCGTTATCTAAGGCTGCTGTCCAATCCTCTCCCGCAATAAGTAATTTAGTCAAGCATGAACGCTTGTTGCGAAATTCATGTTGCTCAGAAGCTAACAGATTGTGTGAATCTATGTGGCTTATCAACCTCACCCGAATTATCTTTTCAAGTAACTTAACAACAATGCTGGTTAGACTGACAGGCCGGTAGTTAGATACTATCTGTCTCTGACCGTCCTTAAATATAGGACTGACTATAGCGTCTTTCCAATCTCTAGGGAGTTGAGCGAGTGAAAGGGACATATTGAAGAGTGTCGCAAGCGGTTTTGAAATAATGTCCGCAAGAGATGACAGAAACCGTGGATGTAACCCGTCAGGGCCCAGTATCTTACCAGGTTTGAGGTTAGTTATTAACGAAAGAACAGTTTCCTCAGTCACTTGTACATATTCAATGGCTGATATCTCGGTGTGAGTGGGACAAGTATTTGTTACAATAAACGTAGAGTAGACTTCGCTAAAATAGTTTGAAAAAGTATCAGCTTTTGCCCGATCTGATTCAGCTAGTCAATCTGAATTTTAGTGTAACAGTAACGGGTGAATAGCATCACTACGTTTCATTCACCGATTAACATACGAAAACAAATGTTTCGGACAAGTACGGCTATCATATACTAACTGTCGTTCGTAAGTGGTACGGGATTTGACTATGGTTTTCTTAAAGATTTTACGGAATCATATATTATATTTCAGTTTTACTTTAGAAGAGATAGGAGGCTTGATGGCTTGTGTTAGTCCTGGCAATGATGGTCTCTCAGATGATCCAATTTTCTTTTGAGAGAATCGACGGATATATAGAATAGAAGTTGTCTTAGTCTTCATTTAGTATTAGCGGTACTGACTATTTGACTATAGTGCAACTGACATCGTGAAAACAAAAAGATAGCCGTAGGTGGACTCGTTTCACCTTATGGCTTTTGGTTCAGTCCAAGAATCTTCGTCAATATTTCACAGTACTGTCAATATAGACTGTCTCATTATTAGTCCATTGTAAGCTAACGGTAGTCCTTCAGTTTTGTCATTCAGTCTAAAATTGTCAGTGACCAAATCAGTTCTGCAAACAATCCGAAAACATATATTATCGACGGAACCAAGTGGGATTAAATCTTTTAAGACCATAGAAACTGTTCTCATGGCTCATATGGTTCCGGCAGAATATAAGAAGCCTTCGATTTACGAGCCCCCGTATCTAGTAGCAGTGTATCGCCAATTCCCCCAGGTAGGAACTTTTATATTCCTCATCAACGTTCATGTTAGCCTATATTATACATGCGTTGTATTATATCTCTACACTATTTGAATTTAGCAACTATCTGGACCGCCTTTAACATTTCCCATTAAGCCCATCATGGTCGTAATTGCTACGCGTGCCAAAACAACCTCGTCCATTTACCAAACATCTTTTTTGTGAAATCCCAGCGTCGTTGAAACCCTTAAGTCAGCTGAACTTTGTTTGTCCATACAGTTTGTATGATTTTCATATCCAGGTGACGAAACTACTTCCACTTCGGCTTTATCTCTTAAAGATATCTCAGTTCCATCTTAGCCCACTTCTGTAGTAAATGTCACTGAAGGTAAAAACTCAGTATCAACAGATAATTCGGAGTCTCATTTCACCTGAGCGATAGATAGAATTGCCAGAACCGCTATCCAGAAGAGCTTAAATTTCTAAACTCCCCTCCAGACCATATATTTTGACTATAATAATACCAAAATAAAGCTTCACTGAGTCCCATTCTTTAGATAAATTTAGTACGTGGTTTTTACTACTATCAGTATGTAACACCGAACGATGCGGAATCTTGCAATTCTCAACGTCACACTTTAAGACCGGGTTATATGATCTAGTTATGTGACCTTTCCTCAAACACATTACGTAAACCACCTCACTTTGCTTCCCCCCTCCTTTCCGTGACGCTGGTTTTTGACAACTTTTTACAGTCCGTCACATTTTGACATGTTAAGGCAGTAAAATTTTACTGGAAATGCTTAAATCTCTTCAGAAACGATAAACACTGGAACATTTTCTGTTAATTTGGTTTCCCACATGACCTTTACCCACTGATGGGTCTTCATCGTTTTTTAGGTCGCCGAATCGCTGTCTACTTAGAGATCATATTCTGTCAATATGGTAGCAGCTATTGTTTTCGGTCCTATGATGTTGCTTGTCCTACATCAAATATCATGTCACCTGCAATTCTGTCTCCTGTTTTAGCTATCGAGGTTTGATGTGTTGTGCAGAAATGGTTGTTATTGATTCCGAAGAGGATCATTTATGTTAAAGTAGCCCAACCGTTTTTATTCATTGATCAATAACATTGTGGATCGCACTGAACCCCACTAACAAGACATAAAACCATCGTGTCAAAACTCGCAACTTACAAACTTAGATGGAATGCTTATCATGCGTACCTACATTAAAGTGTGCTCTCCTATCGAATCGTCCCTCATAACCTTTTTAATAAAACTTCAGACTACGTTTTATCGATCCCCCATACCGTGTTTGAGCAACCGTGGCCCTTTTACGTTGAAAATCAATTCTTCAAAGTTAGGTTCCTTGATAACCATCATGTTTTTATCGGTTAATTCGGTTCACTTATTCTGTAAATCCAGTGGCAGACATTCAAGACGGACATATATTCCTTTTTCCAATATTATACATATATCATGTAGATTAGTCGCAAAGTCAGTTAAGTCATCGGTCGGACACCCAACAGGTTTACGGTTGAGTGACTCCATAATTAGTTGGCGAGCAAGTGAATGTTTTCTTCCAGATAGATCACACAAAATTTATCTTGTTTTATCACAACCCAAGTGACTAGGTAAAGAGATGCAGGCCTCAATAGTTGTCCTTGCCTTTCTTTTACAGTAGTACGACATATGAGAACGTTTTCTTTCATTGTAAAATTTACTTCCGGCAGTGCTAGTAAACTTATTCACAGCAGCAGCTATATTAACCAGGTTGTCCAAAATATATCGCTTCGATTCCTGGTAAAGTAACATCATTGACCATAGTATTCAACGTAACCTTAATTTTATCTACCCATTTGCTTTTTGGAATCCTGAGTGGTTCTCCAGAACCAGAACGACAATCAATAATACACTAGATATTGCTTTCCACCTTAGTATTTACATCAACATTATCTATATGCAGCTAGTTTTCTTCCTTTCAAATCTTACATTTTAATTCAACAAGCCCAGCCTCAGCTTGTATCACTAACATCTTAAGCTCCCTTTCTAATCCGAGTCTCTTTTTTAATTGCTTCTTTTTAAGTAATGCCATACCTCAACTCCTTCTGTAGCCCTTCTAGGGTTACTGTCAGTCCAAAGCCTGAGTAAAGGTAGGGGGTTGTGCATAGAGTCAGCAACACCAACCTGTAAAACTCAACCTTTCTAAAAAAAACGCTAACCAAAATAAATAAAATCATTCAAAATTCGCTCTCAGAATTCACTGAAGAGCTATGACGCCACATTATAAAATCCGATGTTCTTCAAAAGTCACAAGGTCAATGCCTTATCTGACAAGTTAATTGGCAACTCTTATTGGTAGATTGAACGTGTAGACAATGTGGGAAACCTTAAGGACCAGTGAAATAGCAACGGCAATAAGGAGATAAAAATTGAAGGTGCTCGGGATCACTGGAAACCATTGGATCGAAGCTGAAGAGAAAAGATTAGATTCGGGAGAGGTGTTGTTATACTCTGGTCGTGAAGAAAAAATACTTTGCACACGCAAGGCGTTGCTCTGATGCTGTGCAAAGAAGCCTAAAGTGCACTTATAGGACGGTGATCTCATGGATCCAGAATCATTAGATTATGCTTCGAAGCAAGAGCGGGGATCATAATGAGTGTCATTCAGTGTTATGACCTACCAGTGATAGAAGTGAAGGCGATAAATACTAGTTTTATAAGAGGCTGCACACGGCCATAATAAAATGCCCGGGAAAAGACCTGACCATCGTGATGAGAGACCCGAACGCAAACGTCGGAATGGAGAACACCGGATATGAAAATATCATGGGACGATATGAACTGAGATAAAGGTACGGCAATGAGGAGAGATTTGCGAATTTATATGCATTCAAGAAAATGGTTATAGGCGGCACAATATCACTCAACAAACATATAAACTAAACTACATGTTTCACACGTGATCACACTACACAAAACCAGATCATTCATCACTGAAATGTTCAGAAAGTCAGTGGAAGACATGATAACAAAGATCACCGGCTGGTGGTTCACCCACGAAGCCACACATAGTGGTGCATGGATCTCACGGGGTCACAACACGGAGAACCAGATAGATCATATTTGTATGAGTAAAAAATTCACAAGGTCAATACAAGAAGTGAGAACAGGGAGAAATGATGACACAACTTCAGATCACCACCAGTTGGTGGTTGTCAAGATGAAACTGAAGCTAAAGAAACACTGATCAACTGAGGAAACAGCAGTATAAAGGCTCAATAAAGCCCTCCTACGATATACTAGCGAACTCAATGAATTCAAGACAACTCTCAACAACAGGTTCCAAGCCTTACAGTATCTACTGAAGTGAGAAGAAACTACTATGGAGGAAAACTGGAAAGGCATCAAAGTAGTACTAACTTCAACGTGTTTGGAGGTTCTGAGTCTCACGAGACATCATCATAAGGAATGCATCTCTATCAAAATCGTAGGAAAGACGGCAATTAACAACAGGCGAACAAGAACGAAATACACAAACGCAAACAAGCGAGTAAAGAAGAGCATTACAGCTGACAAGCAGTAATACATGGAAGACCTAGCAATGACAACGGAAACAGTTGTAAAAGAAGGAAATATAAATCACCTGTATGATACAATGAGGAATCTGACAGGGAAATATAGTGGATGAGAGTGGCCGGTTAAGGACAAAGAATGCTAGTCAACCACTGAGATTGAACAACAGAGGAACAAATGGGTAGATTATTTCCAAGAACTTGTAGTGACTCACATTCATCACGAGAACACAACTGGTTTAATAAAAACAATTATTATTATAACCAACTGTACCAGTGCTTGTTTTAATGTGCTTTCGTTTGACTGTGCTAATGATAGCTATATTTTGCTTCCATTCTTATACACACACTTTTGATTGTGGCTTCGCGCGAATTCGGTTACGTTCTGTAACCAAGCTTGTATCCTGGCACGATCTCGGTATCCTTTCGATGCCACGAGATCGCCAGCAAATATATCTCGATTTGGTCCATTAATTGCCTTCTGATATTTGGCTTCTCGGGGATTTTAT